>NC_062989.1:1298524-1634056 GCF_023078275.1 Leguminivora glycinivorella | reverse complement strand
TACTCCGCAACGCAATAGAACAATAGCAGCGTACATCTACGAGTGTGTTGGTTCAAAAACTTGCGACATACAGGCGCGTGTCAATACAAATCGCCTGGCATGTACGATCTCATTCCTTCCTATATCTGTGGGTACTATACTTAGGCATCTTATAATACATACAGTTGTTTATGTAACCTTATACTTCTCTATCGCCACATTGAACAACAGACTCCATTTAAAGTAAAATGTTAGGGCGCATTTCATATTTTACTATTTCGATTCAGTCTTAACAATAAATTAATAAAGATTATATTGCAGAAATGTCTTTTTTAATTAAAAAATAATAAAATGTATGCCAATCTAAATACTTCCACAAAATTGACTGTGCCATTCTTTTTTTTAAATCTCATTAAGTTACACATTATTTTCAAAGAAAAACCCTCAGTACACATGAAATCTCAAGAATTGGCTTTTAATTTCCTTCAAATTACATTTTTTAAATTTTAATTACTTATAGGAAAATAACACAGAGTTTTATGGTGTGTATTCCTAATACAAAAATTTCATTTAAGTTAAGTACCTAAATGAATATGTCTCAAAACAATTATTTGTAAAATCCTCTTGCCAATAATGGCAAGATTGGAGATCAAAATAATCGCTTAAAACCTACTGAGACTTTTTTAAACTGCTGAAGTTTCAACAGGTGGCGCTAGTATCGAAGATTTTTTATTAGTGCCAAACAGTTGAGTAAGTAATTATTTTAGACATACTACAAGCCGATAGGAACATTTTGCTACCTTATTTTTCCTAGTACTTACTATAGAAAATAACTGTAAAAAAAAGACATGACTAATCACAAATTAAGTGACAGGTATCGAAGTGGCGGCTGAATACGAAAAGAGGCTATGCTAGGCAACACTGAGGCAAAAATTAAACCTACCTACATTGGAATTGCTTTGTTAGTAATCAATTTTAGGCAAGCCGGTGGGAATCCGGCTTGTATGGATAACCGCTGCTGGCTGCTGGTAGGTATGTTATGTAAAAAAATATCACTAAACCTCGTTTTAACATGTTAAAACCTGATGACTTGCTTTAATTTTGTCTATTAATAAAATAATATTGCGATCAAAGTATTCTTCATAGCCATTTACCCTGCCGCCTGATACAGGGAAGTTTACTAACGAAGCAAAAAAGGCGCTTTCAAAGGCCAGGTGCTTATTTGAGGCACAGTTCAAATATATAAGTAAATGAAGGTACATTCTCGTCTGTATTGCAAAACAGTTTCACATATAGTCTATTTCAAATACGAAAGCCAGGTAGCACCAGAGTCAGTAATTGGAAGAAAGCATTAAAAATAAGATTTAGTAAAAAAAAATACCCACGACCAATTTCCAGCCGTAAACCGAGATGCATAAACAACTCACGACAATACCTCTCTTACAATAGCTATCTCTATCGCACTTGCACGTATTGGCGCGAGCAAGAGCCAGAACTATCTTTCTACAGCGTTCCTAGGAGAAGCTGGCATTCGGCTACTGAGAGCGCCAGAACCCCACTTTTGAGACTACGTACCAATTTGAAGTGCTGTCGCTCAAATTAGATAAGAAAATGCATACATTTCCAAAGCCCTTTTATTAAGTTTCAAGGGCGCTACGTATGTTTTATACGTGGAGTATACATAATTATGTGGCCGCATTAAATTAGTACCTACTAGTGAATTTATCTAATTTTAAAATTAGCCCCATATTATTTTAAACTACAGATTAATTTATTTAATTCTAAATTACAACCAGATCATCAAATTCAATATTCTACCTTATTGTTTCTGTAAAAGTAATAATATGGCTGCTTCAAAATAGTTGATCAGGAAAAAGCAAAAACATTTATCCACTATTTAGAATAATACATAACACACTTATTTATATATACTTAATGTATGTAATGTATATAAAAATATGCTACATGTAATTCAATAAAAAATAACATTAATTTTATGGGTATTTAGAGAAAAAAATAAAATGTCGTAAAGAAACAAAATAAGGTCCGAATGTCGATACATTTATAATAAAAAATATAAAAGAATTAATTCAGTTTAGTTGACACTGCTAGTTTTCGTCCGTGAATTACTTTTAAACTTGACAGGACAGCTATTAATAACTTTATTATTTAATTTGCTACTTGCGAAATGTTATTTTTATTTTCTTAGACAGATTTAGGGCCATTGATTGCATCAGCCAAATTTGACAGACACATCAACAGACAATAAACGTCTATGGAGATTTCCCATTGAATTTTTTTTTAACGAACGCTTTGAGACGGTGACAGACGGTTTTAATGCAACCGGCCCTAAATTTTGAGTCCACAAGTAAAAGTATCAGTCAAAATTTCATCTACATTTTACACATAAGGTAGGCTTATATTAAAAAATTACAAATCGTGGACGAAAACCACGAAAACTAGCACAATGATCTCGTATTTGCACGCAGAAACACCGCCCGCTTTCGTTTCACATAATTATATTATTTTATTATTTTACTACACTATACGTGCACCTGTTTCCGCTTTAAGTGAATCGATTATTTGCAAACTTATACGTAAAGGAATTGTACGTACAATCTCTAAAAAGATAAAATACTACTGATATTTTTTGAGACGATCATCTTGACAAGTACAGTTATTTTATAATAATGAAATACATGTCATTAGTATTAAATTTGGATCTAACAAACTAAATATATTACCTATTTAGAACAATCCATATTCTACTAGAGGCCGTTACTATCGATACATTTAGTTTCAATTTTAGAAAGTAGATAAAAAGTAATGTCACTCAAAGAAGAGATCATCTGAGAAAATAATCATAAATACAATTTTATTAAGCCTATTTTAATTTCATTTTTATATGCACATTAAAATTAATGGGAATGTTAGTTAAGGAATGGACTTGAACGAATAGCGAATTAAGGTAATAAAGAACTATTTTAAAACTTCTTAACTATGAAATAAGTAAAAAGCGATAAATTTACTTAAATGCATTTGATAAAAAAACGATATGATTTTCTTACTTAGAATTGTCATTGGTAGACAATTTTGGAAAGGCAAAATCAAACGCTTATTTATAAAGGTAGTGTTAAAAACAAGCAGATTATGTGAAGTTAAGATGATGGTACTGCGAAAATGTAAGTCATTAACCCTTAATTGGACAGTGTTCGCTAATAATAATTGCCATTTCAAAAAATCTGCTAGTCCTATTTCGTCTTTTTTTACATATTTCTTTCGACTCAAATTGTAGCATTGTATTGTTTTAATTGGTAGAAAATTAATTCATTACTGTCACAATATTCGTATGTCAGCAGTACACGCAAAATCGCGGCAAGACGGCAAACGCGAAGTATCATCAGGATATTTATGACATTTAATTAGATTTTTATGATTATACATTAATAAAAACGACATTTATCAGTTACCAATGAGAGTGAATTAATCGTACTAAAGAGGTTCTAGTTTAGTGTAAGTCTTAATTTAGTGACAGTGACACTTAAAAAGTCATGTTCGTGGTACCGAACACTGCCATCTTCACAGTGAAATAGTAGGTTGGTTGCATGTTCGGCGTGGCGAACATCGCTAACTACGCGGTGTTTGCAATTCAGGGTTGCATGTTCGATGTGACGTGAACATTGCCAACTTATCGGTGGACCTTATTACCAAATTTTTATTTCACAAAGAGCGCAAAAGTAAATTAAGTTACATTAATATGACGTCTGGGCAAAAAAAATGATTAGCTAACTCTAACCTAATTACGCACATCCCGGTGCAAAAGTACCTACCCCTGTTCTCACCGCGTTACCGTGTTGAACTACGATGGATGTACGCAAGGAAGGTCCTACAGCGAGGATTCAGACCCTTTTCTTTTTCCCTCTTCCCCAAAATCCTTTCTAAGAGTAGATTCATCCATTATCATTCATCCAAGTAAAAAATTCTCTAATACTCTCATCCGAGGTTCGCTTCACTCAAAGTGTAGTTAGGCATGCACACATTTGCCCTCGGTGTCAATAAGTCCAATGGGCCTGAGGGTATTCCCAGCTATTGTATGAAAACGTGCGCTGCAGAGCTTATCCCAACTTTTAATTCGCGTTTTTGGCATTTCGCACTGCTCCAGATGCATGCTCGTCATCCTGAAAGACTTCTTCACATTCCATCCAACCACCGCAAAGAAGGGTGATCGCACAAACCCTACACACCGACGGCCCATTGAGGCCCAGATAAGAAGAACCTCTCTTCTCTCCCAAGAGCAATGAAGTAAGTAGTTAATAACCAGCTCTTATGGCGTACCTAAAAGAACACCAGATTATAGTGACCGGCAATACGGCTTCCGCCATGGTCGTGACGATGGTGATCTTTTGAGTATACTTATGGTTGGGCCACCGCCATTGAGAACAAGGAAGAGGTACTGGCGGTTAGCCTAGATATCGCTACCTAAGGTTTTTGATAGAGTTTATCATAAGACGCATCTCCCCGAAGCTACCCTCGTACGGGCTCCCAGAAAGGCTTTGCACGTGGGTCGCCAGCTTTCTACCTGGGTGAAGCATTTCAATTTTCATCGACGATCAATACTCAGAAAACCGGCCCATTAACGGAGGTGTACCCCAAGGATCTATCCTATCGCCGACCCTGTTCATCCTTCATATCAATGATAAGCTAAAAACTAACAATATCTATTGCTGCTAGCATGCGGATGACAGCACAGATGATAACCAGTACACCCAGGTCGTGCAAATGCCTATCGTGAGCAGGTTTTGGAAAGCAAAATGCAACTTGTGTCTCAAATCGATACCTCTCTTGAGTAGGTATCCGAGTTGAGTAAACATAATCTCGTCTAGTTGAACCCCAGTAAGAAGTTTTGCACATTTTCACATACTAAAACCCCATTTGACATAACATAGCGCCTAAATTCCAGGACATTCCCCTTACCGATGTCCAAAGAGTTTCGGATATTCGGTGTCAACATTACGAAGGAGGTCTAGTTTCGGGGTCACAAAGTACAAAAAGGGCACACAAAGTGTAGACAATACTTTTATGTTCATTTCTACGAAAAATTTGTATGTTTCTTAACATTTATACAGCAAATTATTTTACGCACTTTTAATTCTTGATTAGCTGGCAGTGTTCGCCACACCGAACATAATTTTCCTGAAAAACTGAAAGATTATGATTTTTTCATTATTTTTCGGGGCTCCTTATGACCCATAAAAATAGTATTCAACAAAAAAACGGTATTTTTAATGTTTCTATGTCTGCCAAATTAAGGGTTAAGGAGGTGAAAATATTAAACGTTAATATTACTACTAATGCAAATTATTGTTGCTCTTACGGACGTATAGATGACGAGTTCTCAAGATTGTCCGTATTCGTTTAAATCTGTTGTACCAAAACCGCCTACCATTCCAAAACTCACATCCGATTCGCTAAGAAATAATACAGCATGTCGTTTATAAATAAAATCATTGCATTAACGTGCAAATATACTCTACACTCGGTAATTTAAAAATAATGTGTACAGTTACAATTAAAAACCTAATTAAGACACTAACTATCACTGCCACGGTGTACACATCACACGGTTTCGAGAATAGAATCAGAACGCACCTAAAATTGGAGCGCGCCATCTTTCAAAATGGCGGCGACGATGACAGGTGTCACTGTCAGTTTGTCATTGAAAATGCCGTAAATGGCGATGAAATTAAAAGTGAAGGGGTCGTAGTTTCTGATGATGAGTAACGTGATTGATATGGTAGTTTTGTGTATGGCGGGAGGCCCCGAGCGCGCAACAGATCATCGCTGAAAAAAAAATCCGAGGAGGCGCGCAGCGCGCGACGGCGCTGGTGAGTCGACGGCAGCTTGCGGCGTTTCTCCGAGGTCAGCTTGTGTTTCATCTGCTCGTCGATCAACTCTTGCATGTCCATCTGGAATTATTTAGGGCTTTGTAGAATCAAGTTTTTAAATAAATGGTACTTTGCTTAACCCAATAATTGTGAAAGTAAAGCTTTAGCGCCTGCAAGTTACAGTGCTTTGCTATGCTATTATGCAGTCGAATGATGAATGATTGGACTTGGTTGCCTTAGTGATTATTTAAAAAAAAAAAAACACGTCTTTAAAGTGTCAACCAACACCACTTTTGGCCATCAAGCTGCAGGAAATACATCACATTCAAAACTTTTGGTATTTAATGTAGTTGTACTGACCTGCCACTGTTCCAACTGCTGCCCCAGATCCACCTTCTGCCTCACCGCCTCGTAAAGCTGGCTGTTGGCCTGCATCAGCTCTACGCGGGTCTTCGCGAGCGCCACCTGTAATACCAGACGTAAGATTGTTAAGATTCCATTTTGGTTCAAGATTTATTTTGTGAATTTCGTCATGCCACTAGCGAAACATGACACTTATGCTATTCTAAAGAACATTATCAGCTTTGTTGATAAAACGAAAACATTCTAAACTAGAAAAAATAACGTTAAAACTCTAGAGGAAATTGAAGATAAACAAACGAAATTGTTCAGAAATTAAAGCATTAGTTTGAAAATATGCGATTGAATTTGATAGAGATCACTCATCTGCTGTTTGCATGTAGTTGTAGGTATATCTAAGAACATTTGACCCGGCATAGAATGCTCAAAACAGAGTTCAGCATCTAAACTAACTCAAATAATTGACTACTTAAAGTTATTTAATTGAGGTAATTAGCCCAACATAAGCAAAACATTTTGCTCGATTGAGTATTTGAAATCGTCTTACTAGTATTCTTAACAAGCTTAGTGTACTACAAATAGGTAGGTACGAGTAAGTGGCTTACAGATCCGACTTAGTTGACAGACACGACAAATATAAGTAAATAACTCTGTGAAAAATAGATGGAGAAGAGAACCTACCTACTCGAAAGTTTCAAAATTGTTGCTGATCTTCTACCGTTAGTTTTTTCACGATACTTAATATTGAAAACGTTATGGAAAATGTAAGTTATTTTCGGTAAGTAACTGTTTGGGGGCGCTGGTCAACTTCTCCACATGCAATGGATGTTATTTTCCTTAACATTTACCTATCGAGTAACGCATTCTAAAACGTCAAAATTGCACGGGTAAGGGTCAAGGGCATTGACCTTCATAATTTATGGCAAGTGTTACCCAATAAATGCTTACCTCAGCTGTCTTCTTCCTCTCTATCGCTTCGTCTCTCTCCCGCCTGGCCTGAGTGACGGCTTCATCGTTCTGAAGACTGCTGTAGTTAGCGTCGTTGAGCAGTTTGTCTCTCTCTTCAGCAGCCGCACGCGGTTCTACTTCGGCCACGGATAGCTGGAATAAAACAGAATTGCCAGTTAACTTGTTATCTCACGATATATTCAAGAAAGATATTTGGGAAGTGTTTTATTCCTGGAGACTTTGTGCCTAGACCACGCACAGCAGACGACGACGAAATTTTTTAATACTGTGAAGCTTTGTCACAAGACACAGAAAAGAAATGTTTGGAGACTTAGAACGCACGGTACCAAACCGTGGTACCAAAAATGTTCGGTTCTCAGCTGCGTGTTAGTGGAAACAATGAAGAATGAAGTACATAAGACGTTTTTATATGATCAATATTCAGTCTTACTTAGTTAAGGTATAGACATGTCATCGCCACGATAACAAAGCGTGTTACAAGCAATCGCCTACAAAAACGATTACATTCGACTCTCACGCAAGAAGTAAAAACCAATCGTTCGCAGAAACAACTTCATTCCGCGTTGTTTGACCCAATTACTATTGTAAGGTGCCGCATATTTGCTATGATTTAGTGCGATCATCTAACAATTATCATTATGACATATTTCTCTTCTGTTTGATAGATGTCGCCTCGCTATGCATTAAATAATAAATAATAGTTATTTGTTTTACAAGGGGCAAAAGTTGTTGTTTAACCGCACGTGCCCATATTGAAGCCCGAGCAAGCGAAAGATTCAACATTCCAATATTCAAAAAATGGAATCTTGAGCGTTGCGAGGGTTTCAAGGCACGAAGGTAGGAACACAAAATTTTCACCACACCAACACGAGAAAATAGTGACTACTTATAAAACATCAAACTAAATTAAATCCAGCAATCTATTCAATATTTATGATTCAAAATAATTATTTGTAGGTAAATTCTACCAGCCAGTTCAAGGCATCAAGTTAAAATTTGTATGAAATTACTTTGCACTCTTGTGGTTAAAATTTTTTAACTTAAAAATGAAATTTTGCTATCCGTTTTCGAATAGCAAAATTGATCTTTTGGACCGTTTGGTGTGGTGAAAATGATATCATATTGTAGAACATTCTTACATAGAATGACTGAGCTCCTCGACCTCGATATTAAGCTCAAGGAGGCTTGTATTTTGCTTGTATTGACAATGAGAAGGCACACTGACATTTTTATCCCACCAGGCGGCGCCTGTGCAGGTGCTACGACATGTGACTGTCATTCATATGTAAGAGACAGAGAGAGAAAAAATATATCATCTTCTCACTCTCACGTATGAAATTCTTTACCTGTGCAATGGACTAATAAGGTGGCGCCGTCTGTCATAACTCTCATACCCTTTGAGTGTGCCTCCCAAGTGTCTCCTCATTGTTGGTACAGTTAATCCAGTGGTATTTTTACGTAAAAGATTCAATAAAACGAAGATAAAAGATAAAACGATGAAGCAGCTTTAAATGCCGATACCAGGTTAATGTGTATGATTATTGAACATTGCAAAACCCCGTTTAAAAACAATGAAGATTATGCGACCTTATTCGAGACGTAACAAACATTGTTCATACTTTCCTTTCCTCTACGGAAGTAGGTAAGATCGTGAGAAATAAAGATATTCTTATTGTCAATTAAGTAGTTTATGGTAGTTATATCTTGTGCGAGATCCGCCTTTTAATATTGTTTTAATTTTAATGTTGCCAGTTGCAAATTCTCGGAGTTTTTTTTTCAAATTATATTTTTAATTTGAAATAAAAATTGCCAGTAAGGAAGTGTTGACAATCTTAAACAGTTTAAAGTACCTAATTGTTGTAAATTATTTACCTTACTTGATTAAGATATTTGTAAAAATATAGTTGGCCAATAAATTTGTCACTGGGACTTAATCTTCTCGAGGCTGAGGCGTAGGGTTAGAGCCGGCGTAGCTTTAGTTGACATTGATATGCGCATTGTGATATGCCTACTTGGAAAATAAATATTTCATTTCATTTCATTTCACGGCGCGAAATACATATTTTCTATGGGACCTACGTTATAATAGCATTGAGCATTTTTTTTAAATTTGCTGCGTGAAACTGTTAAGCTTAACTTTATCAGACAGTAAATAAATAAATAAATATTATGGGATATTCTTACACAGATTGACTGAGTCCCACGGTAAGCTCAAGAAAAGCTTGTGTGGTGGGTACTCAGACAACGATATATAATTATAATATACAAATACTCCATATTCGGGATTCTTTCGGGATTTAACAGTAACTGGTAATAAAATTCGATTTAGAAGTGAAACAGTAGTAAAATAAAATGTCAGCTGTGGTGTTCTATTCCTAGGTCAACTATAACCAATTCTCTAATCAGAAATTCCTTTGCATCATGCACTTAATGACCTTTCACATGCTGCAATCTAGTCAAATCGGTGCAGAGTCGCGGAAAGAAAAAGAAAGTAGAGCGTTGCGTGCTCTATGCCGTTGAGCATTGTAAGCGGCTAATGTGAGAAATCTATGCTCGATTAAAATAAAGAGTCAACCTAGTTTTTAGGTATTTGACGCCCAATTATGATGGCGCGATTTCTAAGCAGTTTCATAAATATGAAAGCACTAGCTTTTGCCGCGGCTTCGCTCGCGTTAGAAAGAGACAAAAAGTAGCCTACGTCACTTTCCATCCCTTCAACTATCTCCACTTAAAAAATCACGACAATTCGTCGCTCCGTTTTGCCGTGAAAGACGGACAAACAAACAGACACACACTTTCCCAATTATAATATTAGTATGGATTGCGTTGTAGATAGGTATCGTTTCCGTAAAAATACGAAGGATTTTTTTCACCCTCACATCTGTATTGTACTTTCAATTATTAAGCTAAATGAGCATTTCTTTTTTTTGCCAATAAAAGAATTTCGTTTGTTTTAGGGAATTTTAGGTCAATGGTACTCAGAATCACGAGTACTTTCAATCTTACTGGGAGACAAAAGAGTCCCAGAATTTCCATACATTTTTGTTACTTTCTTATAGGAGGTAGGGCATAGCGAATGATATTCCGCTTTGTGTGGTAGGGCACAGCACAGCGGATATTGTCTCGCTCGAATCTAGAGCAGAGCCCAACTGGGGTAGTACCTCCGCCTTACAGAAGACCGCAGCCAAATAGCACTAGACCCTACTCATAGTGTTGTGTTCCTGTCGGTGAGTAAGGCTGCCAGAGCTCAACGAGGGTGCGGTGTGCTGATGACGGGAGGACTTACGGAACTAACTTGTTCCGTTTATTGTCCTTTGAGTCGTCGGCAACCCGAACCCTCCTTAGAACTTGTACACTCCTTTTTGCTGTGTACTTAACACAGCAAAGGGAATGTACAAGTTTCTAATGGGGTGGCAACGCGCATGTGACACTGTTTGAGTTGCCGGCGTCCATAGGTTACGGTGACCGCTTTACATCAGGCGGGCCGTATACTTGTTTGCCACCGCCGTAGTATAAAAAAAAAAAAAAAAAAAAAAAACTTTCCTCTTTTGTTACCCCATACAACATGTACGGAAAATGGTGACAAAATAAGAAAAAATCGTATGGGACAATATTTTTAACTACTAGGATTGGAAGAGCTAGTAATTCTGAGTAGAAATAGCATATTTTTTTCAAAAATATCATACTTCATAAAAGTGGCAAAAAAAAAGAAATGCTCAAATGAGGTTTTCCGCATTGTTTTTATCACTATGGCTGGAAGTTCTTCCTCACCTATTATTATTCTATACCTAAATTACGATCTTTTGCCAATCTAGAGGATGGGTAGTAGGTATTATCACCCATAACATCGGTATATCTATTCAACATTTGTTATAACTCTGTTAGAACGTGATATGGGTGAATAGACTTTTTCTTGTCTGTTATTGCCATGGTTACGATCTCCTAGAGTCACGCCCAGGACAACATGCATTTTTCTGGTGTTACCAAGCCCTTTCCTTAATTTGCCACCTGCAAACATGGACTACATGCATGCTTGCATAATTTCAGTAGCATAATTTTGCTTAAAACCAGCGTGACTCAGGGGTCCGTAACCATAGCAATAACAGTCAAGAAAAAGTTGATTCACCCATATGTATTTATACAAGCGACTGTATACTGACACCGCAGAAATTTTATATCAATGAATTTTTCGGATATCCGTGGATTTTCCATTTTAACCCGTTTCTTGTCTACGTAAAGTATCTCACTTTAAACTTTAGTACATTAAACCTGACCGTGCGAGGGTTGCATGACCCCAGTGACGCAAGAGCACTCCGCCCAGATTAACGACCTTACCAAGTTACCATGAAGTACTAGCAAGCCGAGTCGAGAGAAAGGGACACAGCTTTACCAGTTATATAGCTCTGTCCTCTCTCTGAACCTAAACTGAACGTCTTTAGTACTTGGTAACCCCCTGGACTGTACCTGTTTAGTATTCGCTACGTGATTCACTCGCTTGAATTAAACTATAGATCTGGTAAAACCACTTGTTTGCCACCCCTATACTAGGTGGTTATGTAGATGGCTACGTATTCTACCTATCTGGATATAAATAGTCTAGTCACATTTTCCCATTGCAAATGGCACGCAGAGTTATCTTGGCCCAACACTTTTATTCATCCTTGAATTATCCCGGAATTTTGATACGGTTCACTAGACCCTGGGGTCCTCTTTGGCATCTAATCTAGGATTTAGATGCTACTAGTTTTACGAAAACGACAGATATTACTCGGTTTCCTAAAGATGTTTCACTTTACCGAAAAGCGGCCGATTCAAATATTCTATCTACTCCACGTCAACGCAAAGAAAGTTGTAATATTATAAGAAACAAAAGCCGTTCCCAATGACATAATCCCGGGGTCACCATCCACTTTCACCCCGAATGGCAACCGACCCGTGAGCTTACCAACCAGAGCGACGCGATCCGTCAGTTGAATCAATGGAATTACTCGATTACAGTAGGACGCCTATTGTAAACAAATAAATCGGTTGACTATGACTGAAAAGGCCCGCCCTGACGGTATGACTAAATTCACAATTTGATCAGAAAAATGGCGCGAATCTCGTCTAGCGAACACAGGTAGGCACCTACTACCATCAACAATTGGCACTTGGTCTACACTAGTTGTATTTTTTTTTGGCTGAACTCAATTCCCTTTGCTAATTATCTACATTACGTGAAGAATAATCATTGTGCGTAAAGATATGCGTAAATTCATAATTAGCTTAATTATATGAAGGAATATTTAACTAGTTTTCAGAATGAATTAATATGACCCACAATGGCCTTACACAATCGTAATAAAAAAGTAAAGATGGCACTCTATGGCGTAAACGTCAAATTTCCCGCCGTTTTTTACTATTTCTAATCTTTTTATAATCGGACAGCATTTGCGTGAAAGTTTCAACCTTGTAATGTGGTATTTTAACTTTGTGTCGCCAACCAAGGTTAATCGCCTGAACTCTGCAGTTCGATTTTTCAGTTGATCAAATAAGAACCTTGTTTTGTAATAGTTTAGGTTAAAACTATAACTTAAATTGGCCATAATGGATGTAGATGGGATTAGAGAGGTTAAATAAAAAAAAATAACCTCCAAAATAGCGAGGGCGTATTTTCACGTTTAAGGCTTCGAGCAAGTATCGTTCTGTCCTATTTATAGTTAGCCCAATAATAGTTACGAGTGGAGAAAGAACCTATTCGTGTTATTAGATTGCATTAAAATGTAATTCAATCGGAAAATAGAACAATGAAAATACTCCTTTTTCTTATACGTTTACGAATAAAGAAAAATGCGTACTATATGTATATAGGTAGTGGCTACAAAGGAACAAATATTTCGAAAAAAATAAACTAGCAAAAATGTGGCTGACGACACAAGGAAAATGCTCTTGCTAGTATAAGTTTTATGTTCATATTTAATATTGTGCTTTTATTGTCCAGTTGATGTGTGTAGTTGATATATTAGCTAAGTATGTGGTGTGTAGGTCCTGTCACTGTGTACTAGTTGAAGTATCTTTAGCTAGTCGTTAAACTATTCGCAAAACTTCATAAAAGAGTCATATGAAAGTTTGACGTCACAGCAGCCATTTTGAATGAATGAATGAGCAAATAAGACCGGCGATAAAGGAAGCATTTAAATTTGTTCCCGACCGTTTGCCAACGTTTAATAGCGACATTAACTTCCTTTACGATGAAATATGGCTTCTGGAGTAAGATAAACGCCTAGTTTAAACTATCTACAGAATAGTATAAGTAATAGGATTTCATAGAAAAAGTTTTTGTTTGAAGATTATTTACCTGCAGATTGATAAAACGAATTATTTGTTTTAATTTTATGAACTCGATATATCTTCGTTTTTCGTGAAAGGATTCTGTTTCAAAGAGAGTCATAGGCTGGCAACAGACAGTCTTAAATTTCATAATCTTAAAAAATCATAATCTTATGAAATCAGATCGAGTGCACGGATTCCCATACAATTTCGCAACTGTCCACACACAGTCTTATTTTTTAAGATTATGATTTTTTTCAGATTGATCTGACAGATTGCGAATAATTTGAATTTTAAGAATGTGTGTGGCAAGGCAGTCAATCTTATTTTATAAGATTATGATTTTTTAAGATTATGAAAATTAAGACTGTTTGTTGCCAGCCATAATGGATATTAATAACGGTCATGATTACTTTTTTTTTTTAATGAAATGAAATGAAATGAAATGAAATATTTATTTTCCAAGTAGGCATATTACAATGCGCTTATGAACGTCAAATAAAACTACGCCGGCTCTAACCCTACGCCTCAGCCTCGAGAAGATTTCAGTCCCCCCTCAGTTGGAGGAGGGTATCCACTATGGGACCGGCAAGAAACTCGGCGGGCCACTTCTTTTCAAAACATTACATCTTATATTTAACATGCATTAAAAAAAAACAAGATACAATTTAATAAGCAAAAGTATTCATAAAAAAAAAATATTAACACAAGAAATTATACAAAGTACAAAGCTATTATGATTATTAATAAGAGATGTTAGAGATGTATAGAGTCTCTAAGTGTCAAAGTACATCTAAAAAAATTATACATGAAGAAAAAAACCGAATAACTAAAATAACTTTAGAGTTGTAAAAGACTCTTGTTGTCTTAAGCAAAGGAAAAAAAATATATATGTATACTTAATCTACTTTTTCCTTGGAGATGTATATGGTCTCCAAGAGTCAGAAAGAAAAATAAACAAACAAGGACCGAACAGAGTGCCTCAACGTAATCTCATTCAAAATTAATGTTACATAGAATAGCATAGCCCCTATTAGCTGAAACAGACCGGTCTTCACAAACAGCACCCGTTCACGAATATGGCGCGTATCTCAGCCATCGCCTCCCTCAACCTTCATTCGGGAAGGTGGCGACCCGATCAACGACGTCACCGTAAGCAAAGACTTTTTAGCGAGCATGACATGTTCAAGCTGTCCGGGCTGTATTAAATATTCCAATAATAAGTGAATACGGTATACCTAGATGTAAGACACAACATTCCGTGCTTGTATGTTACATAGTTTAAATTGACTTAATTGAAAACAAGATCTTGGGAGATGTAAAAGGTCCCCACAGTCAATTATAATTAATGGGATATAATAAAAAATAAAAATTTGGAGGTGTAAAGGTTCTCCAAGTGTCAAAAGAACTAGAAATAGAAAAAAAAAATGCGTATGAAATACAAATTTCACGTCAAGAGACTGTTAAGCTAGCAATCTCCAACTAATTCTACAGAATACATAACTAGTATGTACTCAACAAGTCAATATATATATATATACCAAATTATAATTATACAATAATAAGGATCAATAATTTAAACAGCCAGTAGCAACAGCGCCTTAAGCATGACACAATGACTCCCCGGACACTGCTAGCAAAACTATGACAGATTTTGAGCCTGGATAGTCGGCCATGGTGTAGTATCTCCCAGGTAATCATCAATTTTGTAGTACCCCTTTTTGAGAAGTGCACTTTTTATGTACTTCTTGAATGAAGTAAAGGGCAGATCCCATGCCTCTAAGGGTACCTTATTATAAAATGTTACACAGTTTCCCAGGAACGATTTCTTCACTTTCTGTAGACGAAACTTGGAAACCGCTAGCTTATGTTTGTTCCGTGTATTATAACTATGAATATCTGACAGTTTCTTAAAGGACTCTATATTCTTATGAGTATACATTATCACATCTAGTATGTATTGTGAAGCTACTGTAAGGATGTCTATCTCCTTAAAGCGTTCCTTCAGTGAGTCACGTGACGCCATGTTGTAGATAGATCGTATTGCCCGTTTCTGGAGAACGAAGATGGTTTGAATATCTGCTGCTTTTCCCCAGGCCAATATGCCGTAAGACATAACACTATGAAAGTAACTGAAATAAACTAGGCGAGCTGTCTCCACATCAGTTAATTGCCTAATTCTCCTTACGGCATACGCGGCAGAGCTCAACCTTTTTGCTAGGGCAGATATATGAGGACCCCATTGCAGATTGCAATCTAAAGTAAGACCAAGAAAGAGCGTATTCTCGACAAGGTCCAGGTTTTCGCCATTCAGCGTGATGGTAGTATCTGTCTTCCTTACATTGGGTAAAGAGAATTTAACACATTTCGTCTTCTTGGCATTAAGGAGCAAGTTATTTGCTGTAAACCATTCTAGTACCTCCTTCAAAGTTTCATTCACATGGCTATAGTCACTCAGTTGCCTATCAACTTTGAAAATTAGTGAAGTATCATCAGCAAATAAGACTATCTCACATTTGTTCTTTACAAGACATGGCAAATCATTTATATACACAAGGAAAAGAAAAGGTCCCAGAATAGAACCCTGTGGTACTCCAAGCTTTACAGTTGTACCGTTAGATTCAGTACCATTTACAACCACTTTCTGGGTTCTTTCGTTTAAGTAAGATTCAACAAGCTGTAAAGCTTTAGAGGATAGACCGTAGTGCTTCAGCTTGTGTAGTAGTGTGTCGTGCTCCACACAATCGAAAGCTTTGGAGAGATCGCAGAAAATACCGATAGCATCTAACGAGAGTTCCCAGGCATCGTATATGTGCTTGATTAGCACAGAGGCAGCATATGTCGTCGAACGACCTCGTGTAAAACCAAATTGCTGATGCTGAAGTAATCCATTCGTGTTAAAATGTCGAAGCAACTGGTTCAATATAATTTTCTCAAACACTTTGCTGAGAACGGGAAGTATGGAAATTGGTCTAAAATTTCCAAGGTCATCCTTGCTGCCTGATTTAAACAGAGGAATAACCTTACTATACTTCATCAGATTGGGAAACACACATTCCCTAACACAAGCGTTAAACACATCGGCTAGATAAGGTGCCACGACGTCAATAATTGAATACACGACTTTCACAGATATCCCCCAAATGTCCTCACTGTTTTTAACTTTTAAGGACTTGAAAGTTTTAATAATCTCTTCGGGGTCAGTAAATTGGAAATATAATTCCATGCTGCATTTCTTAACATTGTAATTGTCCAAGTAGAGACCTGCCTTAACTACAGAGGAGTTTAAATTCCGTGTAGTATCAGTGGCTATGTTGGTGAAAAAGTGTTGAAAGGCGCCAGCAACATCGTCGTCTGCAGACAATACTTGGTCTTGAACTTTTAGTGTGTAATGGCAATGGCCATCACGGGGTTTCGTCTTCCCGGTTTCAGCGTTTATCATATTCCAGGTAGCTTTTATTTTATTGTCTGCCGACCTGACCTTCTTGCTTAAGAATGCAGACTTAGCCGCGGCGCAAACTTTCTTAAACACTTTTGAATACCTCCTTACATATTCAGTAAAATTTTCATCATGGTTAAAATTCCTCATTTCATACAGGTCATACAATCTCTTCCTGCTTCTGTGGATACCGACGGTGGCCCAGTCACTAAACTTTGACTTCAATTGGCCTTGCTGTACAGTCTTCGTCTTAAAAATATTCTTGTGGACGTCGTGGATGACACTCGACAGTTCCCCGTATAATGTATCAGGATCTTGCTTGCTTATACCTGTCAAAGTAGGTACCTGCGATATAATAGATTCTCTAAACTTATCCATTCGGCTAGCAGTGATAGGCCTATACGTAATCGCTTGCTGTTGTTTTACAATGTTGACTTGGAAATAAGCTTTCTGACCACAGTGATCAGAGCTGAAACAACTAAAGACATCTTTCTTTTCAACTTCACAATTACAGAATATATTATCCAAACAAGTCGCCGTACTGGCTGTAATTCTTGTGGGCTCGTGGAAAAGCGGAAACAAGTCAAAAGACTGAAAAAGATTTAAGAATCTAACTGTGTGTCCATGCGTGGGATCTAGTATATTAACATTAAAGTCCCCACAAATTATTATCTTCTTACTGCTAACAAACACTCGTCTCAACGCATCTTCCATCACAGACTCAAAAACGCTAAAATCCGCCGAAGGTGGTCTGTAGACGCACATTATAATGTGATCCTCCAATTCTATACATGATATTTCTATAGTTCGCTCAGTAGAAAGTTTAACTATGTCATTTCTTTCTTTACATTTAAATTTATTTTTTACTATAATCAATGATCCCCCGTGAATGGCGGACTTTCTACTGAACGAGCTAATTATGTCATAATTACAGATATTAAATACTAATAATTCATATTCTTTGAGCCAGTGCTCCGTAACGCACATGACATCAATATCTTGTGATTCTAAGAAAAGAACCACCTCTAACTCTTTGCTGGAGAAGCCCTGTAGGTTTTGGTGAACTAACCTAAGCTCATGGGGCCTCTCCGCTGTCTCAGCCGTCAGTTTAAATGCTGTGGGCGGCCCGCGGGGGAGGCTGCGCACGCGCCGGCGCTCGCCGCGCGGCCGGCACCGTTGCCACTGGCCGAAATGTCAAAAAACCCCGGTTCTACGTTGTAAGCTAGTAATTTTGCTGTCGTCACTTTACAATTCCGTGGTACATTCAAATAATTATCTCTTAGTCTAAAACGGTAATTATTTCTTTTATACATAATGTTCAGATCAATCAATTATTAATTAAATTTCTATAACCAATATTAACGTAAAATTTCAAGCGCTACGCTCCGAATAGCTCATGGTGTACGAAACTTTATGGACATACAAGTATATTGCCCACGTTTCGTTTCGGCAGTAATAGCGTTTCGGTGATAACATCAGTAATTTAGTTTATGGCCATGGCATTATATTGGCGTATGTGGTATTATATAACCAGTAGCAATTTAATTGGTTTGACTTTACAAAAATATTTACTACGAATTTTCTTACGTAGACTTTTTGTTCAAGATCTTCAGGCCCTGATAACCTGTAGTTATGTTATTGTAATAGGTTTGCGTACTTTAGTTCAGCAATTCCCGTTACTTTCTTCTTCCTTTTTTGTTACCAGATTTCTATACATTTTCGGTAACAAAAAAGGAAAGTTTCATACAATCAACCTAGGACATTTTGAGAAACCTAGTGGAAATTGCTCAGCATCATGAACTCTATCAGCCTACCAATTTTTATCCAAATCGGAGACGTGATCCAAATGTACAAACTTAACGGGAATTGCTGAGTTGATGAATTTTGAATTAGTGTTGTTAAAAAAATATTAGAAATAAGAAAAAACTTCAAAGTTGTTATTTATGGTGTTTGAAACGACCTCACATACTGTTTCATTTATCATACCTATGGGGTCGATTGAAACTTCCGTTCTTGTAATTTATATAATTATTTAATATGTATTAATTATGGTCATGTAAATAATTGATTTCTACATAAGGTCGGTAGAACTTTGAAACAACATTTGTTTAAGAAATAAATAAATAAGATTTAATAAGGATGAATAAAATATTTACAGGCCATCAATATGTATTAGGTATAACGTGTTTCAATTGACCCCAGTTTATTCAATAGTAGGATGGTATCTATAATATTATAACTATTATAACATACATTTTTCACGACAATTCTTATGTTGCTACGAGATAATTATATAAGAGTGAGCACGGGAGAACGTCCCACTTTGTCAATTGTCATAAAGCCGCTTTGTCAGTTTATTCATATAAAGATACAAGTAAATCCCGCCTTAATGGTAACCGAACCGACAAAGTGGGGCGTTTTACTAAACACTCTCACAATTTTCATCGGTTTGCTTCATTGCAGCACTGGCAATCGAAATTAAACCTTTATTAGTCCGCATGACCTGACTGGTCAACTTTTTGCACAACGTAATTCACGTGTCACAATGTTTCCCTAATACGGATTAACCAGACTACCAGATTAACAAAGATCTATCGTAATCTACTTAAGCTGTGGCTCACGTTTCGCGAATTTGCCAGTTTACCTTGCGGGCCAAATTTGACGCGCCATTTATGTACGAATCATTGTAAAAAGACTATCAAGTTGGCAATATAGTCCAAATTAAACTTGGAAACAAGAATTTCAAGTGGATAATAGTTAAAGTAGGTAAAAGAGCTGGTAGCCTAGCGGTTCCGGAGGTCGCGGGTTCGAACCCCGGCTCGCGCCAATGAGTTTTTCGGAACTTATGTGCGAAATGTCATTTGATATTTGCCAGTCGCTTTTCGGTGAAGGAAAACATCGCCAAATTTGACGCGCCATTTATGTACGAATCATTGTAAAAAGACTATCAAGTTGGCAATATAGTCCAAATTAAACTTGGAAACAAGAATTTCAAGTGGATAATAGTTAAAGTAGGTAAAAAGAGCTGGTAGCCTAGCGGTTCCGGAGGTCGCGGGTTCGAACCCCGGCTCGCGCCAATGAGTTTTTCGGAACTTATGTGCGAAATGTCATTTGATATTTGCCAGTCGCTTTTCGGTGAAGGAAAACATCGTGAGGCAACGGGACTAATTCCAATAAGGGTCTAGTTACCCTTCGGGTTGGAAGGTCAGATGGCAGTCGCTTTCGTAAAACTAGTGCCTACGCCAAATCTTGGGAGTAGTTGTCAAAGCGGACCCCAGGCTCCCATGAGCCGTGGCAAATGCCGGGATAATGCAAGGAGGATGATGATGATGATGATGAATAGTAGGTATATAAAGTAGGTCAAGTAGGTGTATAAACTTATAGGTAGACGTCGCTATAAGGCGTTTAGAAATTGAGAGATGACCTGGAAAAATTCGCACGCATCCAGCAGGCCTCCGTGGCTAAGGTCACAGCATAATAAAGAGTACTATCGTACCGTATGGCCACTCCCGCTCCCCGCTGAAAGTGCCGCCCACCCCCTCTCGCTTACCTCACAGTTACCTCCTGTCCAACACGCGAACAGTCGACCTGTCATATTTCACTCATACAAGCATAGTACGCGTTCACCTACACGAGCTAAGACTGTGCTAAGGTGGTCATTGCGACGTCTGCGGCAAAGCAGTTAGGTCACATGTTCGAGCCCTGCCGGAGGTGTGAACTTTCCATCTTTCTTAATCCTGATAAAAAAGAAGTTTAGAATATAAAGTTGTTTGTCGACAGTGTAAGATATATTGAACTGCTGTTCAATTGCGACTGTCTGTCTATTCATTACATTACACACGGCATTGTCAGTATGAGTATTTGTAACAAAAATATCGAATCATAGGTTTTGTTTGTACGTATTGTAACAATGTTGTATTGTTCTGTCTTTACAATTCATTGTTTTGTATGATTGAGTGTTTAAGTTTTCGTAAGTTGCAGGTTATACGAGAAACGGAGAGTGATTATTTATCTGACTTTATAGTATCCAGAATCCATAATTTCTAAAACCAATAGGGATGACGACTACATAAAAAAAAATGGCATTCTGTTTAGTCCATCAGTTAGATCGTCTAAAAATACTGAACACATATTTTTCGCTTTTTCTAATTAATGTAAAAATACAAAGATATAGAGCATCAAAGTTCCGGGAGCGGGGTTGTGACGTCACTTCTAAGTAAAAATTGTACCTAGGCGTGACGTCACGCGAAACTTCAATGCACTGTATACCGTCGTCATTTTTCGTTTACGAGAAAAAAGAAAACACACGTGTCTAAAATTCTTTGATAATCTAACTGACGGACTAATTCGTTTTTTTAGTCGTCTCGCCTATTGCTTACGTCTTTCACGGCAAAACGGAGCGACAATTTGACGTGATTTAAGTGGAGATAAGGGATGGAGAGTGACATAGGCTACTTTTTGCCTCTTAATTAAAATGGGGAGTGGAAGTTTATATAGAAAATTCCGCAATTTTCGAATTTAAGTTTTAATGCAAGCGAAGCCGTGGGCAAAAGCTAGTAATTGTATATATTATCCATCATCCAGGCATCCAATAGGTCATCATACACGTGGCGAATAGCGAATAGCACAATAGTTGAACCATTAAATCATATCGCCAAGTTAGGCCCGGCCGGCTTCTTGAAACATCGCCAGTAATCGCAATCGATTCGATACCGACTCGATAAGAAACGTGAAACGTTGACTCTCGTTAATTTTCACACGGAGATGACGATCTTGACATCGGATTTATTTGCAAAGTGATACGGTGATGTAATCGATCGTGAATAACGAATGAAACTATAAAAAAAATGCAATTAGAAAATGTGCATGAAACTTCATCAAATGTGCATCAAATTGTTGACATTTTGTCATTCAAATTAATCGCACTAATACAGAACATTTCAACGTTGCGTACATGACCACTCCTTACACATATGTAGATGACATAAACTATATTCTTATAGCTATAAAAATCAATAGAAAAGCCTAATACTCGTACCTTAGATGACAGATCCGCCATAATCTCGTTCATCCTCATCAATATCTGTCTCTTCCTCTTTAACGTTCTACGCGCATGTAGGAGTGCGCAACTTCACTGTGAAGTTGCGCACTCTAGCATCTGCTAGCGAACACCCTAGAAGCTTCTATGCAAAAGTCTACTCTAGTCTAGTTTAGAATGTAATCTTACCTTAGATGACAGGTCAGCTATAACCTCATTCTTCTCATCAATCTGCCGCTCCCTCTCAAGCGCTCTGCGCGCATGCGCGGCAATGGAGTCGCGTACTCTAGAACCTTCTAGCGTCGCGTACGCGGCGACGGCGTCTGCGCAGGCGGCGAGTAAGGCGCCGCGGCGGAGGGTTGAGGATTCGTCGCCGTCCAGAGATGAGATGGAGAGGTCGGAGTGGAGACCTGTTAAAGAAATGAAGGTTTAGAGACAATTTTCATAAGTTTACTTGGTATATATGAAACTGCTGCGATGCTTTTGTAAAGGCACTGTCTTTTTTATATTAGCCTTAGGTTTTAACATGGTTTAATGTACACAAATAGATAAACGCACGCCTGTAATCCCAAAAGAGATAGGCAGAACACATGAAACTGAGCTCAAGTTTCAGAATCACTTTTAGCAATTAAGCGACTGAAAGTCAACGAAATGTGATGTTGCGGTGACAGGTTGCCAGCCTCACGCGGCTCGCCTACGCCACAATTTAACCCATATCCCACAGTCGACTTCTACGACACCCACGGGAAGAAAGCGGGTGGTGAAATTCTTAATCCGTCACCACACGGGCAACTTCCATCAAAACAACTAAGAATTATGATTCCGAAACCCTATTGACCTAACTACTTACCGATTATTTCCACTTGATCTCTCCCGTTAATTACCATCGTTGGTTCAGTTTCGCCACAATGATTAGCTCTAAACATGGGAACATGGCGAAACAATGAGCAGTTAGCTCAAGCTTGACCGACTTTGAACAACGAGGTTATGGTGTTTTACGGGATAACTTGTGTGGAAAGCGAATTAATAAATGCGTATAGTTCGTGCATCATTGAGCAAGTAATTCTTACGATGATCCATATTAATGATGCACTTTAGTTGTTTGTCTACCATCTATTTTCCTCTCTCAGTTATTCTAAGGTTAGCTGGAAGAGATCCCTTAAAGGGATAAGCTTGCCTTTGTACATAACCGTTATAATTATTCTCTGTACATGTAATTTGTTATGTACAATAAAGTGTTTAGTAAACACTGTTTACTACTACTACTACTACTGCTAATATTATAAATGGGAAAGTGTGTGTTCTGTTTGTTTGTCCGTCTTTCACGGCAAAACGGAGCGTCGAATTGACGTGATTTTTTAAGTGGAGATAGTTGAAGGGATGGAGAGTGACATAGGCAACTTTTTGTCTCTTTCGAATCCGAATCCGCGGGCAAAAGGCAAAAGCTAGTCATTAAATGCCGCATTAGTGCGTTATCACATTATCCGATCCGATATCGGATTTAGGAAGGATGGAAGGCAAATGTCAAAGATGCCATATCGGCCCTACATTCGATATCGGATCGGATAACGGGAAAACGCAGTTCGGATCTTGTAGGTATTATCATGATACAATAGAATATAATTATTAATTGCAACTCTTGGATTGCTGGGCAAGGGCCTCCCCTCGCTTCTTCCACTCAACTCTGTCATTTGTGTAACCCTGCCTGTCTGTATAAAAAGCGTCCAAGTTATCCCGCCATCTCTTTTTTTTGTCTTCCTGAACCCCGACCTTTTTTTAATATTATAAATGGGCTTACTCTTGGCCACAGACTAACCAAAGGCAAAGACGTGGCCTACGATGGAGTGAGCTCGCCCAGAAGATGCCTGTTCACTCTTTGGGGTCCATTTCTCAAAACTGAAAGTTACAAGTTACAAGCGGAAGTGTCCTTCCAACTTGTCATATTAGACATTGACTACCACTTGTAAATTGTAACTTATAGCTTCGAGAAATGGGCCCTGCACCCTCCTCGGTGATCATCATGGCCCACCGTTCAGGGTGCGTTTTTATCGGTATTATGTTTGGTTAGTGCCACAATTCACACAACACACACACAAATCACAATTTCGATTTCTTTCAAACCCCTTTTGCCAAGAGTGGCGCTGAAACTTGAGTAGTTCATGTGCTCTGCCTACGCCTTTATGGGATACAGGCGTGATTATATATTATGTATGTATGTAATATGTACGTAGTGCCCAAATCTTGGTAAAGATTCGCTAAACATGGGTAATACCCATATTATGTTTAGCAAATCGTTTACTACCTAAATCTTGATAGTAAATCTACCAATCCAACTATAATGTAAGCCAATTCAACCTGTGGTAACATCAACCATCTGCCAAAAGAATCACAGATGAACCGCTATCACAAACAATAGGTCGTAAAGTTGACCATACACGATTATTCGGTCGTGCCATGCTCACACTGCCACCGATTTTTAACCCTTTTTACGAAGATATAAGGTTTATATCAGCAATTCCCGTCAACTTTGTACAATGCCACGTCAGCAAATTTTAATTGATCCTATTTTGTTACCAACATTTAGTAATATAATTCGACTTTCGTAAGATATATACAGGATAATTGTTATAATTAAGAAAATATAGATACTAGAGAACCTTAATGACGAAATAAAACTTAATAAAATCTCAATTAATCAACAAAATCTTGGTAACAAAATAGGAATTAATAAAAACAAATTTAACTTTTCCCTTAATTTTTGTACAAAGTTGACGGGAATTGCTGATAGATGGTCAAGAGTGATGGCCTGATGGGTACAACTTGCCCAATACCCATTACCTATATGTGAGTTGAAGTGTGGGAATGCGTGGTTATATTTTATTATTTGTAGCAATTGTAAAATAGTGATTGCGTTGCTTATACAAATGATGACATTTTGTCACTATTGTCAGTCAGCCTTAGAATTTAAAGTTTTACTGGAAGAGGAAATTTTCGACATTTGTTACACGTAAGCTCGAAGTTTTTTTTAAAGTCAAAACGATTTCGGCTTCATTCGAGTCGTGAAAAACATGATCAGAATTCGAGAGTTTTTATAAAATAAGTATTCGAGAACTGAGGGGGCCCGAAGGCTTGTAGTGTGAGACATGGTATAGCAACCTGTCACTGCAAATCACAATTTTGTTTTCATTCTACCTCTAAAGCGAGTAAGATAAATGAGGTCCACATAATTAAAGTCACATACAGGTCGAAGGGATTAATTAACATTATTTTACCTTTTGAACCCCCGACGCAAAAACGACGGGGTGTTATAAGTTTGACGTGTCTGTCTGTCTGTCTATCTGTTTGTCTGTCTGCCTGTGTGTATGTCTGTCTGTGGCATCGTAGCTCCCGAACGGATGAACCGATTTAGATTTAGTTTTTTTTTGTCTGAAAGCTGAGTTAGTCGGGAGTGTTCTTAGCCATGTTTCATGAAAGTCGGTCTACTATGTCGCGGTCGGGGGTTTTTCAAAATTTTAATTTTGTGGTTAGGTTATATTCGTTTCTATAGCCGATAGCGCATAGACCAGTGCAGTGAAAATTTAGCAGTTTCATGCGCTTTGACTACCATTTTCAGGAATACAGACTTGACTTTGTCTGTATGTTTAAGCAACCGAAAGAAATGTAAATGGCCACGGAAGCAGACGTGTTAACACGTCCTTATTCAGCCGGATTAGCCATCCAGTGCATAAACCGCACAATGACTGCATTACGTTGCGTAACGTGCACTGTTGCAACTGATAATGCATTCCGAATATTGTGTGGCAAGTGATAAGCGCGGCGAGATCGCAAGAGGAAACATCCTACTTAGTTGACAGCGTTTTTAACCCACGACGCAAAAACGACGGGGTATTATTATACGTTTGACGTGTCTGTCTGTGTGTGTGTGTCTGTCTGTGGCATCGTGGCTCCGGAACGGATGAACTGATTTAAATTTAGTTTTGTTTTGTTTGAAAGCTGAGTTAGTCGGGAGCGCTCTTATCCATGTTTCATTTGGTTGATACATATGTATGCTAAGAGATGTCGCAAAGTGAACCGTTAACTGCTAAAGAATCAATTTCCTTAACAAATTGTATTTCACTCGGCAACTCTAGCTAGTCAAAGCGACTGATCTGACTTCCTTGCGATGTTTCGTTCAATGTAATCGACTGGTATGTATGACATTTCACAAAATTACCTCTCATACAAGACGTCTTCCGTTTTTTTTAAAATCGATGTTAACAAACCCATTATCTAGCTCAAATTAAGTAGCCGCCAATACGTCAACTGCTATAATACTCATCTCTATTCACCCCGCGCGCGGCCCATAACCTGGGCCGCCCATCGCGCCCCCAATTAGGTGTGCTTGCGACGATTTCATCCGATGGCCGGTTGTCGCGAAAATGGACGCGAGAAAGTTTGCATTGAACTAATGCGTGTGATGGAGTAAATTCAAAGGAAATGCGATTTTTTTCAAGCCTTCTCTCAATCACTTTGACTGCCCTTATAGAGAGGCGATACCGACCGCTCAAATAAAATAAATCCATACTAATATTATAAATGGGGAAGTGCGTGTGTCTGTTTGTTTGTCCGTCTTTCACGGCAAAACGGAGCGACGAATTGACGTGATTTTTTAAGTGGAGATAGTTGAAGAGCTGGAGAGTGACATAGGCTACTTTTTGTCTCTTTCTAACGCGAGCGAAGCCGCGGGAAAATGCTAGTATGACTATACAATGACCTCAGGACATCTTACGTCAATATGTTAATATGTTAAGTGTCTGTATCCTCCACTCGATACGTAAAGAAACCGCGTTGCACAATGCGCCTGCCACGCTCGCGCCCTTGCGGTCGCGGTTCGGTTTCATCGCGACGCGGATCTGATGCGTCTGAGGTTACTTTTAGTTGGAGACTGACTCTTTACATTGTGACATCAAAATGAGTAAATGATGCTTTTACTAACGCTCTGCTATCTCAGTTTTTGAACTTTTAAAATACATTTTCTCAATATAGGTGCGTGATGGAGTGACATCGCTTGTCATAATATTAGGTACCATCATCGAGTACATACCCTAATAGAGCAGAAATGTTATTTAATTTGTTCGAGAACGATTCCGCCAACTCGCGGCTACTCATATCCCCTCTCACTGCGCTCCCATTGGCTGATACAAGGTCAAGTAATAGGTGCTAGGGTTGAGGTAGTGCGTAAGTAAGGTTTATCGATAAGGATATTTCAACCCTTTACGCGCTTTATGCACCACCGTGTGTGCAAGCCCCAAAAGTCCGTAACATTGCATGCACACACGGTGGAGAAGAAATCTATTACATACTACTATATATTATTATTAGTATAAAACACGGTATACAAAAAGGGAAAACTATATTGTCTTGGAAGTAATGGTATAATAATCAGATTATAATTATTTTAAGTAAAAGTTATGAAATTTTCCAATCCCTAATTATGTATCTTCGAATTTCTCAAGTTGTGTTTTTTATTTCGATTTATATAGCAATTTATTATTTTACAAATTACTTGAACTTAATATTTAAATTAATACATATATCATATAGAGATTTTACGAAATCCTGTCACCTAAATATACCCAAAACATATCTAATTACACCTAAGAATTAGGTACCTAATACCTACCTACAATAAAGATTAAATAAATAAATAAATAATCAATCAAGCTTAACATAATCGATAATATACAAATAATCGACATAAACCATTAATGCAAACATTAGTGCAAGATAACTTTCTCGTTTCCTTATTTAAATAGAGTGTGTTCATTATGTAGTAGGTACACACAATAATATTCCTTACTCATTACTTAAATATCGATACACCACTTGATGCTATAAATTAAGCATGTACAACACTAGTGCAGACTGGAAAGAGATGGTGCGATGTGAATTGAGTTACGTGGAAGCAAGAGATAACGACATACGTCTAGCCTGCGTCATCACCTTTCACTTTTGATGTCCAGTTTAACTTGGCCTCCGGACAAAATTTAATATAAAGTAGTTTATAATTTAAAATCGTAACTTACCGATGAAAAGTTATTCCTTATGTTTTAAAGTCAGATGTTTTGCTGTTTTTTCTACGAAACTGAATAGAACAGCACGCCATTATAATAATAGTAAAACAAACTATAATTTATTTCGTAATTCGCAGAGACGTACGCACGGATCCAATACTGGATTTGTACTATTTTAGTGAGAGCGTGCGCTAACATTTATAAGTGACAAATCACATATCCGTTGCGCAGACGGACAGCCTCATATTACCACTCTATTGGGTATGTCCTCGATGGGTACCATACAAGGTAGTCTGATGTTGAGCCCATACGATTATACAGCGATTATACAGGTACAGCGGATGAAATCTCGACTGGGCGGCAAATGCAACTGGTCCATTTTTTCCATGTTTTCATTATTAAATAGAGTGTCCACCGTGCACCGGTTATATATGGTAGGCGTGTTGGATACATGTAGAACTCAACATCATAGTATAATAATAGAAAAAATGGATTAGTTACAATTGCCCCCCAGTCGAGATTTGCCTCGCTGTACCTTATACTGACATAGAAAACCTTATACGCTGACATAGAAAACCCCACAAGATAAGCAGCACCGCTGCACCAGTCATGCACATCCATATTAATATTATAAATGGGAAAGTGTGTGTGTGTGTCTGTTTATTTGTCCGACTTTCACGGCAAAACGGAGCGACGAACTGACGCGATTTTTTAAGTGGAGTTAGTTGAAGGGATAGAGAGTGACATAGGCTACTTTTTGTCTCGTTCTAACCCCCTATTTCCCTAAAATGGAGGGTGGAAGTTTGTATTGAGCATTCCGCAATTTTCGAATTTAACGCGAGCGAAACCGCGGGCAAAACCTAGTAGCGAATAAGTAAGAATACGTCGTTGGTCGGTCGTTTTTGTAATAGTTATTTGTTATACAAGGGGGCAAAGTTGTATTTTAACGCCGAGTGTGGAATTGAAAAACGAGCAAGTGAAAGGATTCTATAGTTGAACCACGAGCGAAGCGAGTGGTTCGAGAATAGAATCTTGAACTTGCGAGTTTTTTAACACACGAGAAGTAAAATACACTTGCACCCGAGTGTAACACAAATCTTTTCCCCTCACTATAGCGAGGAAACTACAACGCAAAAAATGCGTTTATCACTGCTTCCAGTAGTTCCACAGGTGGTAAATCATCTTTATTACTAGATTCACCTACTTTTATAAATTTTAAAGCAGTTAATTTGACTTTATTCAAGGTCAAATTACTTTACCCACTAGTGGATAAAATGCGTTTTTACCCGCTGGTATTAAAGTACAAAACACGTGTTTCCGAGCTAGTGAGGGGAAAATACTTTTTTATATACCTAAAAGTGTTTACTGATCAGGATCACGCACAACCTTTCTCCCCAAACAATAGGGTGTCCCTTATTTTAATCTTTCGAAAAATTAACAACGCATACCCTCTTAATATGATCATATTACCCCAAAATACCATGATAAAAAAATTCAGTTCATTCCTGTAAGAGGAACCCGTGCCGACTTGCACCTGAAGTTCCCATACAAATTACTATGGAGAAATTTGCTTAAGACACTAAGTTGATATTTTTATTTATTTCGCATTGTTTTTTTGTTCGCATCGAGATGTTTATGTGAAATATTGTTTATACGCCAGTACTATACTCGGTAAATGTCAAAAAAAATATGAAAATTAAAAATTTATTTTTTGGATTTTCATACAATGTATGGGAAATTGCATGAAAGTCGGCACGGGTTCCAGTTATAGGGATGAGCTGAAATTTATTTTGAGGGTGTATTGGGGTAAAACGAGCCCATTTAGGGGGTATGCGTTACTAATTTCTGTAAATCGTAAAATAAGGGACACCCTACCAAACAAGTAACAAAAACAATATCAAATGTAGGACAGCGACCCAACAATAAACTCCTTACAAGGCTAGGACACACTTAACATACTTTACCCGGTTCTGAGCAAACGTATCGGAATGTGAATCATATAAGGCTACCTTTCCACTTAGCCAAATCAATGCATGGAATAAATGCTTGTGATTCAGCGAAGCGTAATCACATATATCAAATATATAATAGAATACAAAGACTTGATTGATATATGTGTAACCAATTCTTCCCCTTTTCTCTCAATTATGTTCCAAAGATCGCAAAGGCAGCTGAACACAGGCAAGATGCATGCACAGGTAGGTGTGATGACTAACATAAAACTCGGAAAATGATGTGTAAAGAAACTCAACCTTCAAATCAAGAGTAAACAGGCATCTTCTGGGCGAGCTCACTCCATTGTAGGCCACGTCTTTGCCTTTGGCTAGTCTGTGGCCAAGAGTAAGCCCATTTACAATTAAAAAAAAAACAAAAAAAACAATGTAAACACAAAATAAATTAAGAGTAGGTAAGTACTAACAATACTAACGGAAACGATTAAGTAAGGGTGTTTTTCAACCAAAAACGTTTTGCGATGCGACGTATGCGTCTTTTATGAAAGAACCAATAATAGCCCCGTGTGGTGACGGGTTAAGAATTTCACCACCCCCTTTCTTCCCGTGGGTGTCGTAGAAGTCGACTGTGGGATATGGGTTAAATTGTGGCGTAGACGAGAGGCTGGCAACCTGTCACTGCAATGTCTCAATTGAATTTCTCTCAACCCCTTTTTGCCAAGAGTGGCACTGAAACTTAGTAGTTAATGTGCTCTGCCTACCCCTTTATGAGATACAGGCGTGATTAAATATGTACCAATATTAGAAATTAAATTATTCCGCGTCGATAGGCTTTAAGAGACCTTTAAACGACGCAAAACTCTTAGAGTGACCTTGTAAAACGGAATAGGAACAATAATTTTACTAACTCCTTCCAACTTTCCATTTACATGTTTACCAACATCGGCATCGACTGTGCCACCGCGAGCCATCTCCAACACCGCGGGTTGGCATTATGTACACTCAACAACACAACTAGAATACAAAGTGCTAAAAGTATGTATACAGAACTTTATTGCCTGTACATTAAGGTGTGTGTATATATTTTTGACACTTTGTATTCACATCTGTGTCGTTGACTGTATATTTCTACGCCATGCAAATGCCGGAATAAACGGGGTCACAATTTGAGGGTCACCTACGTACCCCGGAATTTTGCATGAGGGGATGTTTTACACTATCCAATCCAAACGCTATTTGGGCTTTATAAGCCCGTTTTAGTATTGGAGTTTATTCTATACATTTCAGCGCCACGCCATATAAATAGGATAGGTCATGAACTCATGACATGACTTGAGTTCTGATCTTTTAGAAATAGATCGAACAAATGGACATGTTTCTGGTCAATTTTATTTTTAGTCCCGTGTTCTATATGTGTTAAATAGGATGGTTGTTATGGTACGTAAGTAACACTTGTACCTGCTACTTAGGTATTCGTTACAGGACCTACATTGGTTTGGCCGATCTAGTAAGTTTTAGTTAAAGTCTCATAATAAGTGAAAGCAATGGTACTCTTTGCCATCTTCTATGCAGATTACGATCAAAGTAAGATCAAGATTCAGTTCCAACGAATTATATGGAGATGATCTACTTTTGCTCGACAGACCTAAACAAACAAGAAACAATATAATTGACTATTCATACAGGTCATACAGCTGCTTGTAAAATTGAAAGTCTTACTAACAATGAGTCAGATTGTACCGTACCATTACAGTACCTAACAAACGCATGTACAACCATTCAGGAAGATGCGATAAGAGTATAAGTATCCCAAATCTAAACGGTCTTGTTACGCAAAGATTAGATCACTGTCGTGCCACGCCATACTTTATCTAGTGCTATAGTCTATGGGGCTATAAAGGTCGCGAATCTATTCGGCACGCGTCATAGATTCAGTGCCCTACTAACACTCACGCAACTTTAGCGGAAGCCACTTGATTAACGCGTTTATATTATACGCAACTTGTGATACCTTACTTTGATGTTTTTTAGCACGATATCTTGAGTTGAAAGACTAGGTCGATAAAATCCACTCAAACCGTATAGCATAAAATAATAGCTGATCGACAACCAATATATGTAAGTATGTCGATATTCGATAATCATTGCAGTCATAATCACGCTCGTAGCATTCTCTAAAATAATAACATACCTATAAACTTTAAAGTTGTTTTTTGAACATATTCCTAAAGTCTACTCCTCAAGGAACATTAAATTACATTTTTACTTTAAATTTAATCCGTATACAATTAATCTGTAACTACTAGTACGTTACAGCTTTCAGTTACATTTACACGAACAAAAAACACACTTTTATGCTCATAAACTCAAAATATTAGCGTGTTTACATATTTTTACCGCGGAATTCAGTAGATCAAACTAAACGCGACTGTATAAAACGGTTACATGTTTCCATGTAACTATTTGTACATTACAAGTGTTACAGCCATGGAAAAGTACCATTTATCGAACTACAGTAAGGAAACGAACTTTGTATTTGCTCCGTAACCTGGTTCTTTCGGCAATCGATCGGAAACAGTATGAGTGGAATGATTTGTTGGCATGCCATATTACAAACTGTTGAAACGTTACACTCATAATTTAAAGTCGAATTAATTGTGTGTAATAACTATGTAGTGATGCTCTGAAGCCCAAAAACAGATACCTACACGATTTTAAAATAAACGTGCGGTACGAAATAGGATATTGCAATACAAGTGCGAAACAGAACACAATACGACCAAGGAAGAAGAGTGTTCTGAATCGTCACAAGATAGGAATTGTCTTCTCACGACTTAAAAAACGGCACAAATATGATCACGTAGTTTGGGTATGTTCCCTTAAAATAAGTAGGAGAATGAGGTTGTCACCTCAAAAAATAGGGGAAGAAATACATGTGTTGGGCACTTATGGGTTAATACCGCTCTTAATAGTTGAAGCTACATTCATATCAACAATATTAAAAGAAATTAGACCTATGATAAATTTTATTTTAAAAGAAAAGTTAGATCTCATTTAGGGTACTTATCAAAATTATTTACTTATTGCCTCATAGTGTATTGTATCCCATACATGTATGGCTGACGATAGTTCTACATAGTTACATTGTCATACATTTTACCATTTAACAATACACAGATAAACTAGCAGTGACAGTAAGAGCAAACAAAACGCCAACAACACGACCAAATTTCAAAACGAAATAAGTACCTTCTACTTTCACAGAGTAACGACTTTTAATACTTGCAATACTTAAAACAATGGTCGTACTTGAAAGAACTAACAATACTACAGCTGTTCACACGGATTACTACGTCAGAGTGCAACAAAATAACGTAATACGTAAATTAAAGCAGGCTTTCAAAAAGAAAAGAGGCGAGGATTTTAAGAAAATTTGTTTCAAAAACTAACAATGCTTCGGTTACAGTGTGGCGGTGAGTAGGGCATAGTAATTTGGGGTATCGTGTCATATTAATATTAAACATTTTAGAACGTAAATCAATCTGATACTTGTCAAAACTATCGCTGGATCCAACTATGATGTCGGTCAAATAGTTTAAAACTCTATGCAATGTTTCGTATAATGTATAAACTAAACAGTTCTATCACATAGTAAAAGTTAGTTTGTAGAAAGTGTACCTAATGAATTCTACATGTATCTAATGTACATATACATTTAAGTTCTTCTCTTTCCGCACAGACCCTATAATAATGGATAGTGACTGAGTAACTATGACACCTTAATCTTATGGTAACTAAGTTCAATATTGTAATCATTAATTGTATGAAATTACATTATAAAGTTTCAAAATTCATCGCATTCGCAATAAATACGAGTTTACGACTAATCAAGGTTCGAGTGCTATTTTCATTGTCCGTGGAATCGCCGACATTACTCAATGCTACCGAATTGTCGGATTTAAGGTTTTGCAAGCTGTAATGATATTGTGTTGATAGGTATTTTATTTTCACAAAATTATAAGTACTAGCACAGAATATATAATAGTACAAGTACAGAAGGCTCACTCCTTTGATGTTCACAAAACGCCGCCATTCTAAATTCTTACCTACATTAACAAACAGACCGCACGCGTGCAGACGACATTGAATTCTATTGCGCCGCGCGAAGGTCGTCGCCACTGAATGGGCCGCGAACTCGCGGCCGCCGGCATGTACTTGTAACGCGGCGAAAGGGTTGCGGAGTGAGCCGCCCCTGGAGATGTAGTAGGAGATGGCGGGACGACTTGGATCGCTTCCTTAATAGTTGGCCTTAAACTGCCCAAGATTGGGAAGATTGGAAAAAGAGGGGAGAGGCCTTTGCCCAGCAGTGGGACATAACATCAGGCTCCCAATAATAATAATAACTACCCTTTACATTACCGTTTTTACCCGGTGTACCCCTTACATTTCATTAAAGTGTCGAAAGGGCCTCTACGTGATGGCTTCGGCCCCGCGCACGCCTCCCAAAGGTCCGGAATACCATTGTTCCGTGATGGGAAAGACATACAAATAACTACTATGAGCGGAGACAGGATAAAACGTAGTTGGCAGGACTATCTCGTCATTAACAGCAAAGGGTGCACTATTCATATTTGACATACGCATTTTGGCACAAGGAGTCCTTGTCCAACTCGCCAGCAGTTAGAACATTGAAATAGGCTCGATTATTAAAATGTTCACTTTTCTATGGGGTCTACATATTCCATTGAAAGTAGAGTAATACTATAATTAAGCGTACTAATGTTGCATCTTTAACACTTTAAGACAGATCAATAAACACGGACGCATTATCGTACATTACTGCGCAATCATTACAAAATCGAAAACGGTTTCCACGTAACGCAGTGGCGTGTTAGTACAGTTTGTATCAGCCGCACTGACTATACGTATAACTTATACCTTTGAAATAAGGTTTATTTTAGGTTAAGTGTTAATGATGGTACTAACAACAAAACAAGGAACTGATCAAAGATAGATGTTACGGTCGTGGCAGTAAGGTTCACAATTGAAACTGGGGCAATGATGGCGACATTAAGTGTATGGCGTGGCGTTGGTGGTGAATAGGCTGCTTTTGGGGTTAAATTTTTGTATCGAGGACAACTTTTCGTTTCTTATGCGTGCTAATTACTTGTAAACTTGTACAGATATCGGATGTATTTGAGGTATAACTATTATAAGCAGAGATCGGACGGATTTGCGACATTCTTAGTGACTTACGTCATTTTAATGACTTTTAGTATGAGATGACGCACAAAAATCCGATCTCTGATTATAAGTACACCATAACTAAATATACTGTATTTCTATGTCCTAACTTGTCTTATGTACAATAAAGTGTTTACATACATAAGTTAAGGAAGAAGAAGGAAATGATGGAGGACCTTTTGAGGAGGAATATACAGCAAATACTAATGAAAGCACTCTAAAACTAACTTAGTATTATTGCTATACATTGCGATGGATCGATGGTATTTATACGCGTTGAATCTTTTCTATTCTAACCTGATTTACTTATAAGGACAAATGCGGGCTTTCAATAATACGGTATGTTAAAATACGTGGAAAACGTAACACGTTTTAAGACACGTCTCTTTTCGTATAAAATTTATTCCTCCATTTTTTCGTTGTTCTTAATGATAAGGGGGAATACCATTACATACGAGTATCTTCTTACAAGTTCGGACAGATTAGAAACCATCTTACTTCGCATGACAGTTGTTAGTTGTATTTTAACGCCGAGTGTGGAATTGAAAAACGAGCAAGTGAAAGGATTCTATAGTTGAACCACGAGCGAAGCGAGTGGTTCGAGAATAGAATCCTGAACTTGCGAGTTTTTTAACACACGAGAAGTAAAATACATTTGCACCCGAGTGTAACACAAAACTTTTCCCCTCACTATAGCGAGGAAACTACAACGCAAAAAATGCGTTTATCACTGCTTCCAGTAGTTCCACAGGTGGTAAATCATCTTTATTACCAGATTCACCTACTTTTATCAATTTTAAAGCAGTTAATTTGATTTTATTCAAGGTCAAATTACTTTACCCACTAGTGGATAAAATGCGTTTTTACCCGCTAGTATTAAAGGACAAAACACGTGTTTCCGAAGTAGTGAGGGGAAAATTAAATAATATGGCCCTCCGTAATGTGCAAGTGTCGATTTCTGAGCAAAGTTTTGCATAATATCCGCAATTTTTTTTTTCAACCCCTCAATTTTTAAGATTGTCACTGGAACTTGAGCAGTTTCACGTGTTCTGCCTCCTTTTGGGAATACAGGCGTGAGTTTAGGTATCTGTATGCACCCTTGAACATTTTAAAAACAAAAAACAGCACAATTTTGTCTACATAAATCAGCACGATATGTGACGTTATCTGGGTAAAGGGACCTTATTGTCGATGGCGCTTACGGCGTTATGAGCGATGCTCGTATACGAATACGATGCCGCGGGACGTAAGCGCCACCGACAATAAGGTCCCTTTACCCAGATAATGTCACACATCGTGCTGATTTATGTAGACAAAATTGTGCTGTTTTCTGTTTTTAAAATGTTCAAGGGCGCATACAGATACCTAAACTCACGCCTGTATTCCCAAAAGGAGGCAGAACACGTGAAACTGCCTTATAATGAATATATCTTACCTGAGTCGTCATCATGGCCTGTATTCAGCTGCAGGGACAGCGCTCTCAGCTGCTTATACACCTGAACCGCCTCCTTCCGCAGCCAGCCATCATCATCATCATCATCCGGCTCGGTCTCCATCTCAGCGTGGAGGGACCGAGCTGATTCGGTGACGTCTGTGGTGTCTGGGGTCCCGATCCGCTCGGCTAACGTGTCGTGGGAGCGCTGGAGGCGCTCCAGCTCTTTGAGTGTGTTGTGGTAGAGATGTTCCTGCGGGAAAGATTAAAGTCACTATTGTTCCACAAAAATAAGAGATCCATAGATACTAATATTATAAATGGGAAAGTGTGTCTGTTTGTTTGTCCGTCTTTCACGGCAAAACGGAGCGACGAATTGACGTGATTTTTTAAGTGGAGATAGTTGAAGGGGATGGAGTGTGACATAGGCTACTTTTTGTCTCTTTCTAACGCGAGCGAAGCCGCGGGAAAAGGCTAGTTTATAATAAAGTAAAGGAAGAACCAGACAGTCTTATCGCTGTAAGCGATCTAGACAACCTTAGGGTAACAGGATATAAAGAAAGAGGAGAAATTGAAGATGAATAAAGTGGTACAAAAAAACACGGGCGTGAGTGGCCCCTTCCACGCTGGGCGCTGTGAGGGCTGTATCAGGTCGCGCCCCATCCTTGTGGGGCGGTCTTACGTCGACGTTTTGGGGATGACTGGGCCTTCTGGTCAGTGCTAGCCCCACCGCTACCGGCCGTTATCTAACCCCCTAGTCTGGTGATACCGTTCGAGCGGGGCCAGGTTTTGGGGCCGCAGTGAAGGCGACCGGCAGCTCGGGCTAGCGTGGGTGTGGTGATGTACAAAACATTTAATGTTTTCAGCTATTTGTATCCTATCAATTTTCATTGACTGTAGTCATTATATCAACTCGTTGGACCGTATAAAATTTGAATTGATGTCGACATAAGTTTCAACTTCTTTGAAATCATCATAACGCACGTGCTCATTATCTCTTAAATTTAAAGTACTTATTACCAATGAAATTGAAAGATGTTTCCATTAGTACAAAATCAATCAAGGTAAAGCAAAGATTGCAGTTACAATTTGAAGAATGATAAAACATAATCAGGTCAAGGTAACGCTCAAGTTTCAGATCTCAACCAATAAGATAACGAACTGGATAACAGCTACTAACTGCAATTACACTGATTTTTTAAGTAAAGTACCCCTTATTTGAAGACAAAATTGCTTTTTCTATGGTATGAAAGACCTGATTTTAGAATAAAGTAAGGCATAATGACGTCATTGCTTAATGTACTCAATCGTTGTAGATGAGGTTTTAATTGCAAACAGATGGTTCTAGACTTTATTTTTGATAGATAAGCAAAGAAAAAGTAATACTTACATGTAATACATTAATTACTTGTTTATAATGTGTTAAATTAAAATGAAAGGGAAAGTAGTAGGTAAACAAAATAAAATCATTAACAGAATAAATAATTCATATAAACCTTACAGAGAAGAGAACCAAATAATATCAATTTTTAACCTATAGACCGTGAAGGTGATAACCGATTCAGTTTTAGACAAGCAAACAAAATAATGCAAGTGATAGTAAATTGCTGTTACGCAGTACATTTGAAAGGTGCTACTTAGAAACTTACTTAAATATAATATGTCCCCGATTGTAATATACATCAGTGTCATCAAGATTGTGTATATTGCGGTTAAGAAGAAGAACCAGCAGCCTTGACATTACAATAATGAAACATCTAGAAAGTCAAATCCAAAATTCCATTTCAAATAATGGCATGCGTTGAATTACTTTTAACCAAACTCTGAAAGATGATTCTATGATCTCAATCAAGATCAACAATCATATAATAAATTTATTGGTTTCGTAATATCCTCACTAAAGCAATGGTATCTTATCAGATCTCTGACAGTTCGAGCGTGGCTGTCCATGACTGCATCTCGAGATAAACGGTCCATGACTGGATCACGAGATAAACGTAATGTTATCAGATCATACTCTATACAGATGTCGACAATTTGCAACGTATTTTGTATTCTAATTTTCCAATTAACGCCACGGTCACAAGTCACAAAGAAGGAATTGTTAATAATGACTAATGAACTAGCATGAAGTAGGTAATTCTAAATCGATTCCCAAAAATGTTTTTGATATGATAACGGAACAAAATAGCTATTTAATAGGGCCAACACTTGCACTGTGTATCTGCTCAAAGGTTAAACAAAACGTATAAAAGTGTCATTCTCATCATTCAGTACCTACTAAACCAAGACTTGACTGCTTCATTTTGTGATAGTTAACTCAATTAGTTCCAAAACACAGTGGTACAATATTTGCTTCTAGAACAATATCTATTTCTCCCTTCAAAACGCTGAATATTGCCAAATGTGAGCAAATTATCATCATCATTATTACTAAAGACACGACTGGAGAAATAAAACTAGGAAAGCAAACCCTAGGTTCCAAACTCCGAAGTAATAGCGAAGGACACTTGACTGGTATAATCGGTAAGAAGAGAAAGATAGAAAGTAATGGACTAATTTGAACAGATCTCGCATGCGAGTTTCTTTACAATGCGGCATTTGATTAGTCTACTGAATTGTGGACGTCTCAATTGGTCCGCAATCTAATAAAATGGCATGCGAGTTCGCACACCGTCTAAATGAAACTGAAAAAAGCTATACTTGTTATTTAAGCCTCTCAAGAGCCACAATCCTATCGTTCAGAACCAAATCTAATTTGAGCAACAATGTCACACATGATCCTGTGGAGGAATGTTACTTTGTTAGTCTTACCTGTTCCTTGAGTTGCCTCTCCAGAGCCACGATCCTGTCGTTGGCCTCTTCCAGCTGTTGCATGAGGTTCTCCTTGTCCTGCAAGGACCCCGTTAGCCTCCGTTCCAGGTCTGCCTTCTTGTCGCTAACCAGAGCCAGCTCTGCTTTGAGCGATGATAGACTGTGTACGTGGTCCTGTTGAAAATGACAAAATTAAGTCAAAAACGGGAGCAGGATGGTTCGACTCGTTCGGTTAAGGTAGCAGGGAGCCGACGGATAAGAGCTGCGCAAGATCAATCGTTGTGGAGATCCCTGGGGTCTATGTACACTTGTTTAGCAGTCGACATCTTTCGACGGATATAAGTGATGACTAATGATGTGAAGATGATCAACTATTTTTTTTAAAAAGCTTTAAAAAGGAGGAACTTATCACTTTTAATAGTACCTACACTGTAAATGAGTTACAAAAAAAAATCAAGAAATAGAATATGATGTCAAGGTATTATCCAGGACTCCTTTCAGTGATGAATTGATTATTTTTACTTAGACTTTTATACCTATGTAACTCCCGAACCGACGAACCGATTTAGATTTCGATTTGTTTGAAAGCTGAATTAGTCGAAGTGTCCTGAACAATGTTTGATGGAAATCGGTAGGTACACTATCATCATCCTCCTTGCGTTATCCCGGCATTTGCCACGGCTCATGGGAGCCTGGAGTCCGCCTTGACAACTAATCCCAAGGTTTGGCGTAGGCACTAGTTTTACGAAAGCGACTGCCATCTGACCTTCCAACCCGAAGGGTAACTAGGACTTATTGGAATTAGTCCGGTTTTCTCACGATGTTTTCCTTCAGGTACACGATGTCAGGGTTTTTTTTTTAATTTAAATTTTGTGTTTAGGTTAATATTATTGCTCACCTGCAGACTCGTCTTCCTCATGGAACACTGGTCCTTCAGCCCCTCCAGCTGGGCCATCAGCTGTTGTTCCGTCGCAGAGGACTCTTTTAGCTGTGCTGTCAGGCGCGAGTTCTGTGCCGTCAGCTCGGCGATGAGGCTGGCTTTCTCTTCATCCCGCTGTTGGAAAGAGATGGAATAAGAATTAGATACGTTTCATAATAATGCATACTTCTTCTTCTTCGTGTAAAGGGATCAAGTAAAACTACATTTTGGTTTGCCAATGCTTAGCCACTTCAAGCCCTCGAGGGGTAGCCCTTAAGAGATCTTCTTCAGTACACGTTGTTGAGCACCGGGGACACTGTCTCATATGGGGGGGGGGGGGGGGGTTCCGCAATTTTGCGGGCCGCGGGCAAAAGCTAGTCTGTACTGTAATAAACTAATAAACTATTGACCAATACGGGTAAGTGTTCCATACGGGGAGAAGTATCATTCATCACACAAAAATGCCCTTATCGGGATTCGAACCCATGCATGCAGGCAGGGTCACTACGCGCTAACCCAGACCGGTGTTTATAATTGTCTAATAGCAGCATATTGTAATAAACCTAAACTTAATAAATTTTCTGATGCACCTCGTTAGCTCGTTAAAAAGTTTTGACGGCGACGAAAGCAAAGATAAACTTACTTCACTAATCATACTATCACATGCAATCATTTTACTTTAATTTGTATATTTTACTGAGGTGTTGCAAAATAAAGAATATTCTATCTATTTATAATACCTACTGAATAGTTACATAATTATATTTAAAACAATTGAGTCCGTATGTATGCAAAATATATTTATCATCATATACCTCTATATACATTATGTAATTTAAAAATGGACAAAGACCCAATTAATTAGAGGTGTACCTCAAGGTACTATCCTTGGGTCTAATAAAAAGAACTATCACAAAATTACAGTCTGCGAAAACTGCCAGAATACTCCATTAATCTTCAGTAAATGTCTCTAATTACCCAATTTCAGATAGCACAGGCCGTTAAGATTTCTAATAACAGCCCTTGGTTTCAAAACGTGGTTTATGCAAGTCCATCCGAGATCCGAACCTTAAAATCTTGATCTAAACATCAAGCGTGGTTAATCGTATTAATGGGTGTAACTAATTTCGTCTTATCCACCAGTGGATAGTAGCTTTTATATTCTTGTAGACAACGTTGAGATTTGCGTGGATTTGCTTTGCGAAAGAGTTTTTTAACAAGACAGTCTGGAGGACGTCGCAAGCCGTGACGGGTTGCGACATTGTCGGCACAAGATATAGAAGAATTGCATAATCAGGTAAACAAATATTGTCAACGTGATTTTAATTGGGATCAGGTATGTTTTCTTGGTATACATTACTAAAGTTCCAAAGTACTAGACGTTACCATATGCCTCATTTTTCAAGGCGCATTCATAGTAGGGTCAGATCAGAGTGTAAAGGTGTTAAGTAAACGTCATAATTTCATATTAGATATTTGACGTTTAATATACACTTCACAGGTTATGTTGTCAAAACTCTGTCTCTTTAGAAACAAGATTCAACAATTTATTTATCTTTAATAAATACAATGATAATAAGTAACTGTATCAAGAATACAAATAAGTAGAGAAAATATTGGGCCATAAATTTAATATCAGCGAATTTAGGAACATCGTTAAAGGTGAAATCTCTGTCGCTCATAGTTTAAACAAATACCGGTAGTTCTAATGATTAAGGATGTATTTACAGAAGGAAAACAAACATCCCGACATCCTCTGTCGATTGTCGACGACCAGGGACAGTGCGGTTGTTTCGACACCCGACGACAATTTAATAATGATCATGTTCCACGACCAATTTGGATTCGGAAGGTTATTGCAGAAACTTAGCAATATATAATGCAATAAACTTAATAATATAGGACATTGTAACAGAAGTTAAGTAAATAAATATCAATAAAACCAAATTAAAGTTTGACATGCAAAATAATCTAACGACTGACAAAAGATGGATGGATGATATGTGTGAAAGAAGCCTCAATATATATTTTATGGCTATTATGGACTAATACAAATGAATGAAGAAATTAAGAGCAACGCGACAGTCATGAGTAATGATGTGCTGACCTCAAGTGAAAGGGAATAAGGGCATTGGAACGATGATAATGCTTAAAAACACTCTGCTTCCTAAATACTTGTGGCCTTGCGTCAGCTCTTTGGGCGAAAGACATTCATAAAATCGCGAGGCACTTCTGAATGATACCAGGTCAGAACTGGGAAATCGGGCTCAGAAAGACAAGCCTATGCTCAGCAGTTAGGCGACTTGAGATTAAGATGATGATGATGGTGATATTGAAATGCTTTTGACAAAATACAAATCAGTAGCTAGACAAAACTCCAAACGATTTAATTGACACTTAATTGGTCAAGTTAATAGAAACAAACATAAAATAACAATTAAATATTTCGTTACAACTCCCAATAGTGCTGTTAGATCCAGCAAGCCCATTATAAAGTAATTTATGGGTGTGTAACATTGACCGTGTGGTTTGGGGACAAATACGTGGAAATTACGCAATTTGAATTATGAGGCTTGCCCTTGACTGAAACTGTATGTCAGCTTGCGTGGAAATGTATATGGAAGTTGATGGAAGTTGGGCTTATAAATATTAGGTCATACACGCAGATCCATTTTAAGCTTCGTATGTTTATTATGTACATAGTTATGTCGTACTACTAAGGTGACTCGACCAAATCGGGCACTCATAATTATTAGAAGTAGAGAACACTTAATAATCCAGTAACTTTATACATTTTGTAGTATGCGTCAAATCCGGTAGTTCTGATTTTTCTAGTTACTGTACTATAAGTCTAACACGCCAAGGAATTTTCGAATGATTCCTTTGCGTTTATGGCCAGAGAGTATTTTAAATAAATTTTCAATTCACGCATACCATCATTATCAACTTTTTGGCAATGATTTTGCCATGTAGATATGATAATTTTATCTTAGATTGCAAATTATTCGTAGTTGACTGAAGTCATTCAGAGGGGTCGTACTCTATTGTTTATGATAAAGGAATCAAACGAACGAACACACTAAATGCCTTATAGTAAGCTATTGTCAAAGGAACCCACGACACAACCTAGAGAGCTTGTAAGTGCGTTGCCAACCTTTAAATGGGAGTACACAGTACAGTCTTTCCATTTCTTTTCTTGATCCATACAGGTTGTGCTAGTCCGGTAATAGACAGAGGGTACATTAAAATAGAAAAGAGTAAAGCGAGACCTCCATTAATCGAAACACATTGTTCGAAACGTGTAAACGTACACGTTTGGCTTCAGCAACCCCCTCAACTGCGTCAATCGGATTACAGTCCCCGAAATGCTAATTACCTAGAAAAGTGACTGTAGGGCTTCTGCTGGAATCGACATTGTTGTAATCCCTTGTGAATCTTTACTAAGTCTAACATCTGTACTTTGCATGTCAGTAATCTCTTTGTGCTAAATTGTTTCCATTTTCCTATTTTACACTCTTCGTTTTCAAACAAACGAGCAATATCAGAAGGTTTGAGATGATACAGAAGGGGTCAATTCTCCATACAAACGTTCTCGGCTATATCCTCCCTGGTGTTTGAAGATAAAGCAATGATTTTTTCAACACAGATTATTTTTACTTGTGTCGGACCGTTTTAGTTTAAAGCCCATCAAAAATTTACAAAAACGGCGTTATTGATTATGGCGTAAAAAAAAGGTGTGGTATTCAAAATTGGTGACAATTGACCAAAAAAACTAAACGGTCCGACACAGATTATTTCATTGTTCTTCAGATTCTCAAATTATGTTACGATTGATTAAGTTTTGAAGGAGGAAACAGTCGAGAGCGGAATCTCGATTTTAAAGATTTTTTCGTAATATCTTTTAACTGAGTTGTCCTCAATGGACAATGTTTTTTCGTAATATCTTTTAACTGAGTTGTTCTCAATGGACAATGTTTTTTCGATAAATCTATTTAATACCACTAGTATATTAAACTAGAATTCCCCAACTGAAAGGGGCTCCTTTCCATTTTAGCATTTTCGCTCCTGTAGCGTCTTTATGACAGTTGTTTTAACAAATATTTGTACTAAATGTCTTATTATTTCCTAACATCGTTGTTTTTTTAATTTAACGAAAGACAAAATTTATAATCAAAACGTCCTCTTTTACGTCAGAGGACTCGGACCTTAAAAAATAATGTACCGAGGCGAAATTATTACCTAGCTACTTCCTGCAACTGACTGCACCTATTGGCTCCATCATCAGCTACATGATGTTTCTAACACACTATCCCTTGTGTATGTACCCCCTCGAGTACTCTTTCCATCATTAAGTTTTTCCTAGTTTGAATACTTACTGTCCGAAGCCATGGTGTTCAATATCATATGTATTTTACCCCTTCGTGTACTCTGTTCATCATTTGTATTTATCCTTTCGAGTATACCCTTTTCATTAAGTTTCTAACCTCGTTTGTATACTGTCCGAAACCAACAATGGGTGGCCTTGGCTCGGTTCGCGCGATAACCGAGCCTCGATGCTAATCATTTCGGCTTTTTGTCGAACGGCCAAGGGTAATACCTGTACATTGTTTTAGCTTTGGGGTAATTGTAGTCTGGTCTTTGTTTAACTTGTTGGACGACAAAAAATTCCTTCCTTCCGACTATAAAAGGTACCAAGTAAATTGACTATTTTTTTTTCAATTAAATAGGCAACTTTAATTTGTTTAGTATTATTTAATTCATTACCATTAATGGCATCAGTTTTCTTGCGGACTAGTTTAAGAACTTGAGCATTTAATGATGCCAAGATTTAGCGCACCTACCTATGTATATTAACAATATGTACACCTAACAATTCATTAGATAATTACGGTCACGGATAGTATCTTTTCACCTTATACACATTTATGGGTCTATTATGTATTTTAGAGATGCTGATAAGTAATTTTATTTCAAACATAAAGTCAGAACTGCATTACCTAAGTGCAACGACCAGATGTAATAGTATGCAATTGGGTACACCTTTTTAACGTAATACTAAGCAAATAATATCAAAATCGCGTGTGTATAATCCGTCTGGATCTAAACAATACTAAATAGTATATTTCATTTCTAGGGTATGTACACTGAGTGAATCATATATATAAGTAAGTACAAGTTTGCACGGATTTCATCTTGAAATTACGAGTTATGGTTTACGTTGCGAAAGACGGTGCAAAAAAGGAGAGAAGGGAACACATGAAAATGAAGTCTCAGTAAATGTGTTTTACCTAATTTTGATTTATTTAGGCATTGGCGCTAACCTATGATGTTAATAATGATACAAATCGTGAATTCTCTGATTTTTAAGGCACTGAGGATTTCTTTTCTAAGTGTTCCAATTTATTGTTCAAATCTCTATCTATATGTGAAGGTAACTGTGACTTATTTCGCTTTAAAAACGGGAGACTTTTTATAAAGGACAAAAATAAAAAAAACCGTCTTTAGAATGACTACATTACTTTTTATAATTTTTACTTTAAATATTTTCAAATACCTACTGTACTGTACTTTATAAATATTTGTAACTAATTTATTAAAATTCACTTTCTGAAATAGCTATTATAATTTTACGGAACTATTGAGTAATGTTAAGAAGATACCTATTACTCTGACTAATTTAATAACCATGCAATATTCGTTATATCAGAAGTTTATACTTAAATTTAAAAAAATAATTTGCATCGATTCGATTTACTGTGATTTTATGTCTTACAAATATTACAATAAGAGTGACTTCACATTACATTTATTTTCTTTTTATCTCTTTAGTTGTGAACGATTTTTGTCCAAGAAAGTTTTAACCGTAAACTTAAGACGAATCAATTTCTTTGACCTATGACCGCACTATTGTGATAAATAGCCGCACGTAATATCACAAAAAAAGAATTCGGGTTTTAGTCACAGTCTCTACAAAGAAAAACAAAAAAAACCGGCCAAGTGCGAGTCGGGCTCGCGCACAAAGGGTTCCGTAGCAGCAAATATAATAAACTTATTATGTCAATTTATACACCTGCCAAAATTACAGTTAAATCAACCTATCTCAAAAACTATAAGAGATACTTTGATCAAACCAAAAATCGTTGAAAGAGTTAATTAGCATGCATCACCTCTATTTTTTTTAGAATTTTATACCCCGTAGTTATAAAAATAGAGGGGGGGGGGACATACTTTTTACGACTTTGAGAGCTGATATCTCAAAAACCGTTCACTTTAAGAAAAATGTTTTTTAGAAAACTTTATATCATTTTAAAAGACCTTTCCATTGATACCCCACACGGGTATGTACATCGAAAAAAAATTTTCATCCCTCAGTTACATGTATGGGGGCCCCACCCCCAATTCTTTTTTTTACTATTTAGTGTCATAATTTTGTAGCGGTTCATACAACACATATTCCCATCAAATTTCATCACTGTAGTACTTATAGTTTCCGAGTAAATCGGCTGTGACAGACGGACAGACGGACAGACGGACAGACGGACAGACGGACATGACGAAACTATAAGGGTTCCGTTTTTGCCATTTTGGCTACGGAACCCTAAAAAAGATGTGGTCTTGACAGCGTTTGCGCTTCAATTTTTTGTTATGGGTAAGAAGTGTTATGCAGTTTTGGATCAGTTGTAAACGAGGCAGAATGGAGATTTCTATATTTTGAACAACAATGCGATTGAAGCTTGACCAAGCGGAACATCTGCTAATCTATGGCGGAACCAACGAATCATAGGAGGTGTATATACATAACAGAAATCGGATGGACTTGGAGAACGAGGGTTTACTAGACAAGTACCTACTTATAACCTACTTTCAGAACCGCTCTGTACTGGCCAAGACTTATTTAAGTTTGATCTAACTAAATAAGAATAAAATACCTGTTTGACTGAAATGTCAAACAATCAATGTGAATCAAATGTCAATGTGAACTCTTTTTTGCTGTGTAGGTACTTAATACAGCAAAAACGAATGTACAAGTTTCTAAAGGGTTTGGCAACGCGCACGTGTCACCCCTTAAATTGCAGGCATCCATAGGTGACGGTGACCGCTTTCCATCAGGTGGACCGTATGCTTGTTTGCCACCGACGTAGTATTAAGAAAAATATCCTTGGAACAGGGCAAAAGACGACCTTAGTATTAAGATTATGACTGAATGTTTTTCAGCTTAAATCAATAAAATGTGCACAGATTATGAAATACCTGTTTGACAGAAGTATCCCTGGACCCGATTTTGGTGGTGAGCTCCCGAATGTCATTCTGTAGTTCCAGTATGCGCGACTCATATTCCCCCTGTGTCGTGTCCAACCGGCGGCGGAGCAGATGTTTCTCTTGCTCCAACTCCTGTGGAAGATGATGTATGGTTAATATAATATCAAAGGAAGTTTTTATACAAAAAATAATTTGGGGCTTTTCAACACGAGGTGTCTTTCAGGTGCATGAAAGTCATTGACATCTAAAACTCCAACAAGTCCGGTAAAAAGGACCTCGACTAAAGCACAAGGAATAGGAGATTCTCTTATCTGAATCCCTTATTCGATATTATAAGCATACATCGGGGTTTTGGGAGCGGGAATGATTTTCACTAGCCCAAAAAGGGTGAAAACGATGAACAACAGTCATTACTATAACATTTCTAGGTACATTTGGAGTCAGATACATAGTTTAATCATATTTCAGTAATTCAAGTTACTATAAACAGAGTTATAAATACACGAATTCATTCCCGCTCCCAAAACCCCGATGTACAGTCAGCAGCATAAGTAGCGTAGCGGGCAAGGTGTTCAAAATGAACTTGATACGATCTTATTTTTAAGACAATAAGAGCGTGTCAAGTTCATTTTGAACACCTTGCCCGCTACGCTACTTCTGCTGCTGACTGTATGTTGATAAGGATAACCACTTTGTTGTAGAATGTTGGTTCTACTCTACACATTTCAGTTCAATATTCATGAACAATATGAAGTTCATAAAACGATTTACTGTCAAGAAAAGCAAGCTATGTTCATATTAAGTGGATTTGGACAACGTGGAAAGCTGCCTAAGTTAATACTTAGAATTTACCGTACCGTACCGTACCGTAATCGGTATTCACTAAATTCTGTCTAAAAAAATGTTATTTCAATATTATTATGTCGATGATCTCGTATTATAAATACATCCTCATTTATGGAAATTACAAAAAAAGCTGTTCCATTGTACTTTTGATCCTTATTTACATAATTTACAAAACAAAAACAAAACACAATCGTTAGAAATAAAAAAATCCCCGCATATCAATGACACATTGTGACGTTGTCACCGCCAACATTACTGACATTCCTGAATAAATATCATAGACGAAGCCTTTCTTTCATAGACAATAGACGGGAAACGTACAGAAGTTACTTCCTCTGTCGGTTTTTTGCGGGAATCCAATTTGCCGATTTGATCTGATGAGCATTTGTTTTAAGAGGAAGACTAATTAATTCAAGTGCTTAGCAACAAAGGCCGTTTAAACTGTTCAAATGTGTACATTTGTCGGTTTGTCCTAAGTTTACGGTAAGTAAAGGTTCTATTAAAGAAATCTGCAAAACCATAAACTTTTTCATCATTTATTGGAGCAGCATGTATTTGGTTGTTTCGTTTTCTTTTGTCGTTCGTAATTTCATTGTTTTTTTTAATATCTTCTGAATCATCTTCTCACACAGTGTTTCCTTCTCCTACGCCTCATAATTTGTAAGAGTTTTCTTTTTTTCTACAATCATTTCTAATAATACTTCTGACATAACATGTAGGTACGTACCTCGATACGTGGTTTTGAACTTAGTATTTCTGTTACAGGTATCGGCACTAACTTCCAAAAAAGTGTCTTCGAAAATAATTCACTATAGTTTAGTTGTAATGTAACTGCTACCTAAAGCATGTTTATATGAGAACTAAAAACACACGCTAACGACATTGATCAAACTGCATAAGAAGAACAATTTTCCCGAAGCAATCACGATGTTAGATTATATCATTAGTTAACAAGTAGCAGTTATAAATTACTGTATGCAAGTGAGGTAATTGCCTCTCTTGAGAAGTTGAGACAAACTGGTGTGATTAGATGCGCGAGCGCCGGCATTTGAAGTTTAAACGTTTATTCTTGATTTGACATCTACTATCTAGATAGACTTATGTATTACGTATAACTCTGAAAATACTGTACTTATTAAACCCATATGTTTTAGTGAGAACATCTAAGGGGGTATACCCACTAGAATGTTGTTTTATGTACTGTTTGTTTACAGATATTTTGGTACTGCCTATTACAGATTTATGGTGTATAACCAAAGAGTTGGATGGCTGAAAAGATCGATGCGGAGTCATTGTTTACCTGTCTGTAATACTCGTATTGCAATACTTAGTAATTTATTGTAAGAATGCATAACAACATACAGGGTCCTGAGCCGAAAATTTAGAACCTAAATAAGTTGACAAGTTTCTTGTACAAGGCAAGTAGATGGATTTAACAACTTATGAAGTGTATCTTCGCTAACCTTATACATACATATACCCATGATTTACGCTAGTCATGATGTGCACTGAAATAAATCGAAACTAAATCAAGATCAGGTTTCAGAACATTTGAATGCCGTCCAAGGCGAGACAGGAGTCAAGATCCGATCAGATACGCATTAGATAGGCTTATTGATGTTGTTTTCTATAATACTTCACTGATTGTGATATCTGGTATAGTATAATATTATAAAAAGACTTTGATATTCGTGCGTTTTACTTGTGATTAAGGTTACCTGAGGTAATGGCGTTACTTAGTGTAAATTCATCTTTTACAGATATTTTGTAACATATAGCCTAGCCCAGCATAGTATAACAAGTAAAAGTTAAAATATCGGTGATTATGATTGTACTTTGAACATTGGGTTAGAATTGTTCTAAAATATATCTATTCTTTCTTACTGAAATATCTTGCAAAGACGCATAATCGTATATAGCTCAGGTGACCTTATAAATGTTTCTGATCACTATTTACTGGAAATAATTATGTATAATGCTTACGTGTCTATTAAAATAAACAAGATTGTTTTTGTTTACAAGCCAGACAACGCACAATATACAAAATTAAGAGTAAATGATGTTAAACTTACAAATTGTAAGTAGTTCTGTAAACAGCTGGTTTCGATGTGAAACAAAAGAACATACGTCATTGTCTATGTTTGCCAACAATGCATTTGTGTAAACGTTCAACTTGTAGCTAGGTTTAAAGAACATTGTACTAGGAAATAGTACAGCAGTTGAGAATGTACCACGATTAATAAATTATTTTAGGTGAGGTGTTGATACGGTGAGTAAGTATTGGTTTAATAACATAATTCTTTTGACCAAAATACAAAAAAAGAAAAAATACTAACTCACAATTACTTAGACGATTAAATAATCATAAAAATAAAAGAGTCTCCAAAAAGCATGAAAAACTAAAGGACACTTTCAATTTGTAAACAGAAAAGAGTAATCGACAAACAACCACAATGATTTTACTCAATTTTTAATGTGAACATTTTATCCTCCTTGCATTATCCCGGCATTTGCCACGGCTCATGGGAGCCTGGGGTCCGCTTTGACAACTAATCCCAAGATTTGGCGTAGGCACTAGTTGTACGAAAACGAATGCCACCTGACCTTCCAACCCGAAGGGTAACTAGGCCTTATTGGAATTAGTCCGGTTTCCTCACGATGTGTTCCTTCACTGAAAAGCGACTGGCAAATATCAAATGACATTTCGCACATATGTTCCGAAAAACTCATTGGTACGAGCCGGGGTTCGAACCCGCGACCTCCGGATCGAAAGTCGCACGCTCTTACCACTAGGCTACCAGCGCTTAATGTGAACATGTATTCTAAACTAAATTTTACAAAGTTATAAAATGTTCACATTTTATAACTTTGTAAAATTTAGTTTAGAATACAATAACTTTCCCACAAGTTAAAACCCATTTTAAAACCACATATAATTTAGTTTGAATAATTTTCAATTCTTAAACACATCTTGTGCGTAGATTGCTGTCAAGAATAATTCACCTAATGCACTATATTTCTATACTGATGTCAAGTTTACACCACAATTATAACTACTTTCAAACGCAACATCCGTAACCATACACATACAATAATAACCCCAACAACAATAATATTATGACTTCAACTCCATTGACTCGTCAGTTCTCATCCCGTTGACATTTGAACAAAAAACCGTATTGTTATGAGTAAAAGTAACAGACAAGAGTTGAGAAAACGGCCCAGTTTTGAACTTAGATCTGTCAAACCTCAAAAAACCATTATAAGCAAGAGCTTTTACTACGTAGACCTTTTTATTATAACGAAGGCCTTATTGTACTGGTCTTTCAATGAGAATAGGTAGTTTATGGTTCAGATCTTCACATAAGTTGATAATGCAAGTGCCGTCTCTCAAGCGTAAGATAAGGCAAATTTCTAATGTCAAATTTTCTATTTTATAATTGTTTTGTTAACCATTGTTCTTGTATTTTATTGTAAGGAGCATGACTGTCTTATTTGGAGTTATTTTCGTCTTTTGTTCATTATGGTTCACATGTCTGAGGTTTAATATTACTTACCTGTTACTACAAGATCCAAGTTTTACAAAAAATGACACTGACAATAGACAGAAGTGACAGAACTGCTACAAATGAAGCAATAAATAAATAAAATATTATAGGACATTCTTACACAGATCGACTGAGTCCCACGGTGAGAGCTCAAGAAGGCTTGTGTTATGGGTAATCCAACGATATATATGTATAATATACAAATACTTATATACATAGAAAACATTCATCCAAACAACAAATCTATGCTCATCTGTGATTCGAACCCAGGACCGCGGCTTAGCAGGCAGGGTCACTACGCGCTAGGCCAGACCGGTCGTCAAAAGATCATCTAGAAATGGCATCTTAAAATAACTGAAGTCAATGACATCTTCAATTCCGTTTGTTAAGGCCTAGACAGACAGACAGACAGCATAGGTCAGGTAGAATAGTGAAAGTGCTCGCGATAGTCCGGTGCCCATGTGTGCTGCGCATTGCCATATTATGCAGGGACGGACTGAGTAAATAAAATAGCTTCTATAAACTTAGATTAGGCACCAATATCGTGTGGCATGAAAATAAAAAAAAAACTCGGGTGCCGTACCGCTAAACGGGTGTCGTGCAGTACCGTAAAAAAACTCGGGTGCTCGGGTGCCGTAATCGCTAGTGTGGCATGAAAAAAAAAACTCGGGTGCCGCCTAGTCCAAAAGTCATCAAAGGAAACTCAAAAAGCCAAAAGTCGTGTTGAATCCAGTCTTTCAAAGCAAGTACAGGTGTACTGCGAAAAGATTTGCCTTCGAATTGTTACGGAAACGTACGAACGTGTCATGCTATTTCAGTCAGTGGCAATACAAGATGTACTGACATTGACTGAACTAGCATGACAAATACGAACATTTCCGAAGGAAACCCTTTTCGCACGACATCTGTAGCTGTATGGATTGTAACTCATAAATAAATAGTAATTTATGATAATTATGATTTACATATTTAAATGAACATTCATCATCATTAACCATATATATATATCAATCGATGTAATTTCTATGCTGAAAATATTGGATCAATTTGGGAATGAGAATGCTGTGAATGCTCTGATTGCTGCATGTTAAAATAGTTTTTCTGATAATAATTATTCAGTATAATGAAAATAAAATAAACCATTTGTGTTGTTTATAGAGTAAAAAGTTACGAAAATATAATACATTTTTAAAACGTAGTCCGCCAGGAACAGCCGTGCACTACCACCACCCTAGTCCGTGCCTGTGCGCATTAGGCGCAATCGTGACAGACTCTTGCGCATGACATTGTGCGCATCCTAATCGATCATGTGCGCTCGTCTGTACGCAGTCTAAATATTATTTTCCAGTCCTTTGACCTGTTGAGATATCATTGCACATTTATTGATGGGACTTTCGTTATTTTTATAACATTAAAGAAATAACTAAACGTGTTCCACCGCAATTTACAAAATACATCCACAGCGCAGGCTTCGTTAAAGTATGTTACATTATGTCAAAATTGTCAAATACAAATTATACAAATCAAGTTATACACGATGATGTTCAACTACGGAAATTTTGGCTATCGTCTACATAACGTCAGTCAGAAAGCCACTTTCGAAAAAGTCGTTTGTCGTGACGGCAAGAACGCTTACAAGTCCTAGAAACGTTGACAAACTTTTCATATCAACCCAGAAGCGTTATCTTTATGAAATGTCTTACCTACTATCATAATTATGCTAGCCTCTTGTAAAAGAATCATCTTTTAAATAAAAGTCACAGGTCATCAACTCATCACATACCAAGATACTGCATCCCATATTTACATTGTGCCCAGGCATCGTAATAGTAGCCTAATGTCTACGGACATTTAAGGACATTTTGATGTGACGTTCGAGGACAAGAAGTGGTAGTCGTAATATTCGTAATGATAGACATTAGAACGTGTAATGTACCTACGCTAGACCTCAGTAAAAACAAATATAGAGGGTCAACCGGTGTACCCTTGTTTCGCCGACAAACTTTTCATCGAATATCATTTCATCGACAACAAATCATCGAAAGTTTAGTTCGAGTAAAATTGTTTCGAGTAATTTTGTTTCAACTACTATTTATTTGAAATTTTCTTAGTTATTATAAATACTATTCAACAAATATTGTTTCATCGCTGATTCGTTTCAAAGTACTTCAAATAGCAGAACTACAAAACATCGCAATTCATTTATTCGACGTATTATTACAATACTTTCTCATTTGTCGTACTACACGTTAATAGATGTTTCTATTCTAGGAAACTTCAAATTGTCGATTTTATCGTGGCACATCACATATTTACGTCCATAATTAAACTATGACCATTGGCTTAAATCCTAGAGTAGGTTTAGGTTAGGTTATAACTGTGGCCACACACAAAAACGACCGGCTTACAGAGTAGGTTTAGGTTAGGTTAGAACTGTGATCACACAGAAACAAACGGCTTACCGAGTAGGTTTAGGTTAGGTTAGAACTGCGACCTACACTACAACCAATGGCTTTTAAATTAGGTTTAGGTTAGGTTTGAACTGTGACCACACACAAGAACGACCAGCTTACAGAGTAGGTTTAGGTTAGGTTAGTACTGCGACCTACACTACAACCAATGGCTTTTAAATTAGGTTTAGGTTAGGTTAGAACTGTGACCACACACAAAAACGACCAGCTTACCGAGTAGGTTTGGGTTAGGTTAGAACTGTGACCAAACAAACAGTTTACAAATTGTACAATTTTAGAAAGAATCATAATTGAAATAATATTATGCGTAATGAATTGTATTTAATGTAAAACAAAATGAAATGAAAAAACACGAAATGAAATACCACGATGTAAAGTATACTCGGAGTAAGTTATCTATGAAATAAAAGTCTACGGTTTGATTTTACTTGTGTCGATTGTTCTATGATATGAACTGTCGATGAAATGAAATTATTTGAAACGTTGTCTTTGAAATAATATTCGAACAAGTGTCTGTCGGCGATTCAAGGGTAAACCGGGTCAACCACTTTAGTGCCAAGATTTTATTGACAGTCTATAATATGGACACTGGCTGAACAATTAAAAATATTTGAACTATTCGTAAATCTTACAAAAAAGGATCTTTGAATATTCAGTTCAAGGGACTGATGACGCTACCTCTGTACTAGAAAGAACAAATAAGCAATAAGTTGAAGAGTAAGAGCGTTTTCACATTATCCCATCTGATATATAGGATGTAGGAAGGATGTAGGATGTCAAAAGGAAATGACCATGATGCCGCCTTTAATAAAGAGATAAAAAGTAGCATACTTATGTCTCGCTCCATCCCTTCAACTATCTCCACTAAGAAAAATCACGTCAATTCGTGGCTCCGTTTTGTCGTGAAAGACGGACAAACAAACAGACACACACACTTTCCCATTTATAATATTAGTATTAATCGGTCCTTTATATCTGATCGGATAATGTGAAGACGCTAAAGCTAATTATAAACTTTAGACATATTACAACCACGATACAACGAATTGATATGTATACGGTAGGAAATAGACATAATGAAAATGAAATATTTATTTTTCAAGTAGGCATATTACAATGCGCATATGAACGTCAAATAAAGCTACGCCGGCTCTAACCCTACGCCTCAGCCTCGAGAAGATTTCAGTCCTCCCTCAGTTCGGAGGGGGGTATCCACTATGGGACCGGCAAGAAAATCGGCGGGCAACTTCTTTTCAAAACATACTGCACATATTAGGTATGCACCATGGAAAAGCTAGAAAGTTGCACTAATGTTGAATCGAAAGCAAGTGCAGTACCATCTGTTGCACTATCTATCTTGTAATCTCTTTATAGCATGCATCACGTAGTTTGTTTAGTGAAGAAATGTACCTAAATATATCATTCCTGCAGAAAGTACATGTGGGCAAGCTGACGTAAATTAAAAAAAAAAACACTTTCAGAAAAATATCACAGGGAACAAAATGACACTTTCATTTCGGGAAGGGAACGTTATAAATATGAGAAGAAATCGGAATTATACATCTAAATATAATATTTCAGTATAAAAATATTGCACTATAATTATTAACTTGAAGATTATTTGTCACAGCGGACCCCAGGCTCCCAAGAGCAGTGGCAAATGCCGGGATAACGCAAAGAGGATAATGATGAATATTGACTTGAGGACCAAATAGCATTTTTTTGCACGATTTTGTAAAAGAAATGAAAATTTCGTTTCTGTATAAATTAGAAAGTCAAAGCAGAAAACGTATGCACAATATAAACATAATAACAACTATGTCTCCAACAATGAAATTACAAAACGCGCTGATGAAACTCACAAACTGACTGAGGTTATTCTGCAACCTGAGGATGACATCCCAAACGGTGTTCTGACAATATGACATAATGGGCTTATTGTTTTGTAATATCACGAATTACGAACCTAGTTAACGAAATGTAGGATCAGAATTATCTTGTAAACATCTTTGTGAATGCATTTTGACGTTTTAACAATGTATACTATTATATACAGCATTAGGCACTGATCCCACCAAAAGCGAGTAAACTATGAGCTATCGGCTATAAAAACGAACAAAAGATAAGTAGTCGCTCCCAACTAAATAAAAGAGAGACCGAGCGTTTTGTAGCTCATAGCTCGGCTACAAATTATAACTCGACCGCGCTGTCATCGCGTCTCTTTTATTTACACGGAAGTGCACGGGAGCGACTATCTTTTGTTCGTTTATATAGCCGATAGCTCATAGCTCACTAACTCGCAGTGAGATGAGTGCCTTATTAAAAGAGACACGGCGATGTTTATAGCTACTCGCCCAGCGGTGAGCTATCAATATCGCCGTGTCTCTTTTATTCGCACGGGAGTGCTTATCTTTTGTTCGTTTTTATAGCCGATAGCTCATAGCTTACTAGCTCGCGGTGGGACCAGTGCCTTACATGAACTCATCAGGTTACGTGTTCAACTGTCAGAAATCAAATAGTTGACGGGTTTAGAGGTGACAACCTGACAACTGAGAAAGAACAATGCAGACTAAAGCTGATGAACAATAGCAGGTTTACTTTGGATGAAATATAACTTTCTCATTCGTTTTCAAAGATTAAAGAAAACTTTTAAGAGCTAATGTAAAGAGAAATAAATCTACAGCTCATAAGATCATAGAGAGGGGATCAATTAGCGTGAGTTGTTAACAAAGATTAACTCACTGTCAGTTTTGTGACGACAATTAAGCATAAAATCTGTCTAAAAAATTACTTTTTTCACATTCTGAATGTAGATTATCGCTTAAAGTTTATGTTATTAACACAAAAATAATATTTTTATAGAAATTTCATGCTTAATTATCGTCACAAAACTGACAGTGAGATAATTTTTGTTAACAACTTTCGCTAATTGGGGGGGTCCCAAATTCTCATTCTGCCCATATGCTCATTGCTCACGCGATTCGATGCCAGGTGATCAGTTTTTAATTATTTACTGCAAACTGTTTATTTTGATCGTGCTTTGCTCGTGGATTCACAAACAGGTGTTTTAAAGGAACAATTGATTGACGACCGGTCTGGCGCAGTCGGTAGTGACCCTGCCTGCTACGCCGCGGTCCCGGGTTCGAATCCCGGTAAGGGCATTTATTTGTGTGATGAGCACAGATATTTGTTCCCGAGTCATGGATGTTTTCTATGTACTCATGTATTTATATATTATATATATATCGTTGTCTGAGTACCCACAACACAAGCCTCCTTGAGCTTATACCGTGGGCCTCAGTCAATCTGTGTAAGAATGTATTTATTTATTTATTATTTATTTATTTAATTGATATCATATAAGCTACATGTTTACGTTCTATTGCCGTTTATAATATTTTATTGGAGTTAGCATGTTGGTATATTAAGGCACTGGAAACATCCATGCTATAAATGGGACAGTGTGTGTGTCTGTTTGTTTGTCCGTCTTTCACGGCAAAACGGAGCGACGGATTAACGTGATTTTTAAGTGGAGATAGTTGAAGCCGTTGAAGGGATGGAGAGTGACATAGGCTACTTGTTGTCTCTTTCTAACCCCCCACTTCTCGAAAATGGGGGGTGGAAGTTAGTATGGAGCATTCCGCAATTTTCGAATTTAACGAGAGCGAAGTCGCGGGCAAAAGCTAGTTATTTATAAAACTTACTGATCTAATTGAGGACAAAGTGGTCGTTTTTGTAAAGTTACGTATTGTCAATTTGTTAGCTATCAGTATTGACGATGGTTGTCAACCGACATTTATTTTCCGTGTTACTTCACACCACGCTGACTACAAGACGGCATGCCACCCATTAATCTTCATAGCGGTTCATCTGGGCACCTAGCCAACGTCACAACTAGACGCTTACCATGAGTTACAAACGACGATACTCGCTAGCGTACACGTTTGCTCGATATCACTATATCTATTACTATGCTATATGCTAATATTTAGTGTGAGCGAGATACTGCTATCGAGCTTACGCAGACGCTAGCGAGTATCGTCGTGTGCAACTCATGTCATGGTAAGCGTACTGGGTACTCACGAAACGCTCACGAGAGGAAACGCTCGTAGATAAATGTAGATATATATTGAGTAGATAAATGTAGATGTGTACCTATTAATTTTACTTTATTGTAAATTAATGTATAATTTATGACCTGTAAATTGGCTTTATAAAATAAATGACTATGACTATGACTATTTCTATCGCTCTTGCCTATTGGTGCGACAGAGCCAAACTACCTTTCGCGGCGTTTCGTTTTCGTTTCGCGTCGCAGAAATGCCATTCTGCTACGGCACCTGTAGAGGCACGATAGAGCAAGACTGCGTTTCGATTGCCACCTAGCGGCAATGATTGTCACCTCGGCTATGCAGGTTCTTATCGCAGAATCTCAACATTGATTTACGATTGACTCCACCAATAAACCCCTTTCTACAATCAGACCTTATTTCCAAGGCGTAAATACTAAAAAAGATCAATAAACTACTTTCCTCTTTATGCTATTGCCAAGCGAAATAGTTGAATGATTTTAATCCTTACTGTAAAGGAGTAAGTTTCTTCTACAAAAGATAAAAGTTGTTGGTTGTCAGTTCGCAACGCAACTCGCTTTGCATAGCCAGGACAGGAAGGCAAGTCAGACAGGTCCTTTGGCGGTTTCCTTTCATTTCCCCTTGACCAAAATATTTCTTATAGTAAGGTTCAAGAAAAACGTTTTTTAAGTGTATTACGTCATCTTTTCGATTCGGGTGAATAATTTTAATACAACCTGGAAGTAAATATTTTTGTATCTTTAATTGTATATGTAGGTATCGTAGCTATTGTTATTATGTGTATTTTGTCTTGCCTGTGTTCACGAATAAATGTTTATTCTATTCTGTACAAATACATACATAAAGTAACTTAACACGTGCATTGATAAATAAAACAAGAACGTTAGCAAATACATTGAATGAATCAGGAAAATTAGATATGTTATCTACTTAGTTAATCACGAAGCGGAATCATAAAACCTATTAAAGTCTTCAGATTTTTCTTTCACAATATAGAATAGATTCTCATTTCTCACACGTCAAAACTGAATTGAACAAAGAATGTAAATGAGAATCCTTCTGTTTGTTACCTAAACTGTTAAATGAACTGATTTATAAAAAAAATGGTGTAGTGTTTTGAGTTAGGAAGAACATAGGGTACCTAGTTTTTATACCAGAAATTATCCTTTAATAGGGTGCAATATGTGTTGGAAAGGAAATCTATCGAAACAAAACATTTAAAAGCTACCCAGCTATTAAGTCCACACAGAGACAAAAAGCTAGAAAATAAAATTAATCTAATCTAATTAGTTAAGTATGTCATAGTTATTAGTCGTGGGTAAAAGAATGTTGAACCAAAACAATTGTATGCGATGGTGCTTTCGTTTAGGCAACAATGTCACGTTCTAGTGCTCTTCATATTTAGTTAAATTACATCTTAAAATTAAGGTCATAATAAAGATTTTAATCTTGCCGATACAATTTTTTCCAGGTTCAAATAATAAGAAAATAGCGAGTGACGGATGCATTGATAAATGTAAATTAGATACGATAGTAACTAAAAATGTATTTGTCTCATTTTTTTCTGTTTTATTTATTTTTCTTGTAATTCAAAATTTGTTGAACTGTGTAAATTTGTTTTAACTGTGCTTTTATATATATTTACCGTGTGTCTTGGTGTTTACTGTTAACTCATATGAGTGAAACAAACGAAATTGAAATTAGAGATGACGCCGCAGGGCAGGAGGATAAGTATTGAGGATTTCTTCAATTTATAACAGTACTTGGTTTTCGTGAAACAACCACAAAAGGGAATAAACAGCTATAAAAATATGGGAGAGAAAGAGACACATTCAATTTCGACGTGTTTCTTTTTATTCATTTATAAGCCCAAAAGCTGTATGCATGCCAAGTTTCGTGCTTTATGCCGGACGAGATTAAAATTATACCTCCAAACTACATCGAGCCAATTCATAATAAAGTTGTTGAACAGTTAAAAAGTGCATAAGTCAACATGACAGACAATAACAAACGATTATTAGCTAATCCATGTTTATAAATGGTTTATGACAATTATGACTAACGCCTTAGCTAGAGCTACGAGCTTAAGCTGACTTTAGACGAGCAAGTTTTGAGACGCAACTATAGGTAAGAGTGAGTGGCAAGTATCTGCATCTCTTTCTTGCATATACTTTTGTCTCAAAACTTGCAGCAATAACTTGCTCGTCTAAACTCAGCTTTACACAACGCTGAATTGCTTGCAGTAGCTGTGGCTACATAGTTGAAATGTTAGACTAATTTTATTGCGAAGCAATTTAGAACGCCTTTTATGAAAATCCAAATCACGTGAGTAGATAAATGTTTAAACACTCGTTTAAAAACACATCGCAAAGAAAAACACCCTGATATTTAGTTTCTCGGTCTCTCCTCTACTCTGGGCCACACACCAAAGGTCACACGCCCCGCTTAAGCAACGATTTCCGCAAAAAGCACGCATTGTCTCATTTCGCCATGCGCAGACGCAGGGCCATTCGAACTTACATTCCGATATTAGAATGATATCATGTTGTTAACATTGGGGTTTTTATTTCGAGATTTTTTTTAATTATTTCTCATAAAAATAAAGATTTGTGAGTGTGCACGGGAAAACGTCCCACTCGACAAGATTGTTATAAAGCCGCTTTGTCAGTTTATTCACATAAAGATACAAGTAAATCTCGCCGTAATGGTAACCGACAAAGTGTGAAGTTTTACTAAACACACTCACAAATATTCTTGAAATAAAAACCCTTCTTACAATTTACATCTGCCAAACTGTAGGACAGTTTGTTGGCATTGGCACAGGCGACTCCCCTACGTCAAAATTAAAACTTAGTGGATAGAATTAAAAAAAAAAAAAGATTACAATTAAGAGGGCTTTCATGTGAAAAATAGTGAAATCGCAACCGAGCGCTTAATCATACCGTGTGTGGTATCAAATTAAAGGGCTTTTTGAGTAGTTTACAAATATATAACATAATAATAGGACTTTTTTCACTTGGTCTAACAAAATATGAGAAAATGTCCAGAAGTGGTAATCATTGTGACGGTGAAGGCTTGTTTTCAAAAAATTGCCAAAAATGTATAATAGAAATTAATAGTCACTAAGGCATAAGAGCAATTTTAGTAAACGTTGCAGATTAATTTAGTACGAAAATAACTTCTATAGGATGTAGGTTTTCAAAGAAATAGTCACTTAATTTTAGTTAATTTTTGAAAAAAAATTAATTCGTCTTAGCCTCATTTACTCTTTTTCAAAACTTTATAATAAAAATGTAGTCTGAGAAGTTTGTAGTACAGGATATACGTATTATAAATTTACCCGTTTTAGTATTCAAAATTGTCCAAATTTTACAAATAAGATCGACTAATTCAGCGCTATACGCGGGTTTTCCTAAACGAGCATCAGATAAAAATTCATAATTAGTTTAGTGAGTCAGTTTTCAAAAATCCAGTCTAATAAGAATCAACATAATAAGATTCTCTAATTGAAACTTGAATTAAATATATCTGTTAGATAACGGAAAGTGTAGTATTTCACTGACTAAAACTATCAATTTTACGTTATTTTGACGTTTTTTTTGAAAGCAGCCTTAAGTATTTAAAACTATCATGCAACTAACTATTTGTTTGACAAAGTATTTGTATGTTTTTTTTAATACTTTTTTCCAGATTTAGAACATTATTAAGTAGTAGGTATGTACATAGAACCCCTTATGGCACTGGTCCCAGCGCGAGCTAGTAAACTATGAGCCATCGGCTATAAAAACGAACAAAAGATATCACCTCCGTGTAAATAAAAGAGACACGGCGATGTTTATATTTACTCTTCCAGCGACGAGCTATCAAAATCGCCGTGTCTCTTTTGTTTGCACGGGAGTGCTTATCTTTTGTTCGTTTTTATAGCCGATAGCTCATAGCTTACTAGGTAGCTCGCAGTGGGACCACTGTCTATAGGTTACATGTTAAAATCACATCAGTGGCAGACAGACAAGCTAACAGACTACAATGTATTATGTCAAGTAATAGATCATACTAAATATGTAGACGTGAGGACATTATGCCTCAGCAGAGAAAGCAATTCATTCCATACATTACACATTCGTTCTAGCGAAAGTACTATACTACCATAGAGGCATTCCATTCATCCATTAGGTACTCTATAATATTAGTACTAAACTAATATTATAAATGGGAAAGTGTGTGTGTCTGTTTGTTTGTTCGCCTTCACGTCAAAACGGAGCGACGAATTGACGTGATTTTTTAACTGGAGATAGTTGAAGGGATGGAGGTTTTTTAACGCCCCACTTCCCTAAAATGGAGGGAACGAATTTAACCCAAGCGAAGCCGCGGGAAAAAAAAGTAGGATTAGCATAAAATAATTTGATGTAGGTAGCCGCAACTGAGCCGGGAAATTTTTCTGATGGTTACTTTTCAAAATCATTATACCTAACTATTAAATCCCTTTTTAAATCAATTAACAATATAGCTGGGCCATCAGCATATACGAGTACATTATAAGTAATGTCAGATTTTATTTTTACGCGTATAAAACTTTGACACACTATTTTTTTATTAAATACTAAAAACAAAACACGAAATTTTTTACAATTTTAACTATTATAAAGAGTATAAAGTAAGAAAAATCGTGACAAGTACTGTGTCGACTGACGTGCACGTGACTGAAGTAATAGACCCTACTTAAGAAAACCTCTGGTAAGAATAATTACAATTAATCTTAATTATTATGACAAAGAATTTTCCTAATCAGTTACGTGCAGTATTAGCTAATAATTATGTCTAACAAGCTTTACATAAAGCCTACAAAAACCTACAGCTAACGACATATTGTTTATGCTACATTTCCCATGATTTTCTCACTTTCCACGAATTGAACAAAGAAATTATTAATGATCTAGGAACATTTCTAATGCGCTTGAGATTGCGTGCACATTCCGAAAAGTAAAGATAATCTATGGGAAAGATATGGAAGGAAACCGAGATTTTTCCATGTGAAAAAATTTGGAATTTATTCGTAACTGAGATACCTGGATAATTTGCACGGAAGTATTGTCATTCAAATAAACGAAACATATTAAATCAGCAACCACGTAATTTTAAATGGTCTATAATACGATGAGGCTATTTATGTAAGGACACTATAGACACGAAAAGTCACATTTATTGTCTACTGTTTTAGTGAACTTTTAAATCAGAATTTTTACCCAAAGGTCTAGGAAACAGTCTTCCGTTTTATTATACTTCGAAACTATATTTTGATAAATTAAATATGTCTTGCTAAGTTACAGTTTCCGCTAAAACAAATTGTATGTATCCTTTGTGAAGTATAACTATACTATGTTACTATTTTTCATCCTTTTTGACGTCGAAAGACTTTTTTTGTTATTACAAACATACACATATAGTACATTACATCAGAGGCCGGGAAAATGAGGATTTCCGGCCAAGTGGGATTATACGGCCGAGCGAGCGTGCGAGCGAGGCCGGATAGGGATACGAGGCCGGGAATCCGTTTTCACGCCGAGGCATGTATAGTGCTTTCTCAAACAAACAATGAAATAAAAAAAAATGCACTAAAGGACAATATTTTATAAAAAAAAGTTACTTTGCAGGCCTAGGCCTAAAAAATAATATGAAATCCCTTTACAGTCCTCTCGAGTTGTTGCGCCCAAAAAGCGATACTTCCCAGCCCATTTTAAGGAACGTAAAGACAATATTTCATTGCATGTTTGAGAAAAATACTTTTTTTGTAATATTTCACGGACTATTTTTCCTACGAAAGACGCTTTCACTTATATCTTCTAAACATAACGAACTTTATGAGAATTATGAGTATCATTAGCAATTCAATGCTACTGGCGTAGTTCATTATTCGTTAATTAATATAATTACTTGAAATACGCCGTATGTTGTTTGTAGTGTAACGCCGAAAAGTTATACCTTGTTGCATCATTATTGTAATAATTATTTAGGGTTCTCATGTGATAGAGATGTTTTTTGAATGTTATTGAATTTTGGAATTTGGGGGTCGAACTTGCCTATTTTCAAAATAAATTCCAACCAAGACAACTTTTAACTACAAATAACTCGTAAACTTTTGAATTGAATAGAATAGGATAGAAAATATTTATTTGCCATAGAGATACATAATAAAAACAACAAGTAATACTTAATAACTAGTACCTACACCAAATAGGATGCCACTCAGCGAATACCGTGTCTAATAGACGCGGCACTGGTTTTCAGGGCACCCAGAAAATTGAACATAAAACCTTTCAGGGCTGCGAAATTTTTGACAAACTTTTATGTCAGAGTTATTAAAAGGCACACCCATAAGGGTAAGGACGTTTTCACACGATCCGATTCGACATCGGATGTCGAAAGGATTTCAATGGAAAAATGGCGCCAAGATGGGGCCCGTAATGTACGAGTATGAGACATCGGATCGGATAATATAGAAACGAACTAAATATTAACATTTTATGCAAAAAAATCTCGTCTTAGAAATGAATAAGTACCTAGTTTCATTTTAGTTTATTATTTTCCTAACTTCCTACGTGTGGACGGGATATTCAACTTAAAGGTATTTTGAGGTGCATATTGTACTTTCCCCTATATCAATTATTACTTTACTTCCGCAATATCTAAAACAATTTTTTTATAGAATTTATGTCGGAACCCTTTCTAAACATCAACGCTTCTATTTTCGCCAATAATTAGTTCAGTTACGTACTTCAACTATAATTCACAGTTCTATAATTATTCTCAAAGAAGCACAAGTCAACTCAAATATAATATATAACTTTAAACTTTACGCGGTTATATTAACGTTTTTAATAGAGTGAAGCTATTGAAAGTAAATTCAAAGTGTAACATTTTAATTGCACACGCTGTGTATTATTAGTTTTGTTGGAATTTGTTTTGTAAAGGGTCGAAAAAAACAAGATAAATAATTTAGATAATACCTAATGTAATGTTTGATTCGTGATATAGAAGTTTCACTAATTCGGATATTATGTAAAATATTGAAAAGTAGGTACACAAAAAATACGCACAAATAACATATATGTATCTGTAGTTCTTACATATACTGGGTGGGCGAGTAAACTGAATGTCATGTATGAGGAATTGAGGATTACTTCAAGTACAATAAAGCCACTTAACTTCCTACAGAAAAATAAAAAGATCATATTATATAAATCATATAGACAATGTTTTAAAAAATTACCTAGTTCATTCTGGATCAAAATTCCTACAAATAGAAATAATATGTTCATAATTGTAGCCTCCAAACTTTATGCGTTTTATTACTTGCAAGTATGACAACTTTAATTGGTATATTAATTTTAACGATCTAAGCGTTTCACGGCTTAGTCTTAACGACACTTTAAAAACGTCTAAATATGACACAATTTGTAACCACAACCATCACATTCCATCTTCAACTCTATCACTGTCTTATAAAGTTCAAACTCAACTGTCAAACATCTTAAACAATATTGCTTAAAACTTAATAAGGCAAGTTACTAACATAAGACTCTATTAGCAGGTAATTTGTGAAGTAAAATTCACACTAAATAGTCACTTTCAAGGTCTTTTTTTGCTTGCTACATTAGCTAAGACTAATGCGTAGACCCGGTTAAAGAGTTTCCGGTTGGGAGTTTATATACTCGTATGGTTGACAGGTTGCGCTTGACATTTTGTTTAAGAGTTGTTGTCAAAACATTTTTTCAGTACAGATGGCATTTTTTTTACGCACTAGTGCGAGAAGTGGTTCATTATATGCCAGGTCGAAACTTCGGAGGGCCATCTGTACTGAAAAACGTCGTACGATTCACGTGCGAAAAGGAAGTTCGTAACTCGTGTTTTAATTTATCGCCACTGGTTTCGAACTTCCTTTTTTAGGGTTCCGTAGTCAACTAGGAACCCTTATAGTTTCGCCATGTCTGTCTGTCCGTCCGTCCGTCCGTCCGTCCGTCCGTCCGTCCGTCCGTCTGTCCGTCCGTCCGTCCGTCCGTCCGTCCGTCCGCGGATAATCTCAGTAACCGTAAGCACTAGAAAGCTGAAATTTGGTACCAATATGTATATCAATCGCGCCAACAAAGTGCAAAAATAAAAAATGGAAAAAAATGTTTTATTAGGGTACCCCCCCCTACATGTAAAGTGGGGGCTGATATTTTTTTTCATTCTACCCCAACGTGTGATATATTGTTGGATAGGTATTTGAAAATGAATAAGGGTTTACTAATATCGTTTTTTGATAGTATTAATATTTTCGGAAATAATCGCAGGAAAAAAAAGTGCGTCCCCCCCCCCTCTAACTTTTGAACCATATGTTTAAAAAATATGAAAAAAATCACAAAAGTAGAACTTTATAAAGACTTTCTAGGAAAATTGTTTTGAACTTGATAGGTTCAGTAGTTTTTGAGAAAAATACGGAAAACTACGGAACCCTACACTGAGCGTGGCCCGACACGCTCTTGGCCGGTTTTACGCACTTGTATCGTAATGTACTATTGTATAATTGAGTTTCCATTGAGATTTTTTTTGCTGAGGCTAATTATTAGCAGCGTTAGTAGTATTTATGACTATACTACTGCTGCTAATAATTAGAATAGTCATAAAGCACATTGATCTCGGGTGTTTGACATTTGTTATGAAAGAAGTATGGAAATTTATTTTAATTAATATGAAAAGTTGAAAACATCAGGTTTGTATTGACATTTCCTGACGTTATTTATGTCGGTGCAAAGTTTGTTAAAACAAACTCGCATGATATGTGTGTTGAACAATTGACAACGTTTCAAAATTTTCAATGTCCCTAAATCGAAAACCATTTCGAGATATACGCTTGTAGATCACATAAATAATTTTTTTAATTTTTTTTCCGTATTATTAGTATAAAAAATCTTAAAAATAGTTTAAAGGGGAAGTGACGTCAAATAGCTGATTTAGAGCTGCCACTATAACAAAAAAATCTTCCAGTTGGGATGTCACTTGAGTTTCACAGTAACACTTATCACAGTTTGTAGCAAAGATATTAAAAATTTCATGACTTAGTCTATGGTTCGTAGTCATTCACTATTGGTTGACAGTGACACTTGACAGTCAGACATACCGGACTGTTTAAGCTGACTGTTAAAACTTTTTTTTTAGAAATGATTTTGTCGTTTTCTTAGGTGTATGAAACAACACATGTGACGTCATAAAGCTGTGTCTTGACGTTTGTAACTTACGCTCTTTCTGCTCGAAGTAGTAATAAGAAGGGATTTTCTCATTAAAATAGCAGTTTTTGGAAAAATAAAAAATACGTGTATCTTTTAGTATTGAGTTCTTTCAAACCAAACAATAAAAAGTAGTACTCAAAAATATGAAATGTTGTCAATTGAGCAGTGGGCAACAAAATGTATGGAATATAAAGGGTGGTCTAAAATACGATACTCAAGCGTTTTGCTAATCAAGTATTGTTCAAAAATGTAGACACACCATACAATTTAATTTGAGAATTTAATCGAAGACAGGCCATACTTCTACATTTACTCGATTTATGTAAGTTAACTACTTAATTATAGTTGCGTGACTTTACCTCTTTTTACTTAAAATGTTCAGTTACAGTTATAATTTCGGTTCTCGCACAAAAATAACTTTTATGATTTAAGATACACGCATGCAATACATAAGAAAACTCTAAAAATGAAATAACATAAGTACTTAATTTTGCAGTCAAAGTTTATCGCGGCCAACTAAAGGTATTTTTGCGTAACTTTGTAAATATATATCGATTTTACGACCAAGATTAGTTTAGCAAGAAGTCGACAGTTACATCGTAAAACCGATATACTTGTATTTTATTTAATATTTTTTATCGGATTTTAATTTGTTTTTAATTGAATTAGCACTCAACTAAGCGATGTGCTAAGTATGCACTGATAAAAATTCTCGAGAAAAAACTGTATTATAACGGTTTTTTGTGATATAACAAAAAATGTTCTCCTCTGTTTGCTTACTTATGGAAAATAATATCGTTTATTAAAATTATAATGTCGTGCAAGTCATACAACCTATTCGCAGTAAAACAATGTCATAATGGATCATTAAATAAATAAATAACCAAACAAAATAAAAGACAACCAAGGTTACTAATGACAAATAAATATTATTTTATGAAACGCCCCTTAGGTTGTATTTTAATGTCTTACTTACCTCAATAATTTAATGTAATTTTCCCCTCACTAGCTCGGAAACACGTGTTTTATCCTTTAATGCCAGCGGGTAAAAAAGCATTTTATCCACTAGTGGGTAAAGTAATTTGACCTTGAATATAGTCAAATTAACTGCTTTAAAATTGACAAAAGTAGGTGAATTTAGTAATGAAGATGATTAACCACCTGTAGAACTACTGGAAGCAGTGATAAACGCATTTTTTGCGTTGTAGAGTCCTCTCTGTAGTGAGGGGAAAAGTTTTGTGATACACACGGGTGCAAATGTATTTTACTTCTCGTGTATTGAAAAACTCGCTAAGTTCAGGATTCTATTCTCGAACCACTCGCTTCGCTCGTGGTTCAACTATAGAATCCTTTCACTTGCTCGTTTTTCAATTCCACACTCGTCGTTAAAATACAACTTTGCCCCCTTGTATAACAAATAACTATTAAATGTCTCGTGTCGACTGTGGAATATGGGTTAAATTGTTGTTGTATGCGTGGGAGGTGGGGTAATAACAGTAGCAACCTGTCACTGCAATTTCGTTTAATTCAACCCTTTTATTGCTCAAAGTGGGACTGGAACTTGAGCAGTTTGATGTGGTCTGCCTTCTTTTTGGGAATACAGTCGTATGTGGGTAATTGTCAAAAATGCACGTCCATTATCATTCGTAGATCACAGAATGTCGAAAAGAAATATCGTGACAATTACAAAAGTCGTGTTGTAAATGGCTCTGATTATTGCACGACATCGTCCAACAGGACCCGTAGCCGAATGGACTTTCTGTGATGCGAAACGCCGCAGAAATTTAGCCTGGTTCTGTCGCGCCAATACGCAAGAGCGATAGAGATAGATAGCTACGAAAGAGATATTATCGTGAGCGTTTGTGCATTCACCTACGCACACAGTTGACTGACATTCTCTTTGACTGCCGAAGAACATCATCCGACTCGCGTGGCTATAGTCCAATATCAACCGTCGCGTATTCAGACTAAGGGCCAGCTGCATCAACCAAAGTTAAGACGCTATCTTCAAAAATCGAGAGCGTTAGTATGGAGAACTGACCCCTCCGTAGCGTCTTAACTTAACAGACACTTCAATGTCACGCAGCAGTCTATGGAAATTCCCATATAAAAAATATTGCGAATGTCAAATTCAGTGACAGACGGTTTGGCGCCACGTGACTTAGGTTCACGACGCGTTGCGTACAACAGGCGTGGTGGTCAAAGGGTTAATACGACTGCAATTACCACAGACCTGTGGGTCATTATGTCTTGTTCCCACAGATGAGCAGGTCGGAGACATGTTATGACATGTTATAGCCGTCGTGGCCGAGTTGTGACACATTAGCGATAATGGTTCTAGGAATAAGTGATTGTGGAGGTATTACTGTCAGTTATTTGTGTCTAAAGGAAATTGTGCCGACGACGAATAAACACCATGTATACGATATTTTTAGTCTGATTAGGAACATTATAAAAGATACTTCTTTAAAATAGTAACATCCCCGTAATTCGCGCATCGTGATGTTTGGAAAGAACTTTTGCATAAAAGTTTGGAATATATACCTACATACGAATTAGGGGATCGATTTTTGAATTTCGAGCGCTCGAATTCGCCGTTCGAAAGTCTGTGGAAAACGACGTAATTCTATTTTTGAAAAAGGACGGCTGTTAATTTTGAAACTACTTAGTGGTTTTCGATTCTGTCAGTAGAATTTAAATCACTAGTAGTGGATATATTATTGAACGAATTTCACGAAATCGAATGGCCCAGATTCAAAAACCGGCCCCCCGGACGGATGAATAATAATCGTTTTTTTATTATTTTAATTATTTATTTATTAACATAAAAGTATACAGTTTATACAAGGACAGTGTCCCACAAAACAGTTTCCACGGTTTGACTGTGGGATCGTTTGAAAACGTCATAAACCTGTTTGAATTTGTTATTCGCCTTTCAGTAAAATTACTTCATTTCTAAATGCAAACCTTCGCTTATTTGTTACTTATATTTTTTCACCCCGTATAAATTGAGTGTTGCTTCAATGCGTAATCTTATAGACAAACATGTCAAGCGTGCTAGGGGCGGGAGCTAAATATATCCTAACATTTATCTCGATTTATATTTATGTAAACAAATAGTCAGAATTACTTCCCTACATGTCAGTAAAATTGACTGCTCAAACAGCTTTCATCCCTCTTGGGGGCTATTGCTGCGAATCGTTTTATCTATTTCTATCACTTGAACATACTAGAGAGAGAGAGAGAGGGAGAGAGGGGGGCAAATAGTGAATTGAAGTGGTTTTCTGATATAGCACTTCTGAACGTAACATTCCAAGTAAATTGCAGGTATTTAAATGTAGCATTAAGTTAAGAGCAACATTTTAAGAGCCTTAAATAGTTACCTATTATTAGAACATTGCAGGCATTGCAGCAATGAACGAAACTGTAAGTTCTGGGGGCCGATTTTTGAGTCTCACGGCGTTCGAATTCAGAAAATTGTCACTGAAAATAATAGGCAATTCACCGTTTTCAACCGGTATTTTAGTGACAGTGAGACTCAAAAATCGGCCCCCTGACCAGTGGGTTTTTCCAGTGGGTCAGTTTCTAACCCCCGACGCAAAAACGACGGGGTGTTATAAGCTTAACGTGTCTGTCTGTGTTTGTGTCTGTCTGTGGCATCGTAGCTTCCGAACGGATGAACCGATTTAGATTTAGTTTTTTTGTTTGAAAGCTAAGATAGTCGAGAGTGCTATGCTAAGAAAGCCATGTTTCATGAAAATTTTTCAAAATTTTAATTTTGTGGTGAGGTTAATCTACACGAGTCGCGAATTCCCTCTTAGCACGTGTATTGTTCTTCAGTACATAATGCCATGCCATTAAGTATGGCATTTATGGCCCTTTAATGTTTCGACCTGGCAAGAAATAATATACCTACTATACTTTTCAAACTAGTGTGGAAAAAAAAACACCATATTAAATATGTAATGAAAATGTAACTTATCCTATTCACTGCCTATTGGGGCTATTTTTAACCGACTTCAAAAAAGGAGGAGGTTCTCAATTCGACTGAATGTTTTTTTATTTTTTTTTATTTTTTTGTATGTATGTTCCTCGATATCTCCGAGAATTGTGGATCGATTTTCAAAATTTTTTTTTTGATCGAACGGGTATAACCCCGAGATGGTCCCATTGGCACCAAGTCAGGGTCTGATGATGGGATCCTGGAGAAATCGAGGGAACTCTTCAAATGTTATAGGCACATGTAATGTTTTCAGTGTATTTTTCAAAGGTAAACCAGTATTTACGCCTGATGGTAATAATTTTATGTGGCTGAGCTGATGATGGAAGGTCAACTCCTCAATGGTTAGGAGTTAAAGGATAATTCTTTCACTAGTGTACATGTATTCGGACTGATACATATAATATCAATAGGAACCACTAAAAATCAACAAATAAATAAACTTTTTTAACAAAAAATAAAACCGCCTTCAAAAATAAGCGCGTTACAAAACACGGAGAAACTAAAAGCAAAAAATAATAAACCTTTGAATTCAGATTTCTTATCGTATTGCAATAATCTAAACATCCAAATTATAAACAAATCAATTATTTTTGGAGTCGGTGCCAGCCTGCGTATGGTTGGGTGGGGCAAACAGGCAATAGCAAGGCGACGAACAGGTCTGGTACCGACTGCAAAATAATTGATTTGTTTATAATTTGGATGTTTAGATTATTGCAATACGATAAGAAATCTGAATTCAAAGGTTTATTATTTTTTGCTTTTTAGTTTTTTGCAGTCCTTCCCATTTTTATTTCGAAATTTTTATATGGTTTCCACTCAGAATCGCGGTCTTTCGACCCTGATAGGAGAAAATAAAATGTCAAAAGATTTCCATACATTTTTCAAACCTTCCATTCCTTTACCGCCATACAAAATGTATGAAAAAATGGTAACGGAATGGAAAAAATCCTTAGCACACTTTTTTCTATTAGGATTGAAAGAGCCTGCGATTCTGATTGGAAACCACATACAAATTTCCAAATAAAAAAAAAAACATACAGACGAATTGAGAACCCCTTCCCTTGAGATTTGGAAGGCGGTTAAAAAGTAGGGGGGGGGGGGGGGCACAAAAATGGCCGCTTGCACTCCCGCCAAAATGATGTTACAAAACCAGACAGAAAGCGAAATCAGGTTACGTTTAATATTATAACTGAACGTTTGTACACTACTTCATATTGCACAACATATATCCATCTTTCCAACAAGCCAAAACATCTTTAAATCCTTCTCCTTTCGGTTTAAATTTGTTTGAAAGACTTATGGATATAGGATATTCTGAATGTAATGGCTCTGTGGTCTGCGGTAGACCTCAATTTTTCAAGACCTGGCGATCTAGCCGAAATGATAATCGTGCCAATCGAAACGCATCTGTCTCTGTCGCGCCAATGCGGAAGAGCGATTAAGCGCGGATCCAGCTTCGTGCCCAGGGGGGGTCACGTGGTAAAGGCCCGGGGCCCCAGGGGGGGGGGTCACGTGGTCTATTTGTATGGCCAACTTAGGCTTCAGGGGGGGGTCATGACCCCCATAACCCCCCCCCCTGGATCCGCGCATGAGAGCGATAGAGATAGCTACAATAACGATATTATCGTAAGCATTTGGCTACGCTCCCTGGCTTTCATGAAATGTGACACATGTTCTGATGAATTGCCTGTTAGACTAACCGTGTCGTCTGAGAAACTAAATAGAGTTAAGTAGTGCTAGAATGTCTGTGGTCTGCGTAGCTGTTCCTTTTACAAGTTTACATAAAATATATATGTAATTATTATAAGATAAGTATATATTGACCTAACTACTCACGTGATTTGGATTTGCAGAAAAGGAGCTCTAAATTGTTTCGGCATAAAATTGGTCAAACATTTCAATAACTGCAAGTTCTACTGGAAGCATGTTAGTGGCTTAAATAAGCATCCTTAGTTCTAAGAATAGCTACAAAGAGTTTTTTTGCCGGCAAGTCGAGCTGAACCAATATAAAATTTACCCAAAAGCGGCAGTTTGTAGCGGCCAGAAATTATCAACTAGTATAGTAATTAGTAAACATCTGGACATCAAGCCACTATGCAGTAACGCAAATGCATAATATTGCAATAATCTCGTAATGATGTTAGAACAAGGCAAGTTACGAAAAAGCAGTTGTAGTATAGAACTTGTCAAGTTGTAGTGAAATACCTGTTAGCCTTTTCTTATTTGCTCAGGTTATAACTACTGTTTGTCAACTTGAACTAGCGTTAGTTAATATTTGATTAAAATTGCTAAACTTTATATTGTAATTGTGACTAAGAATAATTATAGTCTATTGTAAATAGAACAATATTGTACGGGTAAACAACGACTGAACAAAAAAGGGAATTTTGTACCTAAACAAGTAGGTATCCATACTAATATTATAAATGGGAAAGTGTGTGTGTCTGTTTGTTTGTCCGTCTTTCACGGCAAAATGGAGCGACGAATTGACGTGATTTTATAAGTGGAGATATTTGAAGGGATGGAGAGTGCCATAGCCTACTTTTGGTCTCTTTCTAAAGCGAGCGAAGCCACGGGCAACAACTAGTATAGGTATAAACTTCTAAAGGAGAAACATTCCGGGAGCAAAATATTATTTTGGAAAACTTATAATTTAACGTTTGAGTCCTGCCGGAGGTGTGAATTTTTCCATGTTTTGCGTTCTTAAAGCTGTTGTATTATTTAATTCGTAGCTTGAAAATTGAAGAGCCAGACAGCACCGAAGAGATTGATGCCACAAAACTGCAAGTACCGTAAGGTCGTGAATCGGCGCGCGTGACGCTTGCGCATGCGCATGGCCAGAGATCAGCGCTGCATGATACAAAGACGTGCGCCTGGCACGCCAGATTATGACAGTTCTGAAATTATTCTTTACTAGCAACCCGCCTCGGCTTCGCAAGTGTACTATACCTACATGTAAACCTTCCTCTAGAATCACTCTATCTATTAAAAAAACCGCATCAAAGTCCGTTGCGTAGTTTTAAAGATTTAAGCATACATAGGGACGTAGGGACAGAGAAAGGGACTTTGTTTTATACTATGTGTGAAGTATAATATTTGACGACCGGTCTGGCGCAGTCGGTAGTGACCCTGCTTGCTGCGCCGCGGTCCCGGGTTCGAATCCCGGTAAGGGCATTTATTTGTGTGATGAGCACAGTTATTTGTTCCTGATTCATGGATGTTTTCTATGTATATACCTAAATAAGTATTTGTATATTATATATATCGTTGTCTGAGTACCCACAACACAAGCCTTCTTGAGCTTACCGTGGGCCTCAGTTGATCTGTGTAAGAATGTCCTATAATATTTATTTTATTTATTTATTTAATATTCATCTTATCTGGGGCCCATTTCTCAAAACTAAAAGAACAGTTACAAGTTACAAGCGTACCTAAATTGTAACTTGTAGCTTCGAGAAATGGGCCCCAGATATGTCCAATAATGCCCGTCATTTTAAAAATATTATCCTGTTCCGTACAACATACTCCTAATTATCCATGTCAACGTTTAAATTATGCTCTATAACAGCTTTAGACTGTGTACGAAATGGTCCCTGGTTTATGGTTATGGTCTCAAAATAACGGGTATATTTCCGAGCCCTGGGTCAGTGTCAAAGACGACGTTATGTTTTAAAAACGTCATTATCCGATCCATATTTCCATATTACCGCATTAACAATTTAAAAAAAAAAGTCTTCATCGTGGCAATAAAGCGGCAGATATTATCCATATTATTAAGAAAATTACATAAAAACGTGACGAAATAAATATCGTAGTTATAAAACTATTAAAATCACGTGAATCGTAAAACGTGATGGAAACAGCTTGTTAGAACCTTATCAGTACCGCTGCAGCTTTTGTTTGGAAACATGTATACGACAAATGAATAGCCATTTGTATACGCTGATTGATTACGAACATACAGTCAACCAATTTAAATCCTAGGCCACTGAAGAACCTTTTCACAGTCAACGTCAAAAGTGGCTTCTATGGCAAATAATGCACGGTGTCAATAAGACAGGGTTTTGCAAACGGAATGCAACATTGAGGTAGGTACGGTCTACCAATTTGAATCATAGGCAGTGGCCTATGATCACCACTTTAGCCACTATGACGCTTTAGCTTTATGAGCCACTTTTGACGTTGACTGTGAAAAGGTTCTTCAGTGGCCTAGGATTTAAATTGGTTGACTGTATGTTCGTAATCAATCAGCGTATACAAATGGCTATTCATTTGTCGTATACATGTTTCCAAACAAAAGCTGCAGCGGTACTGATAAGGTTCTAACAAGCTGTTTCCATCACGTTTTACGATTCACGTGATTTTAATAGTTTTATAACTACGATATTTATTTCGTCACGTTTTTATGTAATTTTCTTAATAATATGGATAATATCTGCCGCTTTATTGCCACGACGAAGACTTCTACTGTAGGTACCTATGACATATGTTATCTAGTCGATCTGTTTTAGCATTAATTTTGCCACAGTAATGCAGCTGCGGTCAACATGTAAATATCACCTTTTGCTAGTCGGAATCTAACCATAAGATTTTTCAACGGAAAGTAGTATATATTTAGAAGTTAACTATTTCATTAGAAGAAACAAACAGCGATTACACTTGCCCATGACTGCATTTTACTGCTTTAATGGCACTCCCATAACACACGTGATAATCTCTAACGGCATTATAATAGTTTAATTGCTGAGAAACCGACTTTCCATCCTGCTGCGGTTTTACTTCCTGCCCTTGTGCGAAAAAGACTCGTTTGACTCGTTTTGAGTGGTGCGGTAAGCCACCACCGCGCTTGAAGGGTAAAGTTATGACGCGATAAAACTATGATAAAAGTTAGCACTGAGCTTTGAACTTGCACATGCATACTATGGTATCAACATTAAACAGTAGCCATTGGATATGCCTCCTCCTGTCCTCGTGTTCAAATCTTTGTTCATAGGTAGGTATTCTAAAGTGTATTGTCAAAAGAAAAGCTTCCAGAGGCCTATTGCATGACAATTGACTGAATTGACAACAGAATTGATTTTATAAGCGGTAGTTCCCATCTAATTCCTTTTATAAGAAAGAGATTTATATTTCTAATACAAGTTGTAAATTGTTTTGTAAAGGCCCCAGGGATATGACTGCCGTAATAGATTGCATATTTTAAGGCCGGCTACAAGAAGATTTAAGAGTTTCACAAGATCGTGTTTTTTTGCGACAGTTACCAACATTTTGCTGACTTGTTTTGATATTATCAAGTCAAGACTATTTCATCTCTGAACCGCAGAAATAACTAAATTACAGATAGATACCATTACAAACCATTACTTAACCTTGATGTAATCCAATTCTGTAATTTGTAATGTTTCCGTATACTTGATCGACGGAGGCCGATCTAGTAATTGTTTAACCAATTTGGGCCAATCACGGCAATTTTCTACTCAATATTATTGGCTGTGCTGTAGGTAAAGTTTATTTAGTAAACAAAAGAATTGTAGTTTAATTTTGTAATGTTATGAGCCTTCTTTTGATAGTGTGGGAATGCAGTTATTGTATCGTCGCCCATGCGCCCAGGGGCCCATTTCCCAAAATTGAAAGGTACAAGTTATAAGCGGAAGTCTCTTTCCAACTTGTCATATTAGACATTAACAACCGCTTGTAAATTGTAACTTGTAGCTTCGAGAAATGGGCCCCAGGTAAGCCTATTGTTATTTTAGTGGAGGTATCATGTAGGACTTTCGTCTAGTTTTCTCTACTAACTACTAATATACACTAAATCCATGTGGGATGGCAAACATTTTCTCTTTTTAGTCACCTAGCTTTTCCGTGAAGGAAAACATCGCGAGGAACCCTGCATAGTTGCATACATCTGCGAAGAAATTCAAAGGAATTCCAAGTCACCAATCCGCATTGGGGACTATAGCCTGAGCCCTCTCATGCATGATGAGGCCTGTGCCCAGTAGTGGGACGTATATAGGCTCCAAAAAAAGTCACATCAACTCCTTCAAGATTTAGGTGAACAGTATACAGAGAGAGGAATCTATGTATTTACACTTAGATACAAGAATTTCCGAATTACTCCTCAAGATTCTACAACTCCTTCAAGATGTAGGTTAACAGTATACAGGAAGAGGAATCTATTTACACGTAGATACAAGAATTTCCGAATTACAAGTCTTCCAAAAACTTGGATTGCGCCAAAGTATGATGAAATGGCTATGGAGAAGACGCATGTGAACTTGCTGACCGACTTTCTTTTAGCGTGGTTCTGTTGATCTGATTTAGATTACGTCTAGATAGCCTACATATTTGTTACAAGCTAGGTGAACCTAAGACAAGAGAACTATAGTGAGAGTTTGAGAGTTTTGTTGACAATAGTTAGAGAAAATAGTGAATTAACATAGTTTTATTGTGATGTGAGCCCTTTGAGTCTTTTGACCTTAAGCTGAAATATTGCACACATCTGTGAATCACGAGACAATGCAATATTATGGTATTATGGAGCTGATCTGGTGATCGATTAGAAAGGTGGTCATAGGAACTCTGTTGTCAAACGTCGTATCCCCATCGAGTAAGGGGTTTTTAGAAACGTCTCGGAGAGCAGTAGATGACTGTTCAAAAGGTACAGTCGGCGATAAAAGATTGTGCCTAAAATGATTTTTTTGCAAAAACCTTATTTGTTAATGTGTTTGACAGGGTCTCATGGAAGCAAATTGTAAAATTTAACATCCTTATGTACTTACATGACTTTTACAAATAAACATCTTATCTTAATTTTTCGCCTTCGTGCAATATTAAGATTAAGTATAAAGATTATAAAAGCTTACCAAAAATTTTAATTAAAACATCCTTATGTAACGCCAACGCTATTTACCTGAAACAAGAAATAAATACACACTGTCAGTAAATGTTCCATTTAATTTATAACGTGGCAACGCGGCGAGCGTGATGGGCTCCTTTGCAGCGGGAGGGACTCGGAGTGGATTTATTTAGTAGTTTAGTTCTAATTTTAGTTGTAATTATTTTATTTTTCACTGCAGCTTTTGCAGTGAGCAAGATCCGTCAGTTAACAGACGTGAAAACAGCTCGATTAGTTTATTTTAGTTACTTTCACAGCATTATGTCATATGGTATTTTACTTTGGGGCAGTGCTTCAGAGATAAATACCATATTTATTCTGCAGAAGAGGGCTATTCGAGCAATATATAAAATGAACCATAGAGACTCACTTAGAGATAAATTTAAGGACATTAATATAATGACAGTGCATTGCCAATATATTTATGAGAATATTATGTATGTACATAAAAACATTTGTAATTTTAAGAAAAACTGTGATGTACATAATATAAATACTAGAAATAAACATAAACTCGCGGTGCCCTTCACACGGCTCTGTAAAATTAAAAAATCATTCATGGGTAATTGTGTTCGATTTTATAATAAACTTCCGAATCATATTACTGACTTGTCAATTAATAAATTTAAGAATCATGTAAAGCGTGTACTCATTTCCAATAAGAATAAGAATAAGAATAAGAATAAGAAATTTATTTGCTAGAATACTTATAACTAAGGTACAGATGTTCGTGTAAGAAGACAAGTAAAAGTATTCAGTCATCGTCATGACGACATGCAAATGTTTCTTAAAACTAAGTATTAAATTTATTAATTATACAAAATATATAACTAATATTAAAAAATTACAAAATTAAAATCTACACATTCAACAACAATAATAATTAACTTCATTCCATTGTTATATAAATAAAAAAGTATGTCAACGACTAAATATAATTAAAAGAGTTAATCTCACGTTAATCACAATTATTATTATTCAATATTTCAATATGTTTTAAAATTACAATTTAAAAAAAATTCAAATTGATTTATAAAATTCAATATATCATTACTAGGATGTAAAAATAAAAATTATAAAATAAAACAATATTCCATTCAGTCACTTCCGTTCATTCGTTCATGCTTCCTTCCCGTTCCACTACCATCCATCCCTCATTCATTCCACGATATTGGCGGTAGCCACACATACCTTTGAAGTTGGCTCCTTCTTCATTTTTATTATCCTCCATTTTGTAAAATTATCTTAAAAATAAAAATTAATTTTAACTTACAAATCGAGATTTTGTGAACCCAGAACAGGCTGATCATGCCAAAGCTTATTATACAACACAAGACTACATGAATGATAAAACAACGTGGGATTAATTGTTATTCGAAATGGTTTCTTATTTTTACGTTTATTATTATTATTATTGTTGATGAAATTAATATTGTATTTTTTTGGACATTGGATTTTTCCTAGAAATATTCTAGACATGTATTTTTATATATACATATACCTAATTATATATTTTTTGTTTAACGATTATTTTTATATGAAATTGTATATTATAGACTCAATATTATTATGAACAATAATTTACAACAATAAATTGCTCTGATAATTAGGTTAGATTAAGATCATAATATATATGTAATGAACTATTCATAAGAGCTTGTAACTAGGCCTACATGAATAAAGATATTTTGAATTGAATTGAATTTTATATCAAAAAAATGTTAAATAGTATATTTAATTTATATATGTCATATATTAAGTAGCATAAAATTATAAGATAAGATTGAAGGGTTGTTTTTGAGGGGTAAGATGAAATCTGTTCCGTATAACGAAGCACTACGACGGCTTTCGATCTTATCCCGGAAGGAAAACCTTTCAATTCACCACATGGTTCATGGTTCATGGTATTGAGGATCAAGAAACAAAACTGTAGTGGGGACGGTGGCAAAGTGGCCCACGAACTAATGGCATCAGCAGCGTCACCTAAAGACGCCGGTTCGTATGTGGGATACTCATACTTGACATGTGAACAACATGTGACATGCAAGCATTATGGCAAACACCACCAAACACAAACACGGCATCCCCACTCATGGTGAACTGCCTGATGGTTGAAAAACTTTTTGACATGTGTAAAAACCGACACCGATTCCAATCACTGGCAAACACTTCTCCACAAGTCCACACATTAGTGTTAGATAGATAGATATAGTTATTTGTTATACAAGGGGGCAAAGTTGTATTTTAACGCCGAGTGTGGAATTGAAAAACGAGCAAGTGAAAGGATTCTATAGTTGAACCACGAGCAAAGCGAGTGGTTCGAGAATAGAATCCTGAACTTGCGAGTTTTTTAACAAACGAGAAGTAAAATACATTTGCACCCGAGTGTAACACAAAACTTTTCCCCTCACTGTAGCGAGGAAACTAAAACGCAAAAAATGCGTTTATCACTGCTTCCAGTAGTTCCACAGGTGGTAAATCATCTTTATTACCAGATTCACATACTTTTATCAATTTTATAGCAGTTAATTTGACTTTATTCAAGGTCAAATTACTTTACCCACTAGTGGATAAAATGCGTTTTTACCCGCTGGTATTAAAGGACAAAACACGTGTTTCCGAGCTAGTGAGGGGAAAATAACTTTATTTGTATCCACAACACAACATATAAAGGCTTACAATAAACAGGAAAAAAGAAATGTGAGTACACCGCTTAACTTAACTAACCAAAGAAAAAAGAAATAAAATTATAAATAAACATGTGTCGTGGTACAAAAGGCGCTGGCTCAGCGTTGTGATGTGGCAAGCCACATCGCTGGGTTTCTGCCAGTACAGTGTTTGTTGTTTGTGCCCACTGTTTGCCAAGCATGGGTCTTTACAATGCAATATGTATATTTAGCCGTATTTTAGAACTTTCAGAAGCCTAGAAAAGCAGCCATAGCCCATAATCCGTATTAAATAACCGGCCGTAATGCATACGCATTGCGTTGTGCAATGTCTCGCTGTATTGTCTTACGGAACCGCTCGAGTTTCGACAAGGAAATGCTGTGGGAATAGTTCTTGCCGAATGAAAAAGTGTAATTAATACAAAAAATATTGAAAATTTTGAAACTAATTTTGCAAAAAATAAAGTACCTATCTTGGATGTAATTCTCTGTAACCGGCAATATTAAGAGCACATAGCTGACACAGAACTCAAAACAATAAAAAGTGCACCGTAATTTTCGCGCGCGGCCACAGTATAATAAAGAGTACTTTACTATCTTACAGTATTACTAATCCCTACTTCCCGCTGAAAGTGCCGCCCGCCCGCCCGCTCTCAGTTACTTCACAGTTACCGGCTGTCAAAAACGCGACCAGTCGAGATCAACTCGGTCAGTTAGTTTTCCTAACGTGGGATAAGAGGAATTTATCATCATAAGTCGGATCGCTCATCGTCATCCTCAATTTCCACGCATTGTCAATGCCAGTTATTTACAAAACCTGACGCTCTTATTATCAATATTAAGACAAGGAAAACTCAAACACAATGTGACTATAATTACAAGTCATATTTGAAGACGGAAACCTTAACACAGTAGACAATGATAAGATCCGCGAAATATAACAATAGGAGGAAAAAACTACATTTATTTCAGCAGTTTTGGCATATTTTGTTGAACATCCTTTACGTAACAGTCGCATGTAATGAGATGAATAAGTTCCAAGACTTCCAAGGTGTTGTCTGAGTCATTGTACTTTCAATGTCATTTTCCTAATGAATATAATAGTAAATAAGCCCACGGCCCCTGTAACAGCTAGCAGAGGCAATAGCCAACGATATACCTGTCTATTAGTGTCTATGCAACGCCAAAAACGACCTACCAGAATCTTTGAAACCAGCAGTCTTCAACAGTGAGTCTTTTAAAGAATGAAAGTAGAAAGAGAGTCAACTGGACTTTGACAGTTTGCTTTGGACATTGAAGCATGGCGGTCTTTGATATCGGAAGCAAAGATCCACTTCGGGTCGATACACCACAGCAGTAGGTAAGTAAGCAAAAACAACAGCAGGGGCGGCTCACTCCGCGATTCTATCGCCGCGCTACAAGTACATGCCGGCGGCCGCGAGTTCGCGGCCCATTCAGTGGTGACGCCCTTCGCGCGGCGCAATAAAATTCAATATCGGCTGCTCGCGCGCGGTCTGCTTGTTAATGTAGGTAAGAATTTATAATGGCGGCATTTTGTGAACATCAAAGGAGTGAGTCTTCTGTACTTGTACTATTATAATTATATTCTGTGACAACAGACGAATTTAATTAAAATTAAATTCGTATAATAATAAATCTTCTTTTAGGTAAAATCAGAAATGCACAATAGAGTCGTGTCTTATCGTGAATCACACGATAGTACGTTACGTACACACTGTGTCTAAAACCTATTATGGTAATAACCATATAGTGGCTCAATTCACCGTTTAAATCCAAATCAGGCCAACGAGTCCAGCCTAGCCGGTTTGGTGTAGAATTCTAGCATGCCCTAATACAACCTAAACAGAGGAAGCTCACTTCCGAACAAGTTTTTAGACTAGTTTTCTAAAACTGGGAAAATAGCTGCCTTATAAGGGATGATGATACTATGGCTATCGACTCGATTCGGACTTTAAAATACGTGAAGAGTTAAATACGATGGTAGTACATACATGTTTACATACATAAATTCACGCCTGTATTCCCAAAATGGGTAAGCGGATTTCAGTGCAACTCTTAGTAGTTATAATTAAAGAGTTGAAAGTATGGGTGAAACCGTGTGGTGGTAGATTATGAATTTCATCATATCCTTTACGCCCGTGGGTGAGTGGGTGTAATGGAAGTCGACTGTGGGATATGGGTTTGTGGTGCGGGCGATGGGCTAGCAACTTGTTTCTGCAATATCACAGTTTCGTTTTTTTTTCAATCACTTTAATTTGATATGAGTTTCTTTAAGCAAAATCGTCACTTTTGACACTGACGCCGTGTCTTGCGTGGGCGACGGTCGCGCGACCGTCGCGTCTCATACTTCCATATCGATAAGGTTTGATTTCGTATGCGTCGCATGGCCGTCGCGCGACCATCGCCCACGCAAGCCACGGCGTGATATGTCGTATTCAGAACGTGTTTATGTATCTTAAAGTTCGCATCGGATCGCATGGCGAACTTGATTTCGCTGGCTAATTGCCTTCTTCTAGTAAACGACGGTGCCATTACGCTACCTTATTTATATTTCAAGACATTCTTTAAATATCAACACGGATTTTCTAGAGATTCATAGTTGTAGAGTAGATTTTAACATCTCAAGGTAAAATTACTTGATTTTTTTGAGACAAGCGAATAATTTATGATAAGAAAATTCGAACATTTCATTTTTATTTGGGATATCTTCGAATAAGTTGTATTATTTAAATGAAGTAAATAATATTTGATTTAAATTAAAATCATGACTGAGTCGTTCTAGCCGTGGAATAAGCAAGCCTGTAATACTCGCAGCTATTTCATCGATCAACTATTTTTTAATAACCAGTCATCAAAACTGTATCAATAGTGCAATGCCAGAGAATGCCAATATAATAGCCCTTTAATTATAAATAAATGCCAACAAACTGACCTAGGTTGGCATTTACTGAAGTGGCATTTAGGGCAACTTTTCCTTTTACGGACAAAGGACAGTTAAGGCTGTGTTGCACTGACAATGTAAATGTCTGAATCATCATCAAGTTGCGTAGACAAGAAAACGCATTTGACCTATTCGCACTAATATGTAAGAAAATACGAAGAGACACAAAGCAATCGCTAGAGATTGTCACCTTGATTAGGCTGGCTGAACCTTCGCTAGTGAAATTTTTTTTTTTCTCTTTTTTTTTAAATAAGTAAATTTAATGTTTTTCCTACTCAGAATCATGAGCCTTTTCTATCCTACTAGGCGGAACAAAGCGTCCCAAATATTTTTTTTTCCACTTCCTTACTGTTTCGCAAACACTTTGTATACACTATGTAACATAATTGCCGAAGATAAATCCTACGGCTTATACATTACCTTCTATAGTACCTTTAATTTTCATGGTGTTTATTTAAAAAAAAGGAAGTGGTATTCGTAACCGCTATTCGATACCGGTTATGCTCTTAAATGGATCACCGGCATTAATGTTACATCCTGTATAACAGCGGTTACAAAGTAGAAAGTACCTATGTAAGACAGTAGAAAATTTTGGAACCATTTTTTTGTCTCTCATTTTTATCCTAGATCGAAAGGGCTCGTGATTCTGAGTAGGAAAAACAAAATTTGCCTACCTTAAAAAATTGTGATTCTTCCGCGAAAATACCCAATTTTGACCTTGATAGGTACTCAGAATTCTCATAATCATCCATAACGTAATATTGATTCGATATCACATGCATTTACGGATTACAACAGCATATAACAAAATGCCAATCAAACCAAAATTGAAATTTCGAAATCGTACCGTCTCGCTCACTCGTTGCGATCAGAACTTAGCAGTCAAACCTTTATTTTGACCGCATAAGAAACAAAATCAAATAAAGAATGGTAGGAAAAACAATGGACAATGAGAGGAAAAGTAGGGCAGAAGGCGAAAGTGAATTGATCTAAAATAAAGCTTGGATTATTGAATGTATGTGGTATTGTCTGTATTTTTTACGTTATTATAATAAAAAGTGCATATTAAATATGTTTATTCGATATTTACATATTAATGCCATAAAAATGACAGGAACAGTTATGGTCAGTTAGGGTAAGTTAGTCTCAAGGGAAATGTGTCGTTTGATAATCCATAATTAATGACATAATATTTTACTTTGCATATTTTAAGATAGTTTTTTTTTAATCTGGTAACGCTTGGCGTAGGTACTTGTACGAAGTACAAATTGAATTCGTTTTGAACTTTTATGGAAATAACAGGAAGATGCAAATTCAAAACCAGGAAATATTGGCCTCAGACTTACGAGTAGGTATAGTAAATATTGGATATATCTCTCCTTTGGAAATGACAAAAGTTAAGGGTAAGTTAAGAGAGACGTTTTCTCGGTAGGTACCTAATTTTTGACTTAAAATAAGACGAACGAGATACCACAAAATAATTTTTAAATTAGGGCTTCATAGCGTAGAAAAGAGTTTTCTCCGAGACCACCAAGACAACGCCGTCCCTGGAACGTTGAAAGTCAGTTAAAAATGTAAACAGTACGCGATTAAGTCCCGATTGAACATTTGTTATACTTATTAGGTAAGGTATGTATGTAACCTACTTACAAATTCGTTCAAAGTTCAAATGATACCTTTTTAATGGAACTATTCATGTGGGTATCGTCCATTAAGAGACGGCCTTGTCCTACGGTCTTTTATATCTATACAACAATGCACGTGATGCAATACATTGCAAAATCGAACCTATTGTGTGAAGCTAAGAACACATTTTGTAAGGGTTAATTGAGTTATTAATTGTTCCGTATATGACTTGGTCCATTTACTTTGATGTAAAATGTATGAGTGAAGTACTTTGTAATTACAGTATAGTAATGGAGAATCGTTCGAGATGTTACGTTTGGTACAAGTAATAAGAGAGTAATGAGAGAGCTGACATTTATGTGAATAACATTAAACTGTAAATGTCTTTAGCGTAAATTGAGTCAGCATAAACGCCAACAATCTTGGCAAAAGAGTGAATTCTGTTTCTGGAATTAATAGTTTGAAGATATTGAAAAACGTTAGTTGTAGGATGATTTTTTTTTATCATACAGAGAATAAATGGACATTTTTGAGCGACATAATTATTTTTACAACTCCTTTTCCTAAGAGACTATTTTATTTATACCACTTCGGTGGCAAACAGGTATACGGTCCGCCTGGATGGCAAGCGTTGTTCAACTCTGATCAACGTTTCACTAGGTCACGTTTATGAGAAAAAGACTTAGGACGGTCAGCAACATATTGTAATATATATGTATTATATTGATTGGATTGTAAATAATAGTGTTAATAGCTATCTTAAATTGCCTATACCTAGTTGTCATGCTCTCTAAATTATTTTTCTTACTGCACCCACATTGGCGAATTTCTGTTTTGCCCTATGGTTGACTGGTAGAGAATGCCTTAAGGCATTAAGTCCGCCATTTGTACTTCTTTTTTTTTATTGTGCAATAAAGTTTAAATAAATAAATAACATATTCAGTCTCATTGGTCACATATCAATGTAACATGTAACATTTAAAAATAATATCGCTATTAACTCATATCTTAGACCACATATAACTTACAGTAGTAAATAAGCCACTGTAACCCGACATTATCACATTAACTTCACATGAGTGGATGACTAACTGATGATACTGGATGATGTAAACGTACTACTTACTTCTCGCGACAGTAATTAGCTTTTTGTCGTAAAGTATTACGTTTTGTTCAATTGTTTTGAGACTATTATCTTCAAACGATGTTATGAGAACATATTATTAACTAATCATGATGTTTTAGACTTTATTGAATAATCATACGTGCAGAGATAATTTTAGAATAAATGTAGATGCTGATTATGCTTGGATTATAGGCTAAAATGATTAGAAATTAAGAAGTAAGTTTTTAATCAATTTGTGTAAAAAGACATTATTTTTCGTCCTGTACATTACCAATATTAAAAGCTGTTAAACGAGTAATCATATTTAAATGAACTTTTCTCAAACATGCAATGAAATATTGTCTTTAGGTACGTTCCTTAAAATGGACTGGGAAGTATCGCTTTTTGGGCGCAACAACTCGAGAGGACTGTAAAGGGATTTCATATTATTTTTCAGGCCTAGGCCTGCAAAGTATCTTTTTTTTATAAAATATTGTCCTTTAGAGCATTTTTTTTTTATTTCATTGTATGTTTGAGAAAAGCACTATACATGCCTCGGCGTGAAAACGGATTCCTATATACCCACTTGGCCGGAAATCCTCATTTTCCCGGCCTCTGATGTAATGTACTATTAGTCATTCACGACTTTAAAATAGATATAAATGACAGAAGGGTAATGTTACAAGTTACAAACACAATAAAAATATAAAATATTCTCTATTCCCATTGCTGCCTTTACTCTGACTGACTTTATTTATATTTCAAGAATATTCTAGCTATAAAAATTAAGAAAAAAATGATTAGGCCTGAAGCTCTTTCACAAGAAAATACATTTAAGTACAACATTACCTCTGCTCATACCCTTCAAAATACTAATTTTCCGAAAACAAGGATTCATTCAACCCAAGATATTTGTTTTGTACAAGAAACCTGCGACCGGTAAAACCACCGCATGCCACTCCTGCGCCGATTCAGCGCGTTGATGTCATTATGACTCACTGGACTGAGGCTGTATGGGTCAGTTTATAGTCAACAGTGTTTAAACAGTGCGTATAAATATTGATTCAAAAATAAAGATTAATTTTACAAATAATATGCTTGTATAAACTTGCGACTAGTAAAACCACTCGCAAGGCCCTCCTGCGCCTATTTAGCGCGTTGATGTCATTAAGACTGGACTTAGTTCAGTCATAACATTATGACATCAACGCGCTAAATCGGCGCAGGGGCCAGTTTAATAAGGATTTAAGGATTCTACTTGATAATATTTTTAAAGGAAAACTTCTAAAATTCAGGTATGAATGTGGCAGAGGCTTTCTCAGAGGAGTAATGTTTTATCAAATTTAATATAAAGTAGATATCATTAGACGGGCTACCTAATGATTCTCCGACAATTTTTTAGCCGATTATTGATTCGCCGACAACGATTCGCCGAATGCCATTTAGCCGAATAATCAAACTATCGCTGTCACTTTTGGTCGAATAAAGTTACGTAGAATCTTGGTTCGCATACAGTTCAGTTCGCTTCTGTGCAAATTAGCCGAACTATTATTGGACATTTTTCATTTAGCAAAGTAATATTTGCGTTTAGGCCACGTTTAGTCGAATAACGTTTCACATTTTATACATTGTTAAAATATTTTCGAATGAATGACTTACGTATCGCTGTTATAAAAAAATTACGCACTTATAAACACTTTTTTTCTTACATACATAAATACATAGAATCACGCCTGTAGCCCATAAAGGGGAGGTAGAGCACATGAAGCCACTCTTGGCAAAAAGGGTTAAAAGAAATCCAGATTGTGACATTGCAGTGACAGTGCCACAATTTAACCCATATCCCACAGTCGACTTCCACGAAACCCAAGGGAAGAAAGTCGGGGGGGGGGGGGGTGTTGAACAATGTATAATGTGAAATTCTTTTCGTTGCGGTAATAATTTACATACCTATACTGGCAACATTATATTCTTTAAGAAATTTGGTGAGTTGAAAACAACAATACATAATTTACAAAAATGAATCCTTAGAATCAGAACTTGATGATTGATATAAATAAGTAAACGACATAAATGTGAATTACTCTTACTAACGATCTAACAACTAGATTTTCGAATCCGTAGAACACTTTGTACGCAAGCTCCAGGCTTCAGCCAACTCACAAAAAAAAAAAAACAAATGATCACTCGACCTATTGTCTTTCGACCAATTTTGTGTCGGCCAATTTTTACAATTACTAAATGATTGTTCGACGAAAAGTAAATCGGCGTATTAAATTTCTGCCTACCGATTCCGTTTACGAACGAATATTATGCGACATGAGAATCTTCCAATCGTTATTCGGCCAAAACAGACGTCGGCGAATCGTTGTCGGCGTACTGAAAATCGGCGTATTTTATTTCGGAATATCAATCGGGCACCCATTAGACGAGATATTTAAAATTAAATTATGTTAGAGTACCGCATTAACCGCATATAAGTAATTAAATTACCAAATGTGTATGTGTAGTTTATGGTAAGGTTATGTATACATAAAATAAGTAATAATGAAAATTTCGTCCTAATGATTATTATTTTATTTGTCATAGCAATCGTAAACCCTCTAAGACGTCACATCCCCAGTCAAATAATATAGCAATGTGTTTAGTACATATTTAAATTACAACGTTACTGTTTTCTAAAAATATACTGTAGTCTTAAGTTAACGGCCTAGTTTGCAAACCGGACCTGCCCAGCTCAAAATCGACACTCGTGCGCATCACCCTCCCACTCTATCCCACGAGTGGGAGAGAGATAGAACACCGGACCAAATCGGACATTCAAGTATGTATTTGAATTTTAAAAAGCTTGCCAATGTGTAGGTGGAAGTTAATAGATCTGTTTTAAAATTATATTGTGAATATTTCCGCCTTTGTCAAGTGTAAGTGATTTAATGATTGTCCAAACTGATATGCAAAATAATGATGCCAATGACCATAAGAACACGGAAGGTTATTTATTATTGTACACTTACGAATATTATGAGGTCAATGTGAGTCATCTAGGTGATGTATGACTGTTTAAAAAAAGCACTTAATGAAATATATTTCTAAAATGGACAAGAAAACAAGAAAATAATTTGGCGAACACTATGTTTTACTTCGGACTTTCCTTATACTTAGTAAGTATAAATAAACAAATATTGTAGTAAATTCTTAGATAGATTTACTGTCCCACTGTAAGCACAAGAAGAAGATAATGCAAGGCCTGTATGTAGGTAAGGTGGTTGACAGTGGGTCGCTGGTGCACAATAGGTCACGCACACTACGACGAATTCAAATACACTATTATTAATTTATTACGCGCCGTGGATACCTCTGGCCAACACGTACCTACTAGCTCAGTGCCCAGGGGACCGCGCGAACAGAACGTTGTGTGCAGGTGTGAACGTGATATCACTCCGCGGGTAGCATATTTACGTAAGTTGGAATTTATCTTATAATTTCGAATTATATGCCATTGAATGTCTTGTTATCGTTTTTATTACTACCTTGATTAAAAAGCTATTGTGTGTTTTAACATTTTCCGCTATAAATATTTTTTTTGTATTTGTTTTTAATTATTTAATTTTTTTGGCGTGTAGGTTGACATTGGGTCATATGGGTCAAGTACACAGTGGGTCAGATTTAGTACACATTCCTATGTTACAGACTGCCTCGAAAAAGGGTCACACCTGTAGAAATGAAGGAGGAATACCAAACGAACGAGTGGAAAAAGCATAGGCTGCCATAAAAAAATCTTGGAAGACTATTTTTATGTGGCTCTTACTTATGTTGTATGGTCAGAAATGTTCATTTCAGAAATATTGATCCCATAAAAGCATTTTGAGTAGTTAATTATTTATATACGCATAATAATTATTGGTCTAATTTTCTTACATTATAAAGTTTAAGTTAGATAACAAGAAATATTTATTTTTGTTTTATTGTATGGCTGTTTACTAAGCTTGTATGGCCGAAAGTGGAAATTCTTACAAATTGGATCTTTTAGTTAGATGATCAGTACACCTATGTTACTAGGTTTTGATATTTAGTATTGAATATTTTAATAAAAATTAATACATGTTCTGTTTCATTCTTTTTCCCCTTATCTTTCTGATATGATTCTCTTTGGTCCACTGTGGACCACTGGTATATCCATTGTTCACGCCCCCTGTTGCACAGTGGATCAAATTCCATTTTTTTTAAAAGCGTTAGTGACCATACATGTCTCATAATATAGCTTTTAAACCACAACACAATAAATCTTAAATAAATGATGTATATAAGAGTCCAAACAAAATGTAAATATGTCAAACCTTTCCTGAGATATGGCCTCCGAAAAATTGAGTGATCCACTGTCAACCATCTTACCCTAAACTATGTAATATGTATGTATGTATAAACTTTTTATTCTATACACCACAAAAAAAAATACATTCTATAACTCCCTTAGGGTCTGTTTTACTCACACCTCCCCAACAGCATTGTTACCCAAACATGAAGAAATCGTGATTACATTTCAAATTCAAAACAAATGCTTTTTGTCTGTCATTACACATATCAAATTCACGATCATTATGAAGGCTCAATTCCATTATAAATACAGACAGAACCTTGAAATCTGGGGTTTAGTCAGTCGACCTTCGTTCGATTGAGATCCGGTGTCACTGCATATTGTATGTACATATATCTCGAGGTATATGTGTATATATTGGCGTTATATATTGAAGTATTATATTTCAGTTTGGTCAAGAAATTTTACACTTAATGCCAAGGAGACAAGCTCTTGGTCTTGGTTTGAATTTAAGGACTACTAAGCGTAAAAGTTTAATTTATTATATTCCACATGGCTAAGATTTTTATTTTGATGTTTCGAGGTTGCCTGGGTGTGAATAAAATACGACATAAAATAGTAGAAAATATACGAGAGCGTCACTTTTTTCGTAACTAGGTATCGCATTTAGTTTTGAATCTCCTTTTTTGATTCACTACTTTCTCAAATTATAAAAATAAAATACCTACCTAAAAATAAAGTTTTATTTCAGTATGCCGTATCGACATAAAATTAAAATTTAGTGCCAGAATAAATACTTAATATTAATAAAGTGTGAAAGTACATACTTATACATATAAAAGTTAAAACAATGACTATGGTACCGTAATTAGGTGTTTGATCTTCCCGGCTGTCCAATGCTCCCGTACATCCCCTATCGCAAAAAAAATGAGACTTGAGTCATACTTAAGACTTACTTAAATTAAGGGCTTACTACATCCAGCTGATCGAGCACATGCCCCGATAAAAACCTAATTGAAGCAGATGTGACACGCGTCAAGCTGCCGTCCTGACATTTCATCTTAATTTATATAAAAACGCCTTAACTGACATTGCCGCTATGGCTTAAAGGACTCGCATCCAGGTCCTAATTGTTTAAAAAAGGGTAAGTGTGAATCGAAGTCGTCAGCTAGAGGATTCCTTGTAAATTTAATTATTTTTATAGATCTTTTTTTACAAATATGTAATGATTTAGTTTAAGAATTCCCTCTGTACGTGTTTAGTATAAGAAGATAAAAAAATCATAAGGTTTAAATCAACAGGTACCCTGTTGATTTTCATTCCCTTGTGAGTGTAGAAATATGCGTTTTTTTATATAACTGGCCTATCCCTATCTTTGTTAAACTTAAAAGCTCGATTTGTGTATGATTAATTTCATACTCTATACCACTCGATACACTGCGTTCCCAAGATAAAGGATCTTGATAGACAGACAGACAGCAAAGTGATCCTATAAATGTTCTGTTTTTTCCTTTTTGTGTTATGGAAATCTAAAAACACTACCGCTAACCTATTCACCATACTTTCTGGATTACAATCATTGTCTTGTTTAAAAGGTAGTAAGCGCCGCTGTTTTTCCAGTGTATTTGTCATTTTGTTATGATCTTTGGATGCAGATGCATGTCAGCTGTTGTTTTTTTATGATGCTTGTGCAGGACGAAGACGGCTTACCGTTTTTAGAGTATTCTTATCGAATTTCCTTCCGTAGGGTGTGCATATTGAGATAAAAGGTACTTACCGTTTTTTAGAGTTCCGAAAAGGTATAAAAAGCACCCTTCTTTTGGTATGGCTTGTTTGTTAATCTTGTTCTTTTGTTGCCTTAAAATAAGGGACAAGGAATTAGTCTACCTATGTAGTGTGGGTAGCATAGTAGCTACTTCTACCTATAAATAAGTAAGGTACAGCAGGGCAAATCTCGACTGGGGGGCCATTGTAACTAATCCATTTTTTCCATTATTACACTACTAGCGACCCGCCCCGGCTTCGCACGGGTACTATACCTACATGTAAACCTTCCTCTACAATCACTCTATCTATTAAAAAAAACCGCATCAAAATCCGTTGCGTAGTTTTAAAGATTTAAGCATACATAGGGACATAGGGACAGAGAAAGCGACTTTGTTTTATACTATGTAGTGATAGTGTTAGTGATGATGATGTTCAGTTCTAAGTACATGTATCCACTGAACACGCCTACCATATATTACCACCGGTGGACACTTTTTTTTAATACTACGTCGGTGGCAAACAGGTATACGGCGCGCCTGATGGAAAGCGGTCACCGTAACCTAATAATGCAAACATTGTAAAACATGGAAAAAAATGGACGTTACATTTGACCCCCAGTCGATATTTGCCCCGCTGTACCTTAACTAGCAGTTAGGTACTTCTTAGTTATGCAAAATCAAATATCCGTACTAAAGTACGATACATATCCTGTATGGAACAGGTAATAGTCATAATATTATAATAAGCCGATTATCATAGAAATGTGTGTGTTTTCCACGACATTTTAATACTTAGCACGTACCTATTGATTAAAACAGCAAAAAAACTTGTCAAATAGAATTAACACTTCCTTTAAGATTGTAACGTTTAGAATACTAAATTACGAATGAGTCTATCTGTGTAAAAAGGAACCACTGGATCGTTGGCTGTTAATCTGTTAACGAAACCAATATATACCTAAATATAATTACCTATTAATGCTTTAAGTATCTGCCGCATTGCATTAATAATTTGCATGCCACTTTTAAGCAAAATGTAATATTGAATAATAATGGGTACGTATCACAATGTCTAAAATTAAAAAACCTAACGTTAAATGACCTACGTTCAAAATACCTAAAATCAAAATAGCTAATGATTTTAAATACCTAAGCAAGTTACACCTACGCACGAATTACCGAAATTTAAAATACCTATTGGACTAAATACCTAATGTTTGAAATACCAAAAACTATGTCACCTAAATTTTATACACCAACATTTGAAATACCCTATGGTCAAAATACCTAAAATGATTAACCGGTCAAAATACCGAAGTAGTAGTCAGTGTAGGTTCCGCGAACCTACACTAGTTAGTGTAGGTTCCGCGAGCGTAAAAGAGGGTATATTGAAGTATTAATTTTAAGAATAGTATAGTTACGCATAATTTATCTAGGCATATTTTTGTTTGTTCGAATATATGTTGTGCATAAAGGTTTTTCGTCGAATGGTTTTTATGTATAACATTGTTTAGTCGAAATTTATCACGCAGAATTTTTATCATAGCTAATACTACTATATTGATGTTGCAGTTATAACCTACCCTAACCTAACCAACATTCGTGCATTCTTAACAAAATATTGTATTTCTTGAGGTCGCAGTTCTAACCTAACCTAACCGACTCTCCTGACTGCATTTAGAATGGGTGGTTATTCTATTTTTAAGAAATATGCCAAATACAATTATGCAAGTCAATGTTGTTCATAAAAAACGATCAGCGTAAAAAAGTATTAAGTATGCGAACTTATTTTCGGACAAAGTAATATTAGTATTATTTTAGATTATGTCAAATAATTTTTCTGCCAAATTAACATTCGTCGAGAATCGATAATGCGAAGTTTGTTATGCGAAAATCGTTTCGGACAATTAAAGGTATGCCAAATAGAGGGAGCCCGATTGGTTTAAATCCTATATTAGAGTAGGTTTAGGTTAGGTTAGAACTCCGCCCTTACACAACAACTAACGGCTTTTAAAGTAGGTTTAGGTTAGGTTAGAACTGTGACCATGCGCAAAAACAAATGGTTTACAGATTAGGTTTAGGTTAGGTTAGTACTGTGACCACACACAAAAACAAACAGTTTACAGAGTAGGTTTAGGTTAGGTTAGAACTGCGATCACACAGAAAAGAACGGCTTACAGAGTAGGTTTAGGTTAGGTTAGAACTTCGACCCTACACATCAACGCACGACCTTTAAAATAGGTTTAGGTTAGGTTAGAGGAAGGTTAGGTTGGTTGTGACCAAACATAAAAACAAATAATTTACAAATTGTAAAATTTTAGAAAAATTAACTATTGAAATAGGTTTACAGAATTGAAATAATGTAAAACAAAATGAAATGAAAAAACACAAAACAAAATACTACGATATAAAGAATACTCGGAATAAGTTATAGATAACTTATTCCGAGTATTCTTACTCGGAATAAGTATAGATAACTTATTCCGAGTATTTCTTATATCGTAGTATTTTGTTTTGTGGACTTTTACTTCGTAGATCTACGAAGTAAAAGTCCACGATTTAATTTGACTTGTATGGATCATTCTACGATGAAATGAAATTATTTGAAACGTTGTCTTTGAAATAATATTCGATTAATTGTCTGTCGACGATTCAAGGGTAAACCGGTTATTTAAGCCCCATTTATTAGGCATTTTTGCTTTTCGGATTTAATCATTAGGTATTTCGATTTTAAGTATTTTGAACGTAGGTCATTTAACGTTAGTTTTTTTAATTTTAGGTATTTTGAACGTAGGTCATTTAACGTTAGCTTTTTTATTTTAGACATTATAATATGCACTTTTTTAAACTTTAGGTATTTTGAATTTCGGTCGAAACAACATTATGTATTTTGATTTTAGGTATTTTGAACGTAGGTCATTTAACGTCAGGTTTTTTAACTATAGACATTGTGATACGTACCCATAATAATAATATAGTCCATAATTTGTTGTTAGTTAAGTACGTAACAACTATGATATAAATAATTTCAGTTTACAATATTAATTTAATGTATCAACTCCCTATAAAACCACATTTTCTAAAATAAAATACACCATTAAAGCATGGAGTAGGTAAGGGATTAGTTAGTTTAAATAATAAATATCTCCATTATGGGAATATGAAATATAAAGTCGATATCATATGTATATAATTTCCATCAGATGCACCTACAACGTCACCTCCTCGTCGCCGTATAATTTCCATCAGATGCACCTGCACCTACGTCGTTTTTTGACATAAGGTACTATTTATGTCAAAAAACGACACATAATAATGAAACATAGTGGATTACATTCGGTCAATGTAAACTAGAAGTCGCTCAAAGACATTAACCCGACACTATGATATATGTAATGTGTGTTGTGCTTGACATAGATTTGTAGCTAATTGTATGCTAATATGTTAACTGAGAAGAATAATCAATGATTTTTGTAGGCATCTATTGTATTTGCCAATATGGTCTTGGAATATTTTAGTGCAAAATATTTCATGATTTAGTTAACTAAAACACAGAAACAATATGATATTAGTACCTAATTTTCAACATAGGTACATTAGTGACGCACTTCATAAGAAAGTAGTACCTCTACCTACTTACTTAAATACCTACAGATGTTATTTTTTACCAAAAATTATGCCGATAATTCGTGATTTTCATTACCTACATCAAATTAAAGAAATCAGATTTTTGCGCAAAAAATGTTTATTCCGAAACATTTTAAATAATACTAAAGCTGATTCGAATTTTATCTAACGTAAAAGAAGCACTCAAACAAAATTACAAGATCTGATAATCCGGTGCAGCCGTTATCAATATCCTCCTCCTGTAAGATATATGTATCTTATGATAACATTCGAACATGCGAGAACTGTTACTTCCCCTCTTGCGCTTAGTTTGATCATTTATTATATTAAGGCCCCGTAGCCGAATGGCATTTCTGCGACGCGAAACGAAAACGAAACGCCGCGAAAGGTAGTCTGGCTCTGTCGCGCCAATACGCAAGAGTTTCGTGAGCGTTTGTGCCATTCGGCTACGTAGCCAGGAAGTCAAACTAAAATAACCCCTAATACTTACTAAGTAACGTAAAAGTAACAATAGTTATTTGTTATACAAGAGTGCAAAGTTGTATTTTAACGCCGAGTGTGGAATTGATAAACGAGCAAGCGAAAGGATTCTATAGTTGAACCACGAGCGAAGCGAGTGGTTCGAGAATAGATACTGAGCTTGCGAGTTTTTCAATACACGAGAAGTAAAATACATTTGTACTCGTGTGTAACACAAAACTTTTCCCCTCACTATGGCGAGGAAACTACAACGCAAAAAATTGCGTTTATCACTACTTCCAGTAGTTCCACAGGTGGTAAATCATCTTTATTACTAGATTCACCTACTTTTGTCAATTTTAAAGCAGTTAATTTGACTTTATTCAAAGTCAAATTACTTTACCCACTAGTGGATAAAATGCGTTTTTACCCGCTGGTATTAAACGACAAAACACGTGTTTCCGAGCTAGTGAGGGGAAAATGTAATAATATATCACTCACCCTCAAATAGTTTTCCAGTTCATCTCAAGATAGGAGCGTCTAACTCTGCGTAATTTATTTTCTATTTATCATGTAGGTACCATAAGCGCGTTGTCACATTATCCGATCCGATATCGGATGATCCCATTCATTATTATAAATGGGAAAGTGTGTGTCTCTGTTTGTTTGTCCGTCTTTCACGGCAAAACGGAGCAACGAATTGACGTGATTTAGTGGAGACAGTTGAAGGGATGGAGAGTGACATTGGCTACTTTTTGTCTCTTTCTAACCCCCCTTTTTCATGAAATAGGGGGTGGAAGTTTGTCTGGAGCATACCGCAGTTTTAGAATTTAACGCGAGCGGCGCTATCTCAGACATTTGACTTTGACATCCTTCCTACATCCGATGTCAGTGTGCGTAGCCGAATGCACAGTCGACTACAAAGAGATGTATACACTTTTTCACCTTATTGCATTGTAATAAGGTGAAAAAATGGATACATCTCTTTGTAGTCGACTGCAAAAACGCTTTACGAAACGCTCACGGCTACGAATCGTGAGCGAATCGTGAATGAATCGTGAGCGAATTGTGGACGAATCGTGAATGAATCGTGAGCGAATTGTGGACGAATCGTGAATGAATCGTGAGCGAATTGTGGACGAATCGTGAATGAATCGTGAGCGAATCGTGAAGCGTTTTGGCATTCGGGTATACGCGCACAGATCGGATAATATGAAAACGCTAATTAGTGCACACGAGTTGTAAAGAAAGTAAGTTCTGAATATGTCATTTCCAAACTGGCCGATTAGAAATTTTGATTGATATCAATTAAGAAACGTCACTTTTGACACTTACAGCTTGGTATCATATCAGATTCGTCATATCTTAGATATTTTTAATACGGCCATAGAACACCCCAGTAGGTGGTCGGTGAATACGGCAGAAAGTCGTGGTAATAGCTACAGATGTGGTAGTATATATGTATAAGTCTAATGGTAGTATATCGTCACTACTTTGAAAAAATCTCGAATCTCACGCTGCTCCTCAAAGTTAAAACGCAGTAAGTCTATATGCATTCCATACATACTTACTACAAGTTTCTTTTCATTGACAGACGAAGATACGAGCTTTTTTAAAAGTAGTGACGATATGTATGAGTAACTATATTCATAAATCTACCTGGCAGTCTAGCACAACTTGCGCTCTCGCCAGCGAGTTCATACTTGAAGTCGCGCTTGATGTATGGACTACAGGGGCCCAGTTCTCGAAGCTACAAGTTACAAGTGGTTGTCAATGTCTAATATGACAAGTTGGAAAGAGACTTCCGCTTGTAACTTGTAACTTTCAGTTTTGAAAAATGGGCCCCAGAACGCAAGTTTGGCCACGACACTACTTCTTTCCTATAATCATCCTCCTTTCGTTATCCCGGCATTTGCCACGGCTCATGGGAGCCTGGGGTCCGCTTTGACAACTAATCCCAAGATTTGGCGTAGGCACTAGTTTTACGAAAGCGACTGCCATCTGACCTTCCAACCCGGAGGGTAACTAGGCCTTATTTTGGGATTAGTCCGGTTTCCTCACGATGTTCTATGACTTCTTTCCTATAGTATTTTACCATACCTAATTCTTACCCTTTATTTGTTCTACACACCAGCTAACCTTAACATTACATAATGGTATATACTCCTACTCTCCATTTTTGGCATGTGCCCCGTGCATTGACCCCATCGTCATTAAGATAAAAGCCCTCAAGCATCTTCCGGCTTCCGTACGAAAGTTCAGCTGCTCTGAGGGCCTACCGCGACGTTCGACGTTCTCCCTCCTTGTTACACTTATGTTCAAATTTACTAGTGCGACAGAGATGCAATATGGCACACGTGGTTCGTGATAGGCCCTGTCATATAGCGGAAGCTTAAAAAGCTCAACAGCTGTGTCTTTTCAACGAAAAAGGACTTAAGTCTTTGTAAACCGTCACACAATAAAATAAGGGCTATTTTGTCCTTGAGTGACAGATTTGGAACTAAGATTTTAATTTACCTCTCGAAATTTGATGATTAAGTTTACTACTTCCGTTTTGGGGGTGGATTTAAAAAAGTGTGTGTACATCTGTCTTTTTATGAGAAAAAAGTATGGTTTATAAATAAAAATAAGACTTTTTTTTTAATTCGTTGGTTCGACATTTTGGGTTTTACTTTACAGTACTTAATTGATTTAAATTTGAATTTCTGTCCGTTTTTTAAACGTGACGTTCACAAGTAAAGGTACGACATTGTCTCAGGATATAATTTGCTCTTATTTAATAGGAATTGTCCCCAATTTTCCGCGTATCCAGAGTTTTCAGACAAAGGAAGAGTTTTACTCCAATACACATTTTTAGGGCAGCGGCGTTCGAAGCGCTGAAAAACTGAAAGTGTTGAGCGGAAACTTTTAAAAAGCATATGTGAGTGTGTTCAGTTAAACGTCCCTTAATACCATTAAGGCGAGATTGACTTGTATCTACCTCTATATATTAATAAACTGACATAACGGCTTTATATACCTCTAGCAAATTAGCAATCGACAAAGTGGGACGTTTTCCCTTGCACACTCATATATGAATTTGTAAAGGAAAACCTTAGCTTTCACTTGGTATAATTATATAACGCATCGCACTCTTGCTTACAGTGTTTAAAGAAATTTAAGAAATGTCAAAAATGCTGGGCTGATCCGATTTCTTTGCACCGGAGTGTAAGGTACTTAGGCGACATTAAGGTACCAAGGTAAAACCATTCAATGCTTCGCCAATTTCACAGCGGCACATACCACTCATAGTATTTATATTTATTTAAGTTAAATTTTACTAAACTAATTGGTAAATGAAATACATACATCGAATCGAATCATTAACTCTATGCAACATTTTTTATATATTGTTTCTTTGTTATAGGGCTGAACAAACCACTTTCACTAAAACCAAGCAATTATAGCCGTCGTACGCATCGATTGTCTCCAATTTGCCTAGAAAAGTGGCTATTTCCGAGAAAAAGCGAACAGGTCACCTTCAAAAAGGTCAGAGTTCCACCTTCGTAAGAAATCAATAGGTCATTGCCCTCTTACTGTATACTGACCACTGCAGATACACTCGAAAGCAGTTCTTATTTAAGGTATTGATTGACGAGATACATATTAACAGGTTAATTATTATGGGTCCCGTGTGGTGACGGGTTAAGAATTTCACCACCTCCTTTTTTCCCGTGGGTGTCGAAGAAGGCGACTGTGGAATATGGGTTAAATTGTGGCGTAGGCGAGAGTTTGGCAACCTGTCATTGCAATGTCACAGTTTCGTATTCTTTCAACCCCTTATTTGACAAGAGTGGCACTGAAACTTAAATGGTTTCATGTGCTCTGCCTACCCCTTTATGTATGTATGTAATGTATGCAATTATTATGGGACGTGAGTTAAATTATGGCGTAGGCGAGAGGCTGGCAGCCTGTCACTGCAATGTCACAATTTCGATTTCTTTCAACCCCTTAATTGCCAAGAGTGGTAATGAAACTTGAGTAGTATCATGTGCTCTGCCAACCCCTTTATGTATGTAAAAAATACAATTTTAAGGGGCGGACTATTAAGCATAGAGAAATTAGTAAGGGAAGAGTTGTAACTCCATCCATACATATGTAAATGCGGGTTATCTATATAGGCATAGTTAAGTGACATCTAGCGACAATCACGCGTCAACTAGTGTAAATTATCAGTACTGCTACTTGTCAATAGATGTCGCGACGAACGAAAAGTCTAATAATAGTCACCAATTTTTAGCTAACATTACAATAGTATTAATCAGTATTCTGTTTTCAATTCCTTCTGCTTGTAAACTGTAAAATTTACTGTTCTTATATTAAATTTTTGGCAGACGAGACACAGTTGCCACCTAGTAGCGACTAGTGGTACCGATAATTAACGCTATTTGATGCGTGATTGTCGCTAGATGTCACTTAACTATGCCTATACAAATAACCCACATTTACTGATGTGTGGAGTTAACTACAACTTTTCCCTTACTTATTTCTCTATGATATTAAGAGATAATAATACATATTTACTCACGGACGTCAGTAAGTAGTTCATACGGGTATGTAGAATAATTACCTGAAAATAAAACATAAACGTTAGTTAAATATTCAACTGTAGTGTAGAACAGCTGTTTCACAGTATAGTAGTATAGTAATAATGAATAAAATATAGAGGTATTATCATTAGCATCACAATAGTCGTCAATTGTCAATGGCCTTCTTATAATACAAGTATAACAGAAATAATAACTAGTGATAACAGAGTAAACAGCCGGCGTATCTTGCTTCTAATTTTATCACTTATCCATGTGGATAAGACGTCTGTCACGCTTTAGCAAGTATGTCAGTGTGAGAGTGACAGATGTCTTATCCACGTGGATAAGTGATAAAATTGGAAGCATGGTAGACCGGCAGATTATAAAAACAAAACAAATAATTCACATCTTCGCATTCATAAGTTGAAGTTGGGAATGGCTGCTCCGTTATCAAAACCCAACAGTTTCGCTGCAGGTTTAAATTTATGACGTGTGCCTCGTATGCACATGCTAGTAAAACCAACAACAACTATATATATTCTATCTGATAGTTTTTGATACGTGAGCTAAAAAAGTCGCGAATGATTTCGAAATCTTGATAATTTTTATCCACGCTCAAGTCACAGTATTAACAGGGGCGGCTCACTCCGCGATTTTATCGCCGCGCTACAAGTACATGCCGGGGGCCGCGAATTCGCGGCCCAGTCAGCGGTGACGACCTTCACGCAGCGCAATAGAATTCATTGTCGGCTGCTCGCGTGCGGCCCTGGCTAATGTAGGTAAGAATTTAGAATGGCGGCATTTTGTGAACATCAAAGGTGTGAGCCTTCTGTACTTGTATTACTATTATATATTCTGTGGTATTAATAAAGAGTACTATCGTACAGTATGGCCACTCCCGCTCCTCGCTGAAAGTGCCGCCCACTCCCTGTCGGTTACGTTAGACTCTAACGGTTAGAGACTAGAGTTACCGCCTGTCAAAAACGCGAACAGTCGACCAGTCATATCTCACTCATACAACATTTACCTACACGAGCTTAGAATGTGTGCTAGGAACGCGCCTCTTTCATATATTTGACGCCAGTGTCCGAGATGTGCTTAAGTCCTGATTTTGATTTTTGATAACTCTTATAAAGGTAGCGGAAAAGTCATATACGAGTACATATAAATGTAAACCTATAGTTCATTTTGCCCCGATGTTACATTCATGCCCCACAAACATCTCGCATTAGGTTCTCATTGCGAAAAAGTATTCAAAACTTTTTTCCACTATGACAAAATTAAATAATTATCGCAACTTTTCCTTTCCCACCACACAACACAATGCAGGTGCCATAAATTATTTGCTATCAAATAACTTTCACTAGCACGAGATACTAAACAATGCCAAATGTCAATCCAATTAGTAAATCTCCATACGTCTATCATATATTATATGAACATACATACACGTTTTTATGTGAACATACAATAGGGGATAATGGTGCAATATTTTCGAAGCTACAAGTTACAATTTACAAGCGGTTGTCAATGTCTAATATGACAAGTTGGAAAAAGACTTCCACTTGTAACTTTCAGTTTTGAGAAATGGTCCCCAGGGGCCCATTTCTCGAAGCTACAATTTACAAGTGGTAGTCACTGTCTCATCATCATCCTCCTTGCGTTATCCCGGCATTTGCCACGGCTCATGGGAGCCTGGGGTCCGCTTTGACAACTAATCCCAAGATTTGGCGTAGGCACTAGTTTTACGAAAGCGACTGCCATCTGACCTTCCAACCCGAAGGGAACTATAGGCCTTATTGGAATTAGTTCGGTTTCCTCACGATGTTTTCCTTCACCGAAAAGTGACTGGCAAATATCAAATGACATTTCGCACATAAGTTCCGAAAAACTTATTGGTACGAGCCGGGGTTCGAACCCGCGACCTCCGGATCGAAAGTCGCACGCTCTTACCGCTAGGCCACCAGCGCTTCACCACCACCACCACCAGTGGTAGTCACTGTCTAATATGACAAATTGAAAAGAGACATCCGCTTGTAACTTGTAACTTTCAGCTTTGAGAAACGGACCCCAGAGTGCACTACTAGGAAATAGCAATGTATCATATAAACCATAGATTGTCTTTAACAATGTATGCCAACGGCTGTCTTTGCCTGCATTTACAAGTTAGCAACCTTTTACAAAAGTTTTCTTTTTACAAGTTTTCAAGCCTTTGATGCATCAAGGTGGTTTCTTTACAGGGTCAACCGCAAAGTGAAAAATACAAAATACTATTGATATCCGCCTCTTAAGACGCTACGATACCCCTCATTTCTCCATACAAACGCTCTCGCCTGTTTCCTCTCTGGTTTTTGAAGCTAGATCAATGATTTTTTCAACACAGACTTTTATTATCAATATCTGTGTCGGACCGTTTTGCTTTTTTTGATATTTTTGTTTTAAAAGGAATTAGAGCCTCTCAAAGTTGGCCAAAACGGCTTAATTGAATTTGCCAGAAAGAAAGGCGTGGTATTCAAAACTGAGATTAATTATCCAAAAAAACGAAACGGTCCGACACAGATAATTTCCTTGTCATTCTGATTTCCAAATTTCGTAACGATTGGTTAAGTTTTGGAGGAGGAAACAGTCGAGAGCGGAACCTCGATTTTTGCAGTTTTTACGCGGGATTTCGCGCCTGAGCTGCAGTTGTCCCTATCGCACCAAATTTAGGGGCGGGGCTAAGTTTTTATATACGTACACTGAAATAAAGTGATGGGAAATACTCGACATCTAATGTCGATAATCTAGTGATGTGAAAAGTTATCGATATACTACGTCGAAATATCGACATACCGTGTTTGACGAACTTTTTAGTTAGAAATACTAAAATATTATATGTTCATATTTAAAATTGGTGGTCTAAAAAAGACCAGTCTGCTCAGAGACCACGGGGACAATGCCGTCCTTGAAACGTCGGAGGTTAGTGTTTAAAACAGTAAATACGCGATTAAGTCCCGTTTGCAATTTTAAATATGTGTAAAAATCGTGAAAGTTTGAATCTGTATTATATATTCTGTGGAAATACTAAGTCCATATTTTTATAAGTATAGGTACGTAACAATTGCATACAGGTATAATAGGTTTATTTTATACATGCATAACTTTTCTCGTCATTGATTTACACACTAGTAACAATTATAAAGTTATGCTGTATTTTACGATAGATTCTACGAATATTAGGCAACTATTTGGTATTCGGTCTTTTCAGCCATTTTGCCGAAAATCTGGTATTCGGTCATCATTGTTTATTTATTACTATTCTGCCGAACACCAATTAGGTAAGTAGTTATATTAGTCATATTATATGTACTTATTTACACACAATAAAAACAGACATAATATTAATAATTTAAGTCATGTTTTAAAATAAAAAAAAACCGATGGGCCTTATTTAGTAATACATAGTTTGTTCAGGTTGGTACCAGTACCTGCCCTTAATAAGGCCCGGTGCTTATATTTCTTCTAAGTTTTATCAATCATGCCGTTTTGTATATTTTCTTCGCAGACATAGAATCAAAAAATGCCCTAAATAGTTACTTCTCTAAATAAGGCCCATCGCTCGCTTCTTAAGTTTTATAACTTTGTGTAAACATTGTGTTCATGAATTCAATCATCAATTTTTATGATAAGTATTTATACTACGGTCTGTCGTCTAAAACACATTTATTCAGGACTATGCATATAGGATATGGTACTCTAAATTAGAGGGGTTCAAGTCTTAACAAGCAGTGCGTCAAGGTCAATGTGGTCAAGATAGGCAGACTTTATTTCATATTAAGTTTAAAGGGACAAAATTAGGTACTTAATTAAAGTAGTGTGGGGTAGCCTGCTGTCCTACGGGGCAATAAATATTTTAATGTATTGTGTTTATGTGTATTGTGTATCATAAGTACTGGGCGTTTGCGGGGTCGCCTTCCACTCTGAGGCCACCACTCAAATACTGGCGCTGTTGATAGCTCATCTTTGAAGATTATATCCGATCCATCTCTATTTCCGCAGCGCTACTTCTTGGGTATCGAAGGTTGTGAACATGTGGACACATGGGCGGCATGGGCCTTATTTCATACCTGCATCAAATAAGACCCATAGTTTTTCTGTTTAATAATACTTACTTTTTACTTTTTTACTTACTGCACGAAATTTTTGAACCATTTACACTTATCAAGAAAATGTACATAACATTTCGAAACTTAATAGCCGGGCCTTGTTTGCATTGACATTACATATGCCCTTAGTAGGTAGATGAAATGAGTATTACCAACGTTTTAATTTTGCGGTAACAAAAATGCTTTGCCGAAAAGTATAAATAAGATCTAAATAATAAAAGTATATAAAGTATCTATACGTTTAAATAGCCTAGGTTTAAATTTAGCTGGCAAATTAGTTAAGCATTTTTATGGTTGGTATGCATGTTGGTAACCACGAAAAAATGCACATTTTATTACATTATGATTATGTAAGTAATTAAATAATTAAATAAATATTGGGGACAACTTACACAGATCAACTTAGCCCCAAACTAAGCAAAGCTTGTACTATGCTGCCGTCCTAAGGTAAAAGGCAGCTATTCGACATTTTGCCGAAATTGACTTATTGTAATATTCGTAATGTACAGGTTAAGCTGCATCGACCACTTTTTTCCGTTTTTCGATATGTTGCCTAGTTTCCGAGAAAATTTCTTTAAAAAGGCAGTATTTGCACTAATTTTCCAAGATTTCCTAGCCAAAAAAGCAGCTATTTAACAAAACTAAGCTAAATCAACGTATATGCAGATATACGTTTTTTTACGCTCTGGTTAGGTTGACATGTTATCCAGTATTACTAGCCTAAAAGTACGTAAAAGTGAAAAACTAGGCTAAAAATACGTACAAGACGTTATACGTAGTTTTAGCGTAGGATTTTGATAAATTTTTAAACTGATACTAGTCTAAAAAAGCGTATATACATTTTTTCTGTAAAAAATGTCAAATACGCCATTTAAGCCTAGTATCGCTCGATTGTTTTACAACACAATATTAGTCTATAAAAACGAATAAGTGTTATACGTTCTTCTTATTTTGTATGGGTGTCATATTAAACGTAAAAAAACTTTTAAAATGGGTGAAAGTGCTGCAAACTAGCCTATAAAACAGTATATGCTCCAACCTTTGTCAATCCACCCGCCAGCCGAAAGATACTTTATGCTATGGAAAAGCCATCAGTGACGAGCTGCGAGCACCGGCGCAGCTTGTGACTGACAGTACGAGAGCGCAGCTGGCTTTTTCGCGCGAAATATTGATCGAAACCAAACGAAGTTAGGAAAAATACTGAATGATTGCATTTTTGATACGTTTTAACAATAATAACTATTGTTTACATTTCCTACATCATTTCTATTGTCATTTTTATTCGAGATACAAACATTTAACTCGATTTTCAGATATTATTGCTCGAAAGCAAATACGTCTTTTTAGCGTAGTTTGCGGTGGGAAAGTTGTTCGTATGTAGTTTTTTTTGCCGCAAACACTATATGAGGTATATTAATATTCCACGGTTTAAGTATTTAACGTTATCCTTTTTGGTTTAATTTACAGTAAAACAAGTAAATAATTTGCAATGAGAACGTTAGAGATGAATGTTGATATAGAGAGGGAGGGGTAAATCCAAACAACGATGAATGGATTATGTGAAATAGGATATTAGAGAGAAAGATATGAGTGTTGAGATGACGAAAGAGGAGAATGAAAGAGGAAGACCTGTTCTACCTACCCCACATAAAATGAGATAAGGGTATGAGGAATAAGAAGGAGAAGTATTGGCAGTAGTCTACATTTTCAACTATGTTTTATTTTACAAACATGGAATATTAATATGAATATAATAGGAAATTTAATATGAAAATAACCATATTTTTGATAACCAGTATCAAAAAGCATAGGCATGGTCGTGTGAAAGTTAGGCCTATATAATAAACTTACGGGGTCATCTGCCACTGTTTCCAGAAAATCCATTAAATGACTATTTTGTTGTAGTCGAATTCAATTTATAACTAATTATTTTGATTGACTTTGATTTTGATACTCACTATAAACTTTTGGATCGCAATTTTTGTATTGTAACATTGTTGAAGATTTTTATGGTTACTAATCCAGTCATTTCTGAATTGCTCGATGTTATCTGTTTCTTAGCTTAATTCATTTCAGGGTAGTTCGACGGATTTAATGTTTTCGCAACAAACTCGACATCATTCTTTTGATACCAGGCCCCGTAGCCGAATGGCATTTCTCCGACGCCAAACGAAAGCGATACGCCGCTGGCTCTGTCGCGCCAATACGCAAGCGCGATAGAGATAGATATCTACTAGCGCTTCGTTTCGTGAGCGTTTCGTGAGCGATTGTGCCATTCGGCTAGCCACCCTTACCGGTACTTGGCGAGCGTAGTGAAAAGCAGCTTAATCGTACCAGAAGAATATTTGATCCCTGTACTTTCATATACTTAAGCAGAACCTGCTTATGAAGGCATTCCTTCTTGTAAATCTAGGAATGTAAGTTTCCTTAAACAAAAAACGAATGGACAAATTGCTTGCCAAACCACTTTTTGCCCAAATTTTTCGCAAAAAATCATTTTATCGTAGGTATTTGAAACCTATCAGAGGATGAGGTACCTCTTGGTCGTTTAACTTCCGAGCTCGAGTTTTGACGGGTGATTCCTGAGTTTGGATGCGTTTTGGATGTATTTGTTTCATGTATATAACCAGCCGCAGTGAATGACGCTCTTTAGCTTACTGAACTATTGCTACATATTCGCACAATCTCTACTAGAAATTGGTAAAATTGTTTTTTGTTTGCGAACTGTTCGTCACATAATAATTATATTATCTTTTTCTCTAAATTTTTTTATAGAAAAGAGCCGGGTTTTTAGAGCGACCATGAAATTCTTCTAAACTGTATGTATAATTCATGCGAAACCATTTGGTAGTAGGTAGTGTAAACTGCTTTCTAACTCACATCTTGTGCGGCCAATTTCATAGTCATCCAAATCCTTTGCAGACAGATTGGTCACAATTAAAACCCGTTGTTGTTTTACCTCTCATCTTGGCATTAAAATTACATAATTATAATTTATTTTGCCTCCAATTCTCAGAAGTGACGCGATAGATTGACATATGACATAATGATATAAAAATTGACCTTTTTTCAAAGCAAAATAACAAATTGACCTTTTTTATCATTACTTACTAACTTGTTTCCATTAGCAACGTAAGAAAGTTTCCACAAAACTCCGAATTAGTACACGTATGTTTAGTATACAGACGGCACTCTTATCATCTAGGCTTTGAGGAAAAATGACGATTAGATACTAATAATTGACTACTTACTGACTAACTTAAAAGAGCAGGTATTATTGTGTACTGTAAAAGTTTATTATATTATATTTATCACTATCCAAAAAGAATCGATAGATCTAGTTTTTTTTTTTAAGTAAATAGGGACAGAATGGCGTTTTCTTGTTTCTTTGATACATACGTTTTTAAACGACGTATTTGCATTTTGTTCCAATTTCTTCCAAATATACTAATCTATAAAGCCGTATATATGATTTTTTTGATAGTATGCGTTCTTTTAGACTAGCAGTACAGTCGAAAATCTGGAAAACTCACTAGGATACTAATTAAAAAGGCCGAATAACTACGATACTGCCTTTAACTTAGAATCTCGAGTGCTAGATGGGCATTGTTGCTAAGCAATAAGATAGTATGTGATTATATACGGCGTTATAGCCTAGTTTAAGAGAAAATCCTAGATTAGAACACCGTATAAAGCATGTTTTACCGCTTTCTTGACTTGTAATATCTACCATTTTTGAAGCTTAATACTATGCAAAAAGGCTTTTATCGAATTAAAAAAAAACCAGTCGCTGTACAAACACACAAATAATGTCTAAAATAAGTAAACACTTATACCTACTATATACAAAAAGAAATAATGAAAAAAGTTAATCCGTTTTGTAGAAATTCAAAAAAGAAGGTTTTTTGCGATTATCTCAAAACTAGCTTTTGTCGAATAGCTGCCTTTTACCTTAGGACGGCAGTATGGGTGCTAGGCGACGATATAGCGCAGGACACCATCGCGAGCGCAGACTTCTGGCCGAAAGATGTGGTTTTTCGGCGATTCCGGGGCAACTTGCCGAATCCTACACCGGGGCAAACGACGCAAAGGAGCCACGCTGTTACGTCATCGCCCAAATAAATCGTTTAGTTTTAAACTTTATTGTTTGTTTTTTTTTTCATGTTCTTACTTACTGTTTTTTTTATTTTTTGTTATCTAAGTTTCGTGACGCATTGGTTTTACTGTAATGTCATGTAAACATGTTTTTACTAATAAATAAATAAATAATACATACTTAAATAGATAACATACATACATACAATCACGCCTGTATCCCATAAAGGGGTAGGCAGAACACATGAAACTACTAAAGCTTCAGTGCCACTCTTGGCAAATAAGGGGTTGAAAGAAAACGAAACTGTGACATTGCAGTGACAGGTTGCCAGCCTCTCGCCTACGCCACAATTGAACCCATATCCCATAGATAAATACAAAACCATACTTAAATAGATAAATACATACTTATATACATAGAAAACATCCATGACTCAGGAACAAATATCTGTGCTCATCACACAAATAAATACCCTTACCGGGATTCGACGAACGACGACGGGAACCGAAGACAACATTAAAATTAGGTAGTTAATTAACACGTTCGCGGACGCGTATTCTATAGCATACGTTTTTGTACTCCTTCTGGTGACGCGTATGCTATAGAATACGTTATTTGGTTTGAATTTCTGCGTCTGTTTGCTTAGTAATCTGCTTGTTCACAGTATAATATTATTCACCAACATTTCCTTTACCATTCACTAGAATCATAGTATGCATACTGCAACATTACATAGTTTTATCGCAGTTAAAAAATATGCTGTGGCGTCACAGATCGAGTTCACCTTTTTGTGACGCGTATGCTATAGAATACCTCTTTGTATGGAAATTTGCGCAGAAGCCCCGCGAGTGTCACCGGGAGTTGGCCCGTGAAATGTGGCCAAATTTCGAGCGCAAACGCAATTTTAGGGATTGTTTAAAAAAATCATAAGTAATTATTTTTACAGTTTATATATATTTTTGTGTTGCGGTTTTGTTAACAAACATGTCCACTGTCGTTTTATAATAATACGCCGTGATTTTGGTTACGATAAATTAAGAAAACCGAGGCATGTTTATACCTATTATTTGAGTAATTTCCTTCGTACTTAGTCATTGCTTTGCTCATATAATTGTGAATAAACCCTATTTCTGGTTGATACTGACTGTTTACGTTAAATTATGTCTTTTTGAGTGAATTTTGTTGGTGTTTAACTACTTGAACTTAGTTTAGATGCTTGAAAATAGTATATAAAGCTGGGCGAATCATCGCGTAGTGAGAGGTAGTGGATAAGTTCTACCCAGAAATCATCGCACCAAACGAAGGCCTTTAGCACCTATACAACAGCAGGTTTGAACAAACATTATTCTAGTCTCAATGACGAAAAGGGTGACTACAGTTCTGACGAAAGTTAGGTACTCCAAAAGAGTCTGTAGGAGATACACATTTAGACAATTCTTCTTGTACCAAAAAACTCTGTATTCGTGAACAAGCTTTATACTTTTATTTGTGGGCATCATCCCCGCAGCCAGAAACACTAAATGTTTTATTTGATATGATTCTACAGAATGAATCTGCTGTATCACCATCTATGGATCGTATGCTATAGCATACGGTGTCATATAAGATCACATTTTGACTCAGTATTGTGTCACGGTATGCTATAGCATCGTATGCTATAGCATACGGTGTCACATAAGATCACATTTTACCTCTGTATTTTGTCAGGTATGCTATAGCATCCGAATGCTATAGCGTTCCTCGTCACATAATAACCCTAATATAAGCTGTCTAAGGACAGGTATGCTATAGCAGTCGAAAAATTCCCATACAAAATATTGGTGTCCCAGAGGGGTGACTGAGCGTCCGCGAACGTGTAAAAGTACTTTGAAGTAACCTGCTGTCCTACGGGATAAATATTATAATATATATAGGTATCCATATATTTTTATTCTTTTCCTTCCGGCGACCGCCCTTTGTCACCCATGTTTCACAACTAAAGAGTAAGACGAAATTGACGAGTGAAGATGCTCTGACTGAAACAATTACTTTTCATCATTATTAATGTTTACCATTACACACAGAGCACAATCTCATCGGTAAATATTGTCAATTTTACTTTATTTCGACGTGCGTTTATCATAGCGCTCTTGAATAATACGATTTTGTAAAGAAATAAATCTCCTAGATACATACTATCAATTGTGTCGCTTAGTTTCAAACTTGGGTACTTAAATCCATTCTGCTTTAAGATTGAATATATAAAAAATATAGCAGCCTTGTAGCAGAATGGATTTATCCAGGTTTGAAGTTAAGCGACACAATTACGCTTAATTCGGTATGTAAGAAATACCTTATTTTTTGTTAAGTTACTGATGGGCCTTATTTCATACATGCAGCAATTTGGGAAAAGTGCACCTACTTAATGCACAATTTCACATGGACCCAATTTTTTGACCCATTTACACTTATCTAATTATAAAATGTACATAACATTTCGAGACTTTTAACCGGGCCTTATTAGTATGTAGATTACAGATGCCCTTAGTTGGTAGATGAAATGAGTGTTATATACGTTTTAATTCTATGGTAACAGAAATGCTGATATGTAAGTATAAATAAGTTTTAAATAATAAAAATATCAAAAGTATCTATACGTTTAAGTACCGATACCTAGGTTTAAATTTAGATGGCAAATTAGTTAAGCATTTTTTTGGTTGGTCTTGTTCTGTGCTAAGCCTTGTATTTCTAATGCTAGGTAGGTAATATGTATACACAACCCTAGAAAATTAGAAATATAAAATGCTTATGTAGCTTTCCATCTGAAAAAGGTCCTTATGCTTCATATGCAATAAGATTTTGTTTGGCAGATTTTTTGTTAGAATTCTGCCAAAAAGTTCTAATTACCTTGGAACATAATCCGGTGTCTGGTAAGTATAATAGGTACCAAATTGTTACCTAGTTAAATTTTCCTACGCTGTCACTTCTGTCAAACATGTGCAAAAAAAAGAATAAGATTCACATACATTTTTGGTAGGTAGATACTGTCAACCAATTATGTAGAATCCTAGGCCACTCTAGAACCCTGTCGTATTGACACCGTCCTTTATTTGCTACAGAAGTCAGTTTTACTTTTACTGTGAAAGGGTCTAGATTGGCCTATGACCTAGGATTCAGATTAATTGGTTGATTGTACGTACCTACTCCTATAATATGGCTTCTCTTTGAAATCGAAAAGGTTTTAGCTTTTTACATACCGAATAACTTTATTTCGCTAACAATGTGACTATCTTAAAAGAAATCATCTTTTAAGATAATCACATTATGTATAAGATAAGGAATTGTTTCTACCATTCCTTAAAACATTACAAATTTGCATTTTAGTCAAATTTGCATTTTAGTCAAACATTATGCATCAGAAGTCCGAAACTAGACAAATATAGAGAGCGCTTGAGCGCGAGTAAGTACTTGCGCCGGCAGCGGACGCGGGTGTGTGCGTGCGCCACGCGCACGCACACAGGGCCTCTCTGTGGGTGCCGCCCCCGTCAGCGCGACGGCGATAAAGACCTAAAAATCTCAAATTTGAATTCGTGCTTCGGTATCGTATCCTCTTAATCAATCGAACATGGAAAAGTGATAGGGCGACAGATAATTAAATATCGATTTTTACACATACATTTTTACATACATTTCTACATAGATTTTTGCGTAATATTCCCTATTAGCTAATCTCCACACGTTGTCAATTTACGAACGCATGTTTTTATCATTCGCTAGTGTGGGAAACGTTGAAATTAACTTCATTGAGTCGCGTAAAGAAAAACATTCACAATCGTTTGACGCCATTGCGCCAGGTAGGTTACGTTTCTTTACATTTGTAAAATACATAATCTTACAATTTGCAATAGCAAACAATAAAACACGTGTAAGTTATGACATTCTTGCGATAAGCTTCAAATGATCTAATGAAAATATATACCTATATAGCTAAATATATACCTAAAGAGGATCGAGTTTCTATGATACCAAAGAAAAATGTGTAGCCACAGTGCATAGACTGCCATCTCTCGACACAGGCTTAAAACTTTTGTACCTCAGTTTTGAGAATTTGGCCCATATTAGCTTGATATATGTTAAAATGTCAAATATCATTATTAGCGCCATCTAGCCGAGAGTCCCCCAAAGGTGTATCGCCACCAGGTACGTTTTTTTCTTAGACTTTATCTGCCTATACGGAGTTACATATGTCTTTGCCTATGGTTTCCGCAACTCGACGTCATAGCATTGCACCTATTTTGTGTGAAAATATTTAATTTAGTATAGATTTGAGCTCAAGAAAACACAGTCCTCTTTCATAAGAAACTATTTTCCATCGCCTTCGTCTGCGTAGAACTTTGCGTGCTCAACCTCATAATAATCAATCAATACTTATTTTAGGTCCACTATTTAATAATAATCTATTGACCTTGTTCTTTCAAAATACAATTTATTGATTACAACACAATTAGATGGATAGACGAACTAATGATCTATACAATTAATGTCAGGCCCCGTAGCCAAATGTCATTTCTGCGACGCGTAAGGCGTTCGAAGCGCCGCAGAAATGTATTAGTCTGGCTCTCTGGCGCCTTTACGCAAGAGCGATAGAGATAGATAGCTACGAAAGATATATTATCGTGATCGTTTCGTGAGCGTTTGTGCATTCGGCTACGCACACATAGCTCGTAGCCAAGACTACAATCGTTCAAGTTCCGTAGCGTATCGTCATCTCTATAGCTCTTCCGTATTGGTGCGACACATACAGTTGCGTATCTTTCACCAAGGAGCCTCAACGCTCAACGATAATACTCTTGACCTGAGGGTAGGGGCTCTTGACACGCGGTTTTAAGCCGGGCGTCTTCGGCGCCCTCTAACTTAAAGAGTTGACGCTACGTGGCGATAGTAACGCAGTCTGACTCTATCGCACCACTACAGAAGAGCGATATAGAGCAAGCCAAAAGTTTTACGAAACGTAAGCAATTGTGACTAGATTCGTTTTGAGTCGTTGGCAACCCGAACCCTCCTTAGAACTTGTACTCCTTTTTGCTGTGTACTTAACACAGCAAAAGGGAGTGTACAAGTTTCTAATGACACTCCTTGAGTTGCAGGCGTCCATCGGTTACGATTACCGCTTTCCATCAGGCGGACCGTATGCTTGTTTGCCACTGACGTAGTATAAAAAGAAAGGTTGAATTGGCTAGGTGCCCTGTGATCAAATCTCTCACTCGTAACCATTGCTCAAATCTTACGAAGGCAAATGAAAACCATTGAAGTGAGAATATGGGTAATGTAATACTGACATATCCAACCCGATAGACCACATACTTGTGAAATCGATACATTTTCCCTTCCGTCGGTATTTTGTATGGCACGTATAGTTAATAACGTATTTAGTGAGAGTGATAAGTTTAATGGCGAAAATTGAGGATAATAGTTTCTTATTAGGTTACATTTGGAGTCATTATTTTAATGTCTATCGGACGTGACTATAAGTCTACGCCATCGTAGCTCAACTGGAGAAGTCAAAATCTGAATAGAGAATGTGCCGTTATTTGGACATGGACAATTAGAAAAGATAGATTGTTTTTGTTTTTCAAAGGTATTTAAAATAAACAACTAGTAATGCACCCTTGGTTAAAGGTAACACTACAAACCTCTGCAAGAGGGTCACTTTATGGTTAGCTCACTGTGCAACCAAATCTGATCAGCGCCACAGCTAGTATTTCAGACAAAAGAGTAGGTAATAATTATTCTTCATGGTCAGCACTGGACCGGAACGGTCATAATGCACCATATTATTGGCCATTCTCTGGCCTTGGGCGCCACGTGCATTCCGGCCGGGTGTAAACGCTATAAATGGTTTATGGTCGTCATGGATCAAGAGACAAGACAAGCCAGCAATATTTTAGCCTCTTACTATTTAGATATTTTTTATGATAAAGCCTAAGCATGAACAAAAGGACAACTGTCACCAATTAAGAAACAATTCAAACAATATAACAGCCAAATATCTGTCTCCTTACTAATTCTAAGTTCAGTTGAGGTCCAGATTATAGCCAACATGAACGTGAAACGCAGCAAAGATCTTTGTTATAACATTTATTCATGAAGATAGAACTAAAGCCAAAACAAACAAGTTTTAGTCCCTTACCGCACTTTCTTCTGCTATAAATAAGTAGTAGATTTACGAAGATTGAATAGCAGAGCAGTGGTGATATCAAACCCTTCACAGTAGGCTTGTGTAGTACATGTACTAATAGTACAAAAGACACGATTCCCTGCACTGTACTAGACCGAACTACTCCCAAATGATTCTGCTCTCTAGTACATTTAGTACACTCACACACGCGCAACGAATGGGAGCGAAAGGAGCGAAGAGCCGAGGAGTGACAATGACAGCAAAGCGATCCATGTGATCAGACCGAAACCGACCGAGAGCGCGCGAAAATGGCCGATCAGCTCTCGGCTAGTACGAGCGAGCGTTACTGTACGTCATATGCACAATTTGTCTTTCGCTCTCTCGGTGTACTACTGTCCTAAATTTCCTAAAAGAACGAACTAGTACACTTCGGAGATCGTACTAGTTGGGAGCGATCTTTTCAGTGAACGAGCAGGCACTCTACTTCACAGGGTGCCATGTGTTCATATTAAAATAATATTATTGTAACATCCTGTACGTACCATGGTAAGCAAATAAATGATTTATGATTTTATGATATTTTATGAGTTAAAAATGTTTCGTTGACAAACGTGAATACATTTAGCATTACTTTCTTTGGCTCTCGATTTTTGTCGGCCTGAAATATAGACAAGCCGGTGTTCATCGAATTTTAAAGAAGCTCTAGTCTCTTGAAGAGTAAATAAACCTGGTACATAATTTATGTGTATCCGAAGAACTGCACAAATACATTTTCGAATTTTTCGACTTCGTTATTCCTATTTTATAGAAATGTTTAAAAATTTGATCCGCCATCAATATCCTGGAGTAAAAGTAGATAAGTAGCAGACGCAAGTGGTAGGATGTTAGTTATTTACTAATTTGTTCTGTCAATTTGGAAAAAAACATGTACTTATTTTTATCTATCTAGAGCCATAAATAAATAGTATACGTGGAACAGGAATTGAGTACGAATCTCCGAGTACTAATTGAACAGTCACGAAATAAACTAAATCTAGGTGACTAGCAGTTTTACTTTGAGCTAGCAAAAACAAGGTCATTGACAGCTACTGCTGAATCCTGGGCATTGTACTATAGGTACAGTCAGCGGTAGAAGTAATTACTTCAATGGACGAGGAAAGGAAAATTTTATAGGTTTCTTTTTTATCTTAATTGTATATATAAATAAGTTTTAACCGCCTCATTTAAATTTTTATTACTTTACTAGTAGTCGTTTTATTGACTTTTACTAGTAGGTACCTCCTATAGCTATGTACATACATACATACATACATACATACAATCACGCCTGTATCCCATGAAGGGGTAGGCAGAGCACATGAAACTACTCAAGTTTCAGTGCCACTCTTGGCAAATAAGGGGTTGAAAGAAAACGAAACTGTGACATTGCAGTGACAGGTTGCCAGCCTCTCGCCTACGCCACAATTTAACCCATATCCCACAGTCGCCTTCTACGACACCCACGGGAAGAAAGGGGGTGGTGAAATTCTTAACCCGTCACCACACGGGCAAAAAGCTATGTAAAGGTTGGTAAATAACTTGTTTTCTACTTGCTTTGATTGAGTTTCTTGCTATATAGATTGGCTAGTTGCCACGAATATAATAACTAATATGAAATATCTTAGCCTCCATACGAAGTTTTATCGAATTTATCTTGCCATTCTTGCTAGTAGACGAAAAAGTTTCATTTGATAAAGTACCTACAGGTATTTTTATACCAATTTAGCTTTTAAGACAAAAACACAGCTCTATAATGGCTCTAACGCCTGCCTTTGAACTCGCTGATAGGTAACCTCTATCTGGCTAATATCCAAGAAATTGACTAAATTTAAAAATACTACCAGAAACCACCAACACAGGCCACAACCTAAAACTGGATCAACTACGTTCAAAAACTCACTCAATTTTTTACTATATTTTATAGCAACAAAGTACACAATTCATTCATGGTTTAAAACCAGTGCACGAACGTCAAAAGGTCGTAACTTAGTTGCAAGTTATATTGAAAGGTGACGTTTTGCGTTGTTGCGGATAGATGGCGTTGACCTCGTGAGTGCGCGCGCGCAAATCGCACGATCGGTTGACGTGAGGACAGAGTTGAGGTTAGCTTTGCGATTTACAAAAAAATTGGTCAAGAGCGATTATCAACACAATATGCGTTGGTACTTTATATACTTGCCGAGGTGAAGGGCCGGTGTATTGAACGTAACAGTAAATTACGTCGTAAAATTGTGTATGATTAATTTGATACCTCTTTCTGGGATGAAAATTGAAATGATTCCTGGCACTATTTTCTAACGTCCGGTAAACGTCAACTTTATGAAGGAAAAAAAGTAGAAAAATTACGGCTTCTGTATGTTCTGGGTACGTAGCCGAATGGCACAAACGCTCACGAAACGAAACGGTCGTAGATATCTATCTCTATCGCTCTTGCGGATTGGCGCGACAGAGCCAGACTACCTTTCGCGGCGTTTCGTTTTCATTTCGCGTCACAGAAATGCCATTCGGCTACGGCACCAGAGGGCGTGACTATAATTTTCACGCAAGGGAATAATTTTTCCTCTTACTATTTTAACTAATCTTAATTTCAGACAGTGGGTAGACAGCTAAGTTGCAGACAGTTCTGCTTGTTAAAAATATTTTTTTTAAATTATAAATGGGCTTACTCTTGGCCACAGACTAGCCAACGGCAAAGACGTTGCCTACTGATTGAATCATCATTATTAAACTAGATAAACCTAGATATTATGTATGTATTTGTAGAAATATTTGTTATTTGTTCATATCTCTATTTCTTTAAATTGATTTCGTGTAGCGCAGCACTAACTTATTTAAGTATTATCCAAATCATAATAAAATAGAGCAAGGAAGTTTTTTGATTGAACGTGTAGAAATATTGGTAATATGTGAGTGTGCACGGGAAAACGTCCCACTTTGTCGATTGCTATAAAGCCGCTTTGTCAATTTATTCATATAAATTATAAAGATACAAGTAAATCTCGCCTTAATGGTAACCGACAAAGTGGAACGTTTTCTAAACACAATCACATATACTTGAATTTCCTTAAATACGTAAAAAGTGTACACGCAATCTGATGCAAGGCTATAATTGTGATAAATATTTTTACTGTGTTATTGACGTAAAAAAGGTGGACAAAAACAGGCTGGTGTAAAAAAATATAGTGTGTTATAAATACGTTACTAGGTGCCATGCCTCTCCTACAACAAAATACCTTTTAGGACACAACCCCAAAATATGTCTCCAAAGCTATTCATATAATTATAATGAATAGCTGTGGAGACATCTTGACTCTTGAGGCTCTTGAGCATTCAGCATGATAGACTTTGTAGGTATGAAAATTGTAGGTATGCACTTTAGAACGCAAACTATCGACAAACACCTAGATTTGGAAATATGCCTAATCGAGAGTGAGGGTGAAAAATATTTGCAATTAAAATTCTTGACTGTAAAAACCATTTAAAAAACGAATGGCTATAAAACTTATAAATAAGTTTAACCCTAAGTTTTCTCAAGGTGAGATCGTGACTGGGATCTATCCGGAGTCAGCGATCAGCGCCATGATCGACGTGAGATCATTCTGCGGTTGATGATGCGATCCGTAATGCTTAGATCAATAGATTATTACTTGATAAACGGAAATAATAAGTAAGTAAATGTACAGATGAAGTGTATATTAAAAATAACTTGATTGGTAATTGTTTTATTGTACTCTCTTATCCGGTTGTAAGCAAAACTGTTTTTTACAACATTATCTAAAAGCATCTTGTTAGCATTTTATCAGTTTACTTGTGTATCCCAATTTTGCTTTCTATTTCCAATAATCCCTGAGCTAACAGGGTCCAAATCTGCTGAAAAGCATTGTCGTGCCACCTAATTTTATCTACCTCTGCAATAATTAGACTGAGGTTGCCAACAAGTGGCAGTTTTGGCCAATCCTTGATCAATATCCAGTAGACATGTTCATCCCAATCTCACTTCAGCCTGGATCTTTTATCCTTATCCTAACAGTGGCAAATTTATTACTAAAAAAAAATCTAATCACGAAATAAAACTATATGGTCCACGCGAGGCACCCCTGACGAACGCCGTAAAGGATTCTCAACTTCAGTATTATAAATGCCTTATAATGCGCGATATCAATTTTCATATTTTTATTTCATGAATACCTACCTAACGTATTTAGAAGCTCTCGAATGCACTTAAATGACGCTTTTTTGTAAACACCACCATTAAAGTAGTCAATACCATGGCAAGGTCGAGGGCTAATGAAAATGTATTCAGAAGGTCGAGGGGTGCGATTGTCATTAGGCGTGAAATATTGTCGACTACGGTAAAGGTGCATTTATACCTACTGTAACATGTAAGCTAAAACTGTAAGTTAGTCTAGCTGCTAGACTCGTCTATGGAGTACCTAACTTCAATATTACTTACCCTAACAAAAACCGCCATTTTTGACTGTAAACCTTTGTCAAGATGCCAAAAACGGCTCAAAATCTGGAATCTGGAACTGAGTAAAAATATTGGCCAATTAAATTCAGTATAACTAATTAAATTGATAGTTATCAAAACCTGTGTGGATATACTGGATATTATAATTGATTTGTTTGGGACGAAGCATGTTGCTCATTTGGATTTGTAGCCAACTACTGAACTTCTATCATCTCAAAGATACTATAATTTTTAAGGTTTCATTTTTGCCTTGTAAACAGTCGATTTACATTTATGTCAATATTAATATCACATTCTCAAAGGCGCAAAAAAAAACAAAATAAACACATCCTTCAATGTTTGCAGCTTTATTAAGAGTGCTATTAAGTCGTCATAGCGCTCTAAACAGTGCGAGACGGATCTGAGTCATAGTGAAATCACCTTTTCAAATGCCATACGGCATTTATGATGTCAGTGCATAAAAACCTGTCACGTTGGTCCTTGAATGTCAACTTAGGTCATTTTAATAGGGTGGTGAACCTGTCTCGTACACTTATTATATGTAATAATAACAGGTCTGGGTAAATATATATAAGGTTAATAGCATTTTAATGGCTTCTGTAATGATTGTACATATGTACAATCATTACAGAAGCCATAATTCATATATATCGATAATTTATAGAGAACCTATATTTTTAGACTATGTCTAGAGAAATATAGATGATAAAATAGAAGCGGCGTGAAAAAAAAAAACTTGATACCACTTTTAGTTTCGAATCTTTTTTTTAATATCAAAATGATCATTAATAAGGTTAACCTTTCCACTGAGACGAGAAAAGTCAGAGAATGCATGGCAGAGATCAGCGGATTCATGCTAAATCCAACCACTAGCATTGGTTCTCTTTTCAGTTCTGTTTGATTGTAACTAATTACTTCTAAAAGTCGCACATCTTCTCAACGGCGCTGTTCGGCGCGAGTATTGAAAAACCAATTTGACTCAATTCTACCCCAGTAACAGCAGCTTGCTAAATTTTTATTATAGATTAACAGAGCAGTACAACTCCAGGTACTGATTCACTCGTCCTTGTCTGATTTCCAAGCATTGTTTCGACACGCAGCCCTTCCGTCCGACGGAAATGAAAAACTCTTGAGATTACCTCAATGCCGTCCAAATTACGTAGCGTAACGCAACGTATTTAGACGACTCATAAGCATATAATGTACTCATAGGCCTAATGTGCCTACTGTTTTACCACAGTATAATAAAGATCACTATCATACAGTATGGCCACTCCCGCTCCCCGCTGAAAGTGCCGCCCACCCCCTTTCGGTTGCCTCACAGTTACCGCCTGTCAAAAACGCGAACAGTCGACCTGCAATATCTCACTCATACAAGCATGATACGCGTTCACCTACACGAGCTTAGAATGTGTGCTAGGAACGCGCCTCTTTCATTCATTTTATTTGATCGCCAGTGACCGAGATATAGTTTTACTCTGCTGCATGATGAATGTACCAAAGTGGCCCTCACCTCACCTGAAATATACCCGGCAAGCGGAAACCATGCCGGCCTAAGTCGATTTGGCGTCGGTTTGTACAACAAGAACTCAGAGTGTTAGGTATGTAGACCACCGAGCATCGAGAAGACCGGAGTAAATGGAGGAATATGATTCGAGCCCTACACCCCCCATCAGGATAACAGGATTTAAAGAAGAGAACAAGAGGATGACGGATGTAACCATAGGTACGTCAACATTTTTCGCAAGTCGTGACATGTCAGAATGTTTAGTCTCTTTCAAATGATGACCGGTCTGAAGCCTCTTCGAACTTGTGGAAGATGATTCACCGTCAATCAAAGACGCATCTGGGGAGAGCAAAAAATAAATATCCCGGCTAAATAGTATACCAGTCTGCTATAGCTTATAAAAGAGCTGGAGATTTTGAGCGTTGACAGCAAAGGAGTCTAAACCCGATAAGAGCTACCTTACAGGCTGCAATTAGACAGAAGCTTCAGCTGTATCTTCAACGTGTTATGAGAAAATAATGGGCCATGATAATGTAAGGATAAAAGAATAATACTGTTATGTCAACTGAAGACTTAAAGACGAGTAAACCTTATATCAAAGGCGTAAGATTCATGGCTGATCATTTACGAGCATTCTAGTCAGTAAATCATAAATACATAGTGAATATTTGCGTGTCCAAGTAGAGATCGGATACGATAAACGAAGATGTATTTATTATCACATTAACATGTGTTAACCGTTTATTAAACTAACTATTAGGTATTTAAATACTTTAACAATAATGTTGAAATAGCGGTTTATGTATGTATAATTTAGCTGTAAGATAGGTATGCAAGGTTATTAAAATATAATATTACCTAGGCGGGGTTAAGACCTAGATCAATAATAATTTTACCTACGAGGGCTACGAATAGGTATAAATTTAAATAGAAATATGTAAATCTCTCTCTGAAGGTAACTAAGTACCAACCTATTTGCAACTTTTCCTTATAAAGATTCGTTCGTGGCAAACTATAATTATTATAAATTAAAATAGATTTTAAAAATATTGATTTCCAATCTTTATGATTTATGAGACAAACGCACCTGCAACATCAGAGAGAAATGCGTTGCCAGTCTTTAACATGGAACAACCATCTTCTTGAAGGTTTGAAGTTCGCATGAGTCAGAAACACCGTAAGCGACAGTACCTAAACTGTTTAGTCAACAGTTTAACTGTGCTAGAGAATTAGTTCATTTAACATCAACTTTACAACTTTTCAATAAATAATCTCAGTCATTATCGACCGAAATCACTCACGTCAACATCCAAGAATTACGCAAAAACGCGTAAAACCCCGGAACGTCGTGAGCTATCCGTGCCGTTCTCTTCACAATGACGCACAGATTCATCAAATCTGACCTTTAATAGCTTGACAATACTAGCCAGAGAAAGAGCCTTCATGAATGAAACGATTTATACCAGTATAGCTATTATGTATGAGCTCAGCAGAGCGTGCAGGAGCGTCCATTTTCCACGTTCTGGGGCCATTGTGCTGCTAAAACTGTATTCTGTGAGCCCTTTCGAATTATGTTTTAAAGTTAGATGCACCTGTAACATATTTGTTGAATAATGAAAAACTTTAACAACAATAAAACAGCTCATATAATTAAAAAACTGTTCCAGGCCCTGGTCATTCGGTAAGGTTCCCAGAAGGCTGGCAGTATCACAGCGCTGATCCGCTAAGAGAAGTATTCGCTAGGCCTCTGGTCACCAGAAGCCGTCAACATCATGCATCTCCTGTTTTTTGTTCACTTTTAATTTCGGGAAATTGTTAGTGTTTTGTAAACACCTTGTAAATATTGAGTGATGTCTAGATTTGGCAACCTCATTCGGAAGCCAATGCTCATTATACTTGGTTTGCTAAATGAAACTTGCTAAAATTATAATTTAGCGCTGAATGCCAACTAGGCAATTGAGTGTGCCTGAGTGTGCTAAAAAGAACTTTATTTAGTTACATTTATGTTGCGAGAATCATTTTAGTTTTTATGACGCGTTAAATGCTGTACGCATTAAGACGCTACAGGAGCGAAAATGCTAAAATGGAAAGGTGTCCCCCTTTCAATTTGGGAATTTCAGTTAAATATACTAGTGTTATTAACTATATTTATCGAAAAAAAAAATGGCCATTAAGAACAACTCAGTTAAAAGATATTGCGAAAAAATCTTTAAAATCGAGGTTCCGCTGTTTCCTCCTTTGAGAATCTGAATAACAATGAAATAATCTGTGTCGGACCGTTTAGATTTTTTGGCTAATTGTTACCGATCTTGAGTATCACACCTTTTTTTGAGCCATATTGATAAAGGCCGTTTTAAGAAATTCTTGATTGGCTCTAGAGCCTTTTAAAATAAATATAGCAAAAAAATGAAAACGGTCCGACACAGATAAAAATAATAATAATCAGTGTTGAAAAAACCATTGCTCTATCTTCAAAAACCAAGGAGGAAATAGTCGAGAGCGTTTGTATGGAGAATTGATCTGTATCTTATCGTCTTTACTTATTGCAATTATAATAAAATACACTAAAATACAATATGGCATGCGCACAGCCGAAGACGCGAAGACATAGAAAGCCTTTTTGACACTTTAATCAATTATAAGGTAACCTACATTACTATTGTACCTACATATTTGTGATACTTACAGTTAGGGTTATATTAAAACAATATTGAAAATAAAATTTAGCAGTCGAACTCAAACCACCTTTAAAGTTTCTCTAAAGTATTATCTATATGCTAACACTTGCATCTCGTATTTAAAACATTTACATTTAGGCACTTAACACTTTCGCTACCAAGAACCCGACTGTCGGGCACACCGCTCGTAGAAGCGTAGCCGATTACATGGGTTTCCCCGTATGTAGCGAAAATGTCGTAGCGCCGCGTAGAGCCCGGTTTCGAAAGTGTTAAGTGTTAATTTTAGCATCCAAACTCAAACCGTATACTAAAAACTTGCAACGGTAATAACATACTACTTAAAGTATTATTGAACTAGCTTTCGCCCGCGGCTTCACTCGCGTTATGTTCGAAAATTGCGGAACGCACCATACAAACTTCCACCCCCCCCCTTTTTAGTGAAGTGGGGGGGGGGTAGAAAGAGACAAAAGTAGCCTATATCACTCTCCATCCCTTCAACTATCTCCACTTAAAAAATCACGTCAATTCGTCGCTCCGTTTTGCCGTGTAAGACGGACAAACAAACAGACACACACTTTCCCATTTATAATATTAGTATGGATTTAACGTCTGTATCATATTTGCGTAGAATATCTCTGATCATCAAGTTTGTTCAAGTAAGTGTGAACAGCAAGAAAAAGAAAAGTAAATATTTGTAAATTAACATTTAGAGTGTTAAAGATACTTATCTGGTAATTAATAGCTTTCATTTAGATATCTTGGTTAGTCAGTAGAAGAAATATTCGCTTTTTATTCTCCACTATGTTAAAGACTTTGAAGGAAGTTGGAAGTAAGTTAGTAACCATGTGACTTTCATTTCATCTTTTATTTTAAGTATACTAGCTTTTTCCCGCGGTCACCCGCGTATTAATCTAATCTTGTTTTCCCATACAATCTTTTGACCCCCATTTCACCCCATTAGGAGCATGAATTTTGAAAAATCCTTTCTTAGTACACTTTATAAGCCAAATTTGGAACAACTGTTTCGGCTGTGCGTTGATATGTCAGTCAATCAGTAAGTTTCTTCTTTAATATAAGTATTTAGATGTTAGTTAGACCATTATTTGACCAATTTCCTTGTTTAGAAAGACAATCTTCGAACACAGTATAAATAATAAGTGTACGTTGCAGCTAAAGTATTATGTATAGGTAAAGTCTTAGTTATACATACAAAGAGGTCTAAACCCTTAATCAGAGTTGCCTTGCCGCCATACAGACATCTATCAGCTGGTGCCCGATTGATATTCCGAAATAAAATACGCCGATTTTCGTTACGCCGACAACGATTCGCCGACGTCTGTTTTGGCCGAATAACGATTGGAAGATTTTCATTTCGCATAATATTCGTTCGTAAACGGAGTCGGTAGGCAGAAATTTGATACGCCGATTTACTTTTCGACGAATAATCAGGACTTCTTTCAACTACTTTTTGCCAAGAGTGGCACTGAAACTTAGTAGTTAATGTGCTCTAGCTACCCCTTTATGGGCTACAGGCGTGATTATATGTATGTATGTACGTAAGAAAAAAAGTGTCTATTAAATGCGTAATTTTTTTACAACAGCGATAATTTATTCATCCGAAAATATTTTAACAATGTATAAAATGTGAAACGTTATTCGACTAAACGTGGCCTAAACGAACATATTACTTTGCTAAGTAAATGAAAAATGTCCAATAATAGTTCGGATAATTTGCACAGAAGCGAACTGAACTGTATGCGAACCAAGATTCTAGGTAACGTTATTCGACCAAAAGTGACAGCGATAGTTTGATTATTCGGCTAAATGGCATTCGGCGAATCGTTGTCGGCGAATCAATAATCGGCTAAAAAATTGTCGGAGAATCATTAGGTAGCCCTATCAGCTGCTATAACTAGCAGTATTTTCAAGACCAACTTTTCTACAAATAATAACTCTTTATTACAAAGAGAATTCTTGTAATCCTTTACACCAAAAACCATTACGTTTATGGCACTGCGCATTTCTCCATAAAGATCAAAGCAGATGGTGTTCCGGCCCGGCGCGTGCGTTTCCACCGATCAATATTGAAAGGACGTAAGTGTTCTACAAGTTTGGCGTATACGGCGATTTGGAATAAGGGGTTTTAACGGTATACAATTATACATCTGTTTCCGTCATATGCCACCCTTGGGTTTTTTGGGGACGTGGTGTTACCTGGTGCAACTTACGGTTCATGTAATAGAACAATTATATAGAGTGTTTATGGAAACATTAGACTTCTTTTTCCTAGCCTGTTTTGTGTCCCACTGCCGGGCAAAGGCCTCGCCATTCTTCCGCCACTCATCGCGATTTGCCGCCTGAAATATTACCTAGACTTAAATAACGAAAAATGTTTGCTTCTTAGCTTTGTCGAAAGCATTGTCTTTGTCTGGTTTATGTTGCGGTACAAGTAGGTACAAGATTATCGGTACAACCGTAAGAAAATGGTGTAGATACACAGTTACACACAATGAGTCAACAGTTTTTTTTTTCTAATATTTGACTTGAGTAAATTATTAAAAAAAGTGAAATAAACAGTTATGCCAAAGATAAATTAAACTTAATACCTAAAAGCCACACAATTTCTTCACACAAAAGAATTAATAGTTACTCTAAAGATCGTTGAAACGCCCAATTTCGTGAAATAAAGCGCATTGCCCACAGACCATGTAGAATAGAAATAAATTGTTTCTGCCTGCCTAGCCGAATGACAATCGTGGACGCTAGACGCCCAACGAAATGTGACGAAATGCAGTCTGGCACTGTCGCGCCAATATGAAAGAGCGATAGAGGTAGCTAAGTGGCTACGAAAGCGATATTATCGTGAGTGTTTGAGCATTTGGCTACGTACGGGCTAACGGAAGTGTGATCATTGTTGAAGGTCCATGACATGGGATTTGTTAGCGCGAGACGAGAGCGTGCCAAAATGATCGTTGGCCTGATGTTGTGGCCTGTTTCATGGGGAATTATAGATAATGGGCTATGGGCAAATGAATGGGCCGATAGTCCACTATCATAAGTTTATCATATAAATATGATCATAGGTATGTATACCTTCCTTTTTCTCCAACGTGAAGAAAAAGGACGGCATGTTGCCTATGAACATATTTCTATGATAAACATAATATGCTAGTGGACTATCAGCCTTACACGGTTTTCTACTGGTTTTTGCGCAGTAGGTATATAAGAAGAATGTTTGAAAATACACGTAAGAGAAGTAAAACCGCATGGTTTCAAGAAATAATGTCTTATTAGCAACAACACGCCTCTAAAGTGGAAATTATTGAAACTAAGTGTGTCTGAAAGTGGATTGAGTGAGTGCAGACTGGAGTTAAGTATGTTACTTTTCTGGGTCCATATTGGCTCATATAAAATTATTTGTTATAAAATTATTGTTTATACCGATTTGTGCTCCGAATGATCATTTCTCATAATTTTACTTATCATAATTTTGTTTCATTATTATCAATAGTACTACTATCACTGTTCATAATAATCATTTAGTCGAAAATTTTTAATCATAAATTCTATACAAATATCTACTAACATTCATAATTTTGTGTTTAAGAAAATCATTCATCATAAAATTATTTAAAAAGTTTTGGGGAAGTTCTATGAAAAACTTGTGCCATTTATAGAAGCGCGCTTGAAGCTTTTACAGTGACATATACAATTTACATTAAAAATTTGTTTCTGGTTCGCTCACGGTCAACCTAACACGCTCCTCCTCGCTACGCTCGTCGTCGCACCTAACTAGACTGTCACATGTGATGTCTGTTCTGTTAACAATAATATAACTATAAATTATATTACTCGCAATCGTTATGATCAATAAGTATATAAACAAAAACATTAGTATAAAACGTATTTATGATGAATGACATTATGAACATAAGTCATTCGAAGTTACGATAGTTATTAACATAAAATTGTTATAAATAATGCTCGTTATAATGTAAAATTGTATGAGAAACATTTTCGGACTACCAATAATCTTAAACAATTTTATATGAACTTTGGCGCACCCTACTTTTCTACATGTGCCGAAACAAATTCAAGTTGTTACCTAGGCTCACTTACAACTGTACCGATTTTTTTTATTATAATTATAAATGGGCTTACTCTTGGCCACAGACTAGCCAAAGGTAAAGACGTCGAGATTGTCGTCAAGAAGTAAGTAGTTATCCTAAACAGTTGAGTAGGTTTCAGATATTTTTGTTAATGGTCTCCGGCTATCAGCGGAAACAGATTGATCTCATTCCCAAAACCATTTATTGATCGTTCACACATTTCAGGTATCAACTGAAACCCGATAAAGCAGTCAATTGTGCAAATCGGATATATTTCACGCGCGCAGGCGCCAAACTTTTCAGTCTAGTACACTGACACACAATACATACAAGTATTACTGGAGCGTAGCTGTGATTTGGAGTAGTACAACTAATTGTTGGCAGCCAACGGTACTGTATGAATCAGGTGGTTGGTAATCAATTTAACCCTCAAATGTTCACGGTTGCAGATTCTAAGCATAGTGAGCATAGTGAGGGCATGCAGAACCGGAGCGGTTCCAAGAATTTCATTTCCCGGTTGGGACTGGAACCGGGAGTCCCGGTTCTTAGTATTTTTAGAGTTCCATACTAAAAAAAATAAAAGGAACGCTTATGTCGCGAGTATGTCCGTCCGTCTGTGTGTTTTGAGAGAATAAGCACATTGAATTGGAAATAATTAAGAAATTCTTGCCCTAAACAATTCTTTAGTCTGGATTTTTTACGTTATATAAGGTAGTACCATGGTTTCAAGCAATGTTGCAAATTGCACTATTTGCCATAAATATCATGTTTATCTTGTCAGATCCAACTTTACTAATTATTTACAAATACTAAAATTGCTATCGCACAAATCCAAATGCAGATACAATTAAAAAACGAATAAATCAGATATTGTGAAAATAACCGGGAGGACCGGTTCCTAAATTTTTGTCCCGGTTCTTTCGCCACCATAAAATTACCGGGATTTCCCGGGAAATCAAGAACCGGGAAATACCGGAAGAATGCCCTAATAGTGAGTAAATTGAAGCTTTCGGGTTATGCATTAAGATGTTCAACTTATTGAAAGTTGTTTAACAACAGTGTTTTACGTAGTAACTATTTATTAATCTGTGGTTTTGGTAGGACTTCGTCTTTTTATGAAATGAGCCGAATACTTTAATTTAAATACTTATGTTTATTCCGTCCTTATGAGGGCTCGTAGTATACTAAATACGAGCTCCTTTTTATATCCTTTGTGTCAATGTTCCTCTTAATCCTCAGTTTTATCCGATTTCGTCTTACTTTAAACAGTTTAAACTATAAATATGACAGCGACTTTGGTTTTGATTGGATAGACATAGACATATTTCATGTGCCACTGGGTGAATCCACGTACAATATAAGTCAGGTGAGTCACGACTTCACAGAGTGTTCATTTGAACTACAGCTGCAAATGAAATGATCTATATGCATAATCGGGAAAGTAACTATTTAGAGATAGATTATCACTTGAACTAGCATCGTGAATACTTAAATGGAACATGCCATAAAATCGTGACTCATGTTAGTCATTTTACTCTTGACACGGATTGACCCCACTTATTTTATTATACAAAGGATTAATCTGTAACTTCTATCAGGGGCGGCTCACTCCGCGATTCTATCGCCACGCTACAAGTACATGCCGGCGGCCGCGAGTTCGCGGCCCATTCAGTGGTGACGACCTTCGCTCGGCGCAATAAAATTCAATGTCGGCTGCTCGCGTGCGGTCCGTTTGTTAATGTAGGTAAGAATTTAGAATGGCGGCATTTTGTGAACATCAAAGGAGTGAGCCTTCTGTACTTGTACTATTATATATTCTGTGCTTCTATAGCACATTAGGTAATGCATAACAATTATAACAAAGCATCTCCCCCAAGGCCAGAGCGTCTCAAAGCACCACAGAATTCACGAGACTCGCGCGGCCTTACCCAAAGGTTGCACATAATGAAGGTAAAGCTCATGAGAACTCTGTCAAATGCTAATTTGTGCCCATTTGCATGCAGTACTTGAACTTGCTTAGCCACAGCGTAATTAGACCATTTAGGTGCAAAATTATATACGCTTTGGTATAAATGTATGTGTGGTGTCTGTCTTTTGTGACCTCTTAAATACAATTCACGATTTTTTGTGAGTGGGACACTAAATGAGGAGAGAAAAAAAGAATTTCTTCAGTTGGAAGCTTAATTTAGTATAATATGTGAACCACTAGTATCTAAAAATCCCATACATTTAAATAGGCAACTTGGCTATACTTAAAATAAAATATTATATACCATGAACGAAATAAAGCATCAGATAATTATAAGAAAAACAGGGACAAAAGTTATTTTTAACTCCAATTTATATTTTTTAAATCAGATAGAAATTTATAAAGTAAATCAGTTGACGGTTGACGGTGACGCTCAATTCGATTTCATATTAATGCCATTCTAAAATCGTTTTGACAGTTCTTAAAAAGAAGCTGATTTGACTAGCAGGAAAGTAGCCTAACCTATTGCGACTGTACTGAATGTAAAAGTCCCTAAAGTTTACGAGAGCCAAAGAAATGTCAAACAAAATGGTGTTAATGAGAAAATCAATACACACCTGGGTATTAAAGGATAACCAAAAAACATTATCAGTTTATACCAAACTAGTCTTTCTACTATTGTAATATAGTTTCTACTGTCTGTTAGACAAATTGGTCAGGAGGGACCTATGACGTCAGTTGACTGTCAACAGTTAACTGATAGACGGACGTGATTGGTTGTCTAATTAAACCCTGACATATACGGAACGTTTTGTAAGTGAAACTGTGATGTTTGTTTAACTTTTAGATAAGTATTGTATGCTTGTCCAAAATCTAATTGGTAATTACCCATCGGAAAGTGTGTGTGTCTGTTTGTGTGTCCGTCTTTCACGGCAAAACGGAGCGACGAATTGAAGTGATTTTTAAGTGAAGATAGTGGAAGGGATGGAGAGTGACATAGGCTATTTTTTGTCTTTTTCTAACCCCCCCACTTCCCTAAATTGGGGGATGGAAGTTTGTATGGAGCATTGGCCGCGGGCAAAAGCTAGTGTATGTATAATCTTTTGTACAAAAAACAAAAGATATAAGTACACCGTATTTTTTGTTCCCATTAAATCCGATACGCATTAACCGTATTGTAATATAAGTTATCAAGGTGCACTTTTCGTGGCAAACGGTACGGTTGGCAAAAAAAAACAAATACTTACATTTAAATATTCACTTTGTGCTTAGCTACAAAATAAATACTTACCTTCTTAGGATTACACCTCTACGGTACAAAGCCTTTTCCGATGAACTATATATTTTTAAAACAATATAGGTACGTAAATGACATTAATTATGTCATAAAATACATTACGCGAAGTGTAGACATATTATTTTAATCCAAATAATCAAATGCACTCTAGATAAGTCTATCTAGAATTGTTATTCAAGTACCCAGTTCAAGTCAAAAGTAGTGCACGAAGCCAAATCTGTTAAACAAATTTTAGTTATTTATTCAATGTAATTTAGATAAATAATTGTAAATATGTGTATATTTCATAATTTGTTAAGTATATAATGTTTTAAATACTTGTGTATTTGATTTTTTGCCAACCATACTCTGCCACCAATACAGCACGCTGATAACGATCTTTAAATATAACCCTTATTTATTTATGAATATTCTATTACAATATTATGCAATTTATGCATGCAGGCAAATACATATTTTAATTGAAGAATAATAAATCAAGTCTAAAATTAAACACAAAACATTAAAGAGTGCACTTGAACCTCATAGGCCAATTATGTTTTAATACTTTGATATTGTTAAGTAAAATTTTGATACGACCACCAAAAACGTCGTCGTGTGTATCCATACTAATATTATAAATGGGAAATTGTGTGTCTGTTTGTTTGTCCGTCTTTCACCGCAAAACGAGGCGACAAATTGACGTGATTTTTTTAGTGGAGATAGTTGAAGGGATGGAGAGTGACATAGGCTACTTTTTGTCTCTTTATAACTCCCCACTTCCCTAATATGAGTAGTTAAAGTTTCTATGGAGCATTCCAGAATTTTCGAATTTAACGCGAGCGAAGCCGCGGGCAAAAGCTAGTATCTGTTAAAACTTGAGTAGTTTCATGTGCTCTGCCTACCCCTTTATGGGATACAGGCGTGATTGTATGTATGTATGTATGTATGTATCTGATAAAACCTCATGAAAGTCGTATCAAAACCTGATAACTCTATCTAATTTAAAAAAACAGAAACGGGTTACTAATTACAATTTAAAGAAACAAACATTGCACTGAAAGGAAATACCGATTGAATATTAAGCATGCGTGCCTGCAGCTTCCTCTCTGAGAGCCATCATTATATTAATTGCGTACAGCGAACTGACTATTAACGTATCAATAGTTGAATGAGTAAATTTGATTTTAGTAAGTTAAGGTTAGTAAATTTTAGGAGCACTAGTTGTTAGCAAAGCGGTTACCTATTAAATTAAGAAGTACTTCAAAACGAATTTCAAAATTTTAAATTTCGTTTTCTGTCTCTCCATAGCACATATGATGAATAGAAAAGCGGATAAATTGGTGTGTTTCGCGTTAACCCTTAAATGCATAGTGATGTATAATTGCATCATGTATTTTTGGCTCTATTGACAACATGTCAAAATTCAAATTTGAACAAACCTTTGTCAAGGTCATGCATTTAAGGGTTAAGCTCTAAGAATATGTGGTTTCAAACACTACGTTAACTCAATACAGAGTTTAAATAGGTACTTAGCTAAAATTTCCGAAAGTACCTAATGGAGGAATAGGCTAGATTCCTACTAGTCAAATCAGCTTCTTTTTAAGAACTGTCAAAACGATTTGCTAATATGGAATTTACTATGAAATACTGAGGAGTGACGTCACGGTCAATTCATTTACTTTATATCTTTCTATTTGACTTATTAAATAGAAGTTATGTTTATTCATAACTACTGTCCATATTTTTTTCTAATTCTGTAGTGCTTTATTTCGTGCACTGCATGAAATATTTTATTTTAAGTGTAGGAAACTAGCCTATTTTTTATTTATTGTTCCAATCCTTTCTAAATGTGAAACGCATTTGTAGCTATGTATTACAAAAAAAAAATGCCAACGCTAACTAATTTAAAGGGCCGTATAAAGAGCGAACTCTTAGTTTATAAGGAACCAGAAATATCTGGATATCTAATAATAAATCACATACAAGTATAAATATTTTACTCTCACATCTGTTTGATATATGAGACAATGATTATATTAACACAAACATTACACTGCGTGTCTTTATTCTGTGGGAAGTTCTACAAGGGTGGGAAGAACTCGTGATATACCTCTAATACAATGAAGGTTAGTAGAAATGATACATGGTCCGTTAAAATTGTAATCACTAATATTATTGCAGAGAATCAGATAAAAATAACAGCTATTGATGATATAGTGACGACCGGTCTGGCCTAGCGTGTAGTGACCCTGCCTGCTACGCCGCGGTCCCGGGTTTGAATCCCGGTAAGGGCACTTATTTGTGTGATGAGCACATATATTTGTTCCTGAGTTATGGATGTTTTCTATGTATATAAGTATTTGTATATTATATATATCTGCAGTAAGACATTCTTGGAGCTTAATTTTTCTAAAACTCGCGCAAATATCATAAACAGGGAGCGTACTTTTCATGCCGATGACATTAATCTGACGTCACGCTCCGTATAGGGTGATCTCAAATAGTTTTATTGTAAATTATTAATCATTAGTCGTCAATCATTTTAATCGTATACAAATTACTTCAAATACATTAGTCCATTTACATGTGGCATAAATAATACCTAATTGAAATGTGAAACGTGAATACAATTATTTGATTTGTTTTTATATATAAATTTAATTAAATAGTATTGTTAAGAACACATTACAAGAAATACGTAGAAAAGAGAATTTCTCTCTAACGTAAAGCACACCATCCTTCTTGCATTCATTACCATGCAAAGAAATTCATAACTTAAAATGATTGATGACTAATGATTAATAATTAACAATAAAACAATTTGTGATCAACCTATATGGAGCGTGACGTCAAATTGATGTCATCGGCACGAAAAGTACGCTCCCTGATCATAAATCATAACAATGTACGAAATGTTCTCAAATGAAAGCGCTCGCTTACCAGGTTGTCACATGCAAATACAGTGCATGACGATTGCATGTCCTCACGATAGACATTATGAAACGGTTACATAAGAGGGTCGTTCACATCACGGCCGCATTGCTATGTAGCCTAATATTAAACCTGCAAAACCATATCCTTCGGACTACAAAATCCATACTAATAAATATTATAAATGGGAAAGTGTGTTTATGTTTAGTCCGTCTTTCACGGCAAAACGGAGCGACTAATTGACGTGATTTTTTAAGTGGAGATATATAGTTGAAGGGATGGAGAGTGAAATAGGCTAATACTTTTGTCTTTTTCTAACCACCCACTTCCCTAAAATAGGGGGTGGAAGTTTCTATGGAGCATTCCGCAATTTTGCAATTGCCTTTGAAATACTTCCGACATCCGATATCTCATCCGACAATGTGAAGACGCACTTAGGTACTTACACAGTGTGTCAGAAGTGCGCATTAAGAGGATACGGTAGCGAAAATGCTAAAATGGAAAGGAGCCCCCCTTTCAACTTGGGAATTTTAATTAAATATACAAGTGTTATCAACTAGATTTATCGAAAAAAAAATTGTCCATTAAGAACAACTGAGTCAAAAGATATTTCAAAAAAATCTTTAAAATCGAGGTTCCGCTATCGACTCTTTCCTCCTTCAAAACTTAATCAATCGGAACGAAATTTGAGAATCTGAATAACAATGAAATAATCTATGTCGGACCGTTTAGCTTTTTTGGTTAATTGTTACCAATCTTGAGTATCACACCTTTTTTTGCGCCACAATGAAAAAGGCCGTTTTTGAAAATTTTTGATTGGCTCTAGAGTCTTTAAAAAGCAGAATATCAAAAAAATCAAAACGGTCCGACACAGATAAAAATAATAACAATCTGTGTTGAAAAAATCATTGCTCTATCTTCAAAAACCAGGGAGGAAATAGTCGAGAGCGTTAGTATGGAGAATTGACCCCTACCGTATCGTCTTAAAATTGTACATAAGTATAGAATCATGACCAAATTGATTCAAACGGTTAAACTTGTTGGATCAGGTATTTTGTAGGTATATGTAGGTTAATGGCCTCTGCAACACTACGGTTTGAAATACTTTACGTGTCCTGCTTCACGCCTATCAAATTACCTGAATAAAGTGATTCATCAAAAAATCTACAGGCTAATGTACCTATTTTTACAACTTTGAACATATTTTTTCTTGCATTGAACGAATTACACACATGCATACATAAACTCACGCCTGTATTCCCAAAAGGGGTACGCAGAGCACATAAAACTGCTTAAGTTACAGTGCCAATCTAAGTTGAATTGAAAGAGAAGAAAATTGTGATATTGCAGCGGCAGGTTGCCAGGCCATCGCCCACACTCCATATACCACGGTCAACTTCTACGACACCTACGGGAGGAAAAGGGATGAAATTCTAAAAAACACACTCAAAAACAATCAAAGATATGAATTGCTATCAACCTTTCTCAGTCATCACATATCCCATCTAAGTATTGTGATATTATCAACAGGAAATTTCGTTGCCGAAAATGTCACTTACTATCAAGATATGTTCTAGAGGTAAATCTCTAATATCTTCGATATCATTATCAATGTTAAGAGGAATGTTACATACGACGTGTGAAAAGAGTTCATTCTCGATAATAAATCAAATATCAAAATAGTATTATACCCCATGTATTTTCTATATCACACACACACACACAAATAATACGTCTAATTTTTAAGCGCATTTTCGACACATTATAACGGCTTAAGATTTTTTCGGACTCTTTTCAGTGCATTTTTATGTTATTCAAACATAGACATTAATAAATATTTCAACCGCAGAATTTCATCTGACAACAAAATTAAAATTTTGAAAAAACTCCCGACTGCGACATAGTAGACCGATTTTCATGAAACATGGCTAAGAACACTCCCGACTAACTCAGCTTTCAGACAAAAAAAACTAAATCTTAATCGGTTCATCCGTTCGGGAGCTACGATTCCACAGACAGACACACACACAGACAGACAAACAGACAGACAGACAGACAGACGGACAGACAGACAGACAGACAGACAGACACGTCAAACTTATAACACCCCTTTGTTTTTGCGTCGGGGGTTAAAAATCACAAACAACGATCAATAAGCCACCGTGCAGCGATAAATGTCATAGAAGGCATAACTTCTCATCATCATCATTATCTTGCCCTCCTCCCATTATTTGTGGTCGGCGCAGCAGATTTTCCTCCTCCATTCCTCTCTATCAGCCGTCATTTCCATACTAACACCTTTCACTCTCATATCATTGTTCACACATCTTTTCTTAGGCCTTCCACTACCGTTGTCGCCATCCACCTTCATATTTACCACTCGTTTTATAACATTGCTTTCATCCCTCCGCATTACATGCCCATACCATGATAATCTGCTTCCTCTCACCTTCTCTGTCACTGGCGCTACTCTCAGGCTCCCCCTTCGTTCCCTTGCGCAATATGGCCATCAAAATCGTCGCCAACTTATTGTTAGTCTAACTTTATCAAGTGTGTTATCGAAAATCACTGAATTGTTCAGTCACCGGCATAAATATGTGATGATTTCTATACCTTGTCACATTAACGTCTTGTTTGAAATGTCATACGAAATTGTCAAACGATTAAAAGCGACAAGGTACAGTAATCATCACTTATTTATGCCGGTGACTGTACAGCCTGACAAAAAACAGTAGAAATTAAAGTGCCATTTTGTTAGGAAAGGGATGTCACGACGATGTTGCCACTTCTGAATGTATCTCTCTTTTGCCAAGCCACAGTATAATAAAGAGTACTATCGTCAGTATGACCACTCCCGCTCCCCGCTGAAAGTGCCGCCCACCCCCTCTCGGTTAACTTACAGTTACCGCCTGTCAAAAACGCGAACAGTCGAACTGTCATATTTCACTCATACAAGCATAGTACGCGTTCACCTACACGAGCTTAGACTGTGTACTAGGAACGCGCCTCTTTCAAATATTTGATCGCCAGTGTCCAAGGTGTGGCCAAGCTGTACATATTAGATTAATATTTCTGAATAAACCCAAGTGGTGTAGAAAAGAAACGTGTAAGACACGTACATAGCTCATGCTTCGGTCGGTTCTCGATCGGAATTCCTAATACGCATCATGCGATTGTAATTTTTATTAGACCGACGTTTTTTGAATTCAGAGTACCTATACTGTGAAGAAATTCGTCAGTTTAATTGTACGAATTGGTAAGGCAAGTCACGAAGAAGGTAATGTTCAGTTTATATTTTTTTTAGTTTTCATAGAAACGACTTCACTGTTTGTATTTATGTACCGAATGGTGGCCGCGTCGCCCACGCAAGACACGGCGTTACAGATGTAGGAAGCGCTTGGCATCCGTTGGCTCGTTGGGTGGATGACATCCGGAAAATTGCGGGTCACAACTGGATGAGACTAACTCAAGATCGGGACAAGTGGCGTACTAGGAGAGAGGTGTATGCTCAGCAGTGGGCGATAAACGGCTGATATGATGATGATGACGATTCATTACGTACTATCTACATATATAGGTGACAATGAGTGTATTGGTCATTAGTAGAGATGGGCCGAATATGGACTTTGCCGAATATGAATATTCGGCCGAACATTCGGTACAGCTCTTACCGAACCGAACATTCGGCCGAATATTCGGTTACGCCATTCAGAAAGCATATATTAAGATCAAAACTATTAAATGATTGATAATGGTTACATTATGTTACTATCTTAGTTAAAACAACTCTGAACTCTTATCAACTCTTAAACTATGGGTTTTTCAATTTTTTAAATAAACAATTGTATTTATTTTTGACGCAAAGGTAATTATTTCTTTTTAGTAGTTCCTTAGAAAGCTACTAAAATAGGAGCTTATTATCCAATGGAATACGTAAGATCTTCATTAGTTATTTACTTTGTTTATTCGGTAAATATTCGGCAATGCAACCGAATTATTCGGCCGAATACGAACATTGAAAAACTTGCCGAATATGCCGAATACCGAATATTTAGCGAATATTCGGCCCATCTCTAGTAATTAGTAAATTTTTATTCTAATAAAACGCATAAAATTTATTCAAAATAAATAAAATATCGGTCATAATCAGCGAGCCAAATTGGCATTTGTGTCAACACCCCTAATTTGAACAAGCAATTATTAATTAATTCAGATTGGCCAAAATTTGTTCCTGTCTGGACTGGCCTTAAATGAAGCATGACACTGAATTATGCATAATATGCGTATGACAAGCACTTAAAACATTAATTTACTAATCGCGTGATATACAGGCAATGTAGACAGTTTAAACAACGTGTAAACTGCAAAAGCAATTCATAACAGAAACAATACTTAGCATAATATGCATGTCTTTCGTTATATAAAGAATCCTCTATGGCTTGCATATTGATTTTAGTTCCTTATACATAATACAGGCCACACTGATAATTTGCAACCTTACTTCGAACACATAAGGACTATCACTGGTTAGGTTTTGACAGTAGTCAGCAGTAAGAACAGCAGATAAAACAACTGTCAAAATTATCTTTATACTGTGCCAAAGCCATCCCCCGCCGGCTTCCCGCGCACGCGCGCAGTAACGTTATAACAATGCGTTTCCATGGTTACAGAGCCAAACAATGTGTTTTCAATTTTTTCGTTACTGCGCGCAGGCGCGGAATGCTGGCGGGCTAATAGACTTTTATGTAGGGCTTTAAAGTCTTTAAACGAACGAACACGAACCTGTAAATAACGAATAACAGTTCGGGAGTAGAAAAAATAACATTTTTACCTTTTATCCAACGTTTCGGCCAGTTACAATAATAGTTAGTTTAATGTTATTTTATCGCGTTCGACCCGTGTGTGTCTTTAAAAAATGTGTACAAAACGCGAAAACTTAATATTAAAAAAAAAATGCGTATTCTAATCCGTTATGTTTCATGCTGTCTCTACAGCCAAGTTTATGAAGTACGTAGTACCGGTAGTACGTGTCGTGCCATCAAATATGTAGGTACGACCTTGATATGACCGCCACCGCTTATTTAATCAATGGAAATCGATTTTCCATGGACGGTAATGGTGCCCTGCGTCAGGTCGAAACGATTAAAACTATAGAATTGAAGTTAAGTTATACATATTTCGTATAAAAATTGTAGTAGGTAGTTCTTGTGTGGAACATTGGATTATTTTTTTAAAGTGCCTTTTTTGTAGAAGATTGCAGAGTTTAGAGCATAAATTCGGTATTGTTTTTATGAAATAAACCATTTTGATGAATCAGTTTAAGTACATTTGGGACGATTGCCTTGGTGGCAATTTGTAGTGTGTGTACCACACCTTACCCACACATGTGCATAGCTTAGTATATATTGGCATGTACTTGTTATTTAAGACACATTAAACGTATACTCCATACGAAGTAGTTATCATTTACGCTCCACATCACATGGCGATCCTGCCAGTGCGGCCTCGAGCTGCACTGGCGGCGCGCTGCGCCAGCCAGTATTACTGACCGTGAACTTTCGTAAATAAATATTTGGAACTCTAAGTGAATGAAAAGGACTATTATATATTTATAGTGACAGTGAAAAGTTTCAAGAGAATAAATAGAACTTACGGATTGGACTAATATATCAAATATATGAGTATCATATAGTGAAAGTGAAAAGGTTACAGAGACTAAATCGAAAGTTACGGATTGGTGCTTATTGCAAATAAAAAAAAAATATGTGCAGTGTGGACTAAATTACATTTCTAATATCTACTTAATAGACTCATGTTATCAGGAGATTTTGAAAATAAATCATTTTTTTTTCGAATAAACGAAAGTGGCAAGTTGTAAGTTGTAAGGACGTTGCAGCTGGGAGATTGTTCGCGTCACGGACCCCGGGCGTGGCCTTGCCGACGTTGGACGCGAGGACGAGGAGACTGGACACGAAGGCCTGGTCCTGCCACACAACGGTCATGGAATGGTCGTAATCTAAACTAGGTGGTTATATGGTTTTAGTTAATAAGTATAAGCAGTTGATTGACAGTTTCTTCTTATGTTTAAAATAAATATGAAGCGTGTTATATGCATTATTTTCATTAGATAACTATTTTAAATTTCGTTTTTTTGAGTAGGTAATAAAAAATAAGTTTCAAAATTGTGTCTATGTGTACGTAATATTAGCAATTTCTATTATTTACGGAAATTAAGTTTAATAATATTGCGATGTAGGAATACAATGCATATGCAAATTAAATAGTATGTGGAATCTAATTAAATGCTGCTTGATGACGAAATGGTAATATGGTTAAAAGTGCGGCACGTTTTAATATTAAATCATTCGATCTCTACTTTGCATTCAAATTGATAAACTTAACAAATGATTTCGTGCACTTGGATACAACATTCGTCATAGCGTACAGGTGGGCCGCGTCATCCGCGACACGTGTTCACATATAAGGGATCGGTATGTAGCTTCTGTTATTACGTCTCGAATTTCAGTTTCAACATAATGCATTGTGCAATAATTTAGATTACTTCAAATTTATCGTATTTAACTTGGCAATTGCATATAATTATAATCTTACCGACTTTTGACCATATTAAACTGAAAATTAGTATTTAGAACTAGATTGTCAAGAAATAATAATGTACTTGAATGTTTCAGATTTTTTTTTCTCGGAATTGACTATAATATGTTTTACGGATTTAACAATGTGTGGAAAATAAATATATTTAAGATCTAATAAGAGATAAAAAGTTGGATTATTTTAAATTGGTGTAAAATGGATATGGAATTTGTTGGTATATGAAAAGTTTTTGTTATTTAGGTATAGGAGTGTCAAGTTTTGTTTTATTTTGCGACGGATTTTATGGCTAGAGGTTTTATTAATGTTGGTAATTTTATGTACTTATAAGTAAAGGGTGGAATAGAAAAGAATGGTTTGTGTTTTGAAATTAGGTATGTGTGCGAGATTTTGGAAGTCGAGTAAACTGAAGCAGGTATGTTTTTCAAAGAGCGACTGGTCTGATCAACCAAGGGTTGTTGAAATTCTTATTTGTTGAAGTTTTATGGTGTTGGTTTGATTGTGGTTGGTAATTGAATGTTTTTTTTAATGTGTTACTGAATCGATATACTTATAAATATGCCTATCGTATCATCGGCAGCCCGAGAGGGGTCATGAGCGATATGGTATAGCAAGGGTACGCCAGGGTACAAGGCAGGTAAGGAATCCTTGGAGATCTGATCATGATTTGATCGAGCATCAATCGTGAAGACTCCTTGGACACATGGAAGGTTATTATGTAAGGACGTGTTAAAAGAACTGCCTGTGTGAGTTAATATATTGTATGTGTGCGCGCTTAAAAATAAATATCCTTGTATCCTGAGCAAATAAATAAATAAATATATAGTAAGGTCGGCCGGCCAGGTAAGTAAATGCGTTGTGTACCCTTGCCATAAAAAAAGAGAAGCACGCTTTAGATGCACAAGTAAATACAGTGTTATTATTATGATAAAAATAAAGTTAAGACGTCTATGAATGAAAGTAAGACTTGCAAGTAAATAATGAGATAAATATGATGTTCACCCAAGGTACCCTAGATTGGGAGTTCATACTCGTACTGTACGAACTATCTATTTGGATTTGAATTGTATCGACGGATACTTATTTCACTGTGAATTTTTTTTTTATTTACTTAGTGTAGTTTTAAGTTTTGTGTTAAGTCTTTGATGTTGTTTACATTTTGTATTCTGGTTATTTTTATACAAATATGTATAATTGTTTATTAAACGATTCGTCATCAAAGCAAGCATAGATAACTAAGTGTATAAGTTGTATAACCTTTATAAAAATACATGGGTACCCACCCATGGTAATAACTATTGTATGGTGCCCTTAGCGTATAATGGAAATTTGTGTTTATTTTAGACAAATTTTATAATAACTTGTAATTTTCATTTATTTTACAGTGTATGAGTAACTCTTTTAAATTGAATTTATTATTCAGCAAATATTATTTCTTTCAACTTCAAAGTAATTTACTGTACCTACCTAATACTTGTATAAAAAAAAAAACATGATTTAATTTTGTATAATACATACCTTCACTAAGAGCTTTTGCTTGCATTAGATAGTCTTCCTTACTTTTTACTTTGTGTAATTCTTTTTTTATATAAAAAAAAATATTACTCATAGTATAGAACAATATTTTTTTTTCTCTGAGGGGGAAGGTGTAGTGTGTGTACCACACCTTACCCACACATGTGCATAGCTTAGTATATATTGGCATGTACTTGTTATTTAAGACACATTAAACGTATACTCCATACGAAGTAGTTATCATTTACGCTCCACATCACAAATTGTAGCAAGTTTTTCCTGGCATCCAAAGGAAAACCGGTGCACTAACAGCCATCAACCATCCGATGACACACTCAGAAATCTGAGTATATTAGCAGAAAATTAATTAAAAGTGTTTCCAAGTCTTTTCACTGGTATATGTGAGGTTTGACATCATTAATAGGTATGACCTGAGTATGAGAGTCGGGGTTGAAGCAATATGTCACTGTCAACCCCAGCCTTGACCCAGGGTGAGCAAGCAAGGCAGCTCAATTAGAAACATTGTATCTACATAGTCGTCTTTCTGAATTTACAGACAGTATATTGCCTGGATTACCGATTGTAAAAGGAAAGGACCATACTTGAAGTCGCGCCTTATGTATGGACTCGCGCGCGACAAGGCAAGTTGTGCTAAAGGGGCAGATTAAGAATGAATGGGGAAGCAAAATAGCACCAATAACGGAAATGATGAGGTTAGCGTGGTACAGGGGTATGCTTCTAAGGCCCACTTGCACCAACCACTTAACTCAGGGTTAGTGGGTTGTCATCTGTCAAATTCCATGATGGGTTAACCCGAGGGTTAACCCTCCATTGTCGTTGGTGCAAGTGGCCCTAAGTATGAATGTCATAATAAAATAGTCAAGAAAATGTTAAGGATGAATGTTGATAGACGGAAAGCGAGATATGATATATATCCTGAAATCGATTAGCCCAAGACAAATTAAAGAGGATAATATTAGAAAGAATGGAGTATGTATTACGGTTAGCGAAAGTTAGAAGAAAGGAAAACATGTATCGAATCCTCATAACGTAGGAACTGAGTAGTAAAAAGAAGGTAAGTCCTAATCCAAATCAATGCCAATCAGTGCAGCAAATGAACGTATCGGGTAGTAGTAACACGATTATCACGACGACCTAGAGTTAGGTAAGCTATTAATTGGATGCAGTCGACCGGGACTTCCTTCCGACGATGGGATACACGTACCTATTACTCGTTCAGTAATTGCATACAGACATACCTAAACCCGAGAAGCATTGAAACTTGCGTTATGGATATGGATCCATCCTACAGTCAAATTCTACGACGCGCACTGGAGGTAAAGGGGTGGAGTAATTTTTCACCACAGTGGCATATTCCATATTTTACTATAATTTCGTTAAACCTTGGTAAGCTGCAATATTCGGAACCCAATATCGAATTGACCTACTTCACCATTTTAGGTCAACACTTAACACCGCAAGTTTACAAACATACCGGATATAAGCAGACCATAAAACCACCAACCAACCGACCACCGAACCGAAAATTAAACTAATTTTGGGTATGAGAACCAGTCAGGCCACCTCGAGGGATTTACAGTTTTGCATCTCACTGATTTCACAGAACTGGATTATACGCTCATCGACCAAGTTTTCTCAGATTAATTTCACAGACTTGATATATATAAATATAATTAAAAGACCTTCAAATCGGATTACTCTAGGATTAGATCAGAGCTAAAGCTAACCACATAAGGAACCAGACAGTAATTTTATTTTTCTACTTAAATCCGGTCAACAATCGGGTTAGTTAGATAGCCGCCATGCGGTCAAATTATCTAAGTAGCCCATATTTGTTTTAATTTTAAAAAATCTCCGAGGTCTGAACACTGAACAAATTCTTGAGTATAAAATTTAGAAATTTTATTTTTGCGGCCAGCGACACATCGGTTACATCTTTTGGCAAAATTATTTTACAATTCTGTCCCGTTTGTCTTCACAAGCAGGTATATCGTGCTTGCAATGTTATCACATATCAACGTGGATAAGACACGTGTCACTCTCAGATTGACATACATGCCAGAGGGTGACACGTATCTTTATCCACGTAGATAAGTCATAAACTTGCAAGCATCAGGCCTGCAGTACAGTGGTCCCTCAGTGTCCACGTGAAGTGAACAAAGGTATCCCGACCCACAAATCATCGAGTGTCTGCGATTTTTTTACGAGAAAAGTGAAGTATACTGGTTCTGTCACTTCTGTCATACTCCTCTGATAATTCTGTCCCGTTGGTGTCCACAAGGCTGCGGCTGCTGTTGAGCTCATAAATGGTCACGTTTTTTTCATTTGTAGTTTCATTTGCCTCTTTTGCACTCTTTAGATGTTCATTTAAGTGACAGCTTTCGCACAGCCTGTGTCATATGGTGTCCACATGAACTGTCAGTGCCCCCATGATCACAGGTTCCCTGACCCACTGCCCGCGAATCATCGGGTGCGCGCGCGCAAGGTCGCGGCCCCGATCGCGTTTTGTTTCGAGCTCCAAGCACTCTCACTCCGCTGAAAGCTAGTGTGGTAACTCGGTATCTTCCAAAATTAAGAACGTATTAAAATTCGACTGATTCTACTAGGCAATAAATAATATTCTTAAATGTTTTGTCGCTTATTCTTTCGTGTATTATCTATTTCAGTTTAGAACTGATTATGTTTGTTGGAAAAATTATTATAACGTCACCTCATGTATGCTAATGCTAATCTATACTAATATTATAAATGGGAAAATGTGTGTGTCTGTTTGTTTGTCCGTCTTTCACGGCAAAACGGAGCGACGAATCGATGTGATTTTTTAGGTGGAAATAGTTGAAGGGACGGAGAGTGACATAGGCTACTTTTTGTCTCTTTCTAACGCGAGCGAAGCCGCGGGCAAAAGCTAGTACACCATATTGACACTTGACACTGACAATTCTGTGCCTATTTCTGGGTTGACATTTTTACTCAGCGTCAATATTTGCTCGTCACAGTCGGGCAACAATTGTCACTGTTGTAAAATAGGCCGCTGCTAATTATAAAACTTACAGGGAAACTTAAGTTAACCTATTATTACCTAGGCATTACAGGCTTAGATAATCTCACTGCCTCATTAACTAATGCCCATAATCAGTCAGGTACATTTTATTCCTTCACAACTATTACGAAATGCGTTACGCGCAAGCGCAGTTGTTGCCATAATTTGCTATTAACAAGATCTCGGGCCGGTGATACCTCTGTTATGCCATCGGCACATTAGCAAAGATAGCACTGTATTACACACGTCATTACACAAACATTACATGTGTGATACAATCTTGATTTGTGATTAGAAAAAATAAGTGCAGTTGTGTACAAAACTGATATGGACAATTGGACATGATACAATTTACGTAAATATCAACTTGTGTTTAAATATAGACGAGTGACGTCTTGATCCAAACGAACTACTAATTGCATTTTTTATGAAAAGATTATGGCATTCTAAAGTAAGACAAGGTGAGAAAGTGAGGTACGAAAAAGATAAATAAATTGTATTATTTTACATATAAGTATATTTACACGTACACATTCAAATTTTAAAAATTATTTCATAATAGGGCAACAATAAGGTTTGTTGTATTGAGATCTAGACTTAACTAAAAGGAATACATATCTGGGATGAATAGAACCTCTGTCAGAAAAAATCTGTTACCGTTTCAGATAAAAAAAAACTTCTATAATTTTTGCAATATTTTGACTTATGCAACTTTGCCGTGTAGTGTTGTAAATGTTTCAAATTTGGAACATTTGCCGTTAGATTTCTATTTACATGTTGATCGATTGGTTGATAAACTCGACATGCATGTATTAGTCACACAACTAGTCGATCTGTTTGTTGGTCGATCATTGGAATGAAAAAAAGACGGTGAAATTTAGGGCAGCGATTAAAAGCTTGGCTTGTTCTTATTGTAATTTAGAGTAGTTTCACTTTCGGAGGAAACTTTTAATTTCGATACTTTACGCTTCAGCTGAGGAATGTGCTAACAAACTTTTCTGGCTTACTTGCACCAGCCACTTACGTTAGGGTTAGTGGGCTGTCATCTGTCAAATTCCATATAAAATGGCGGGCCCTTAAGGGAACAGATACAGTATCAGTCTCTTAAAAACTATGTGCTTTTGCCTCTGACACAATAAGTTTTGTTTTGTTTATTTGTTGAATTAGTTATCTTAGATGACCTGAATTAGCCAGTATAGATTAATTTGTCAATAGATTGCTTAATGTGTTGAGAGTAAAAGTGCATGACTGTTATAAATATTATTATATTGCAATTACACAACTTGTCGGTCTGTCGTCATCAGCCACATCGGCGCAAATCTCTGAGTTCCACCAAACATATTGTATCCGGTATCCGGTATATATGACGTCCTCACTTTTAGATTGTTGTATTTGCACCCTATCAGCTGTCAGCATTTTATTTATATCAGTCTAGTTTCCCAATCATGTTTCCTTTCAACGCAACTAATTCCATCCTAACCTAACCATGAAATTAAAATTTTGAAAAAACACCCGACCGAGACATAGCGGACCGATTTTCATGAAACATGGCTAAGAACACTCCCGACTAACTCAGCTTTCAAACAAAAAAAAAACTAAATCTAAATCGGTTCATCCGTTCGGGAGCTACGATGCCACAGACATACACACAGACAGACAGACAGACAGACAGACAGACAGACAAACAGACAGACATGTCAAACTTATAACACGGTTACGAATACGTAGATAGGGATCGACCCTATATCTTTTTAATCATCTTCTTAAATAATCAGCTTTCAAATCAAACCCTGCTCTCAAACTGGAACTGCATTGGCATAAAAGATGGCACAGATGCCGATACGATACCGCAGCCCAGTTTCATGCGCCCGCGGCGCCGCCGGTGACCTCCAACTGGTTTCGGTGCTTCCGCGAATGTATTAAGGCTTAAGAGGCATTCATGCTAGTGGCAATCAAGTGCTGTTGAAATTCTTTAGCTTCAAATGATGAGTAAAGGAAGATATGCAATTATTTTCGTATTAAAAATGTGAGGCATTATGGAAAATGTAAAAATAATTGCTGCTGGCATTGAACCATGGTAAAATCCGTTTTTTTTTTCTGAGTACTAGTCGTATTTTTAACCCCCGACGCAAAAACGACGGGGTGTTATAAGTTTGACGTGTCTGTCTGTCTGTCTGTCTGTTTGTTTGTCTGTCTGTGTGTGTGTCTGTCTGTGGCATCGTAGCTCCCGAACGGATGAACCGATTTCGATTTAGTTTAGTTTTATTTGAAAGCTGAGTTAGTCGTGAGTGTTCTTAGCCATGTTTCATAAAAATCGGTCCACTATGTCGCGGTCAGGGGTTTTTTCAAAATTTGAATTTTGTGGTTAGGTTATTCATATAACTACTGTTTAATTTTTATGATAAGTTACTGAAGGCCGGTGGTGGAAAGATATAGCGAAATATTATCTAGTTAAGTTAATTTATGATCCCTTTACACGATAAGAAGAAGAGAAAGTCATTCATGTAAATAGTTTGACGATCAATAACTGTACACTCAGTTCAACCATACTTGTCCAATCATGTAAACAAACACTGCTGGAAAACCATCACATTAACCATCACTAAAAATGTTAATATACAATTAAATAAACTCACAAAGTATTGAAATCAATCAAAAAACCACTGAAAAATATCATTTCTAAAACGATTTTCATCAATAATTGTAATTACGAACGGATGACATCAAAAACTCCTGACATCACGAAGTCTAGATTGTCTATGAATCGTAATGTTGGGATGACAACTTATCGTTATGAACGATCGATATTTTTTTGGCAGCGAATGTATATAAAGGAAAAGTTGAACGGGAAATATATCCTGATTACTTCCTCATCTTCCTTGGAACCCAGGGTCTTCCAACCTTTATCCTCGTCTCACGGTCATCATAAGTCCAATTATTAATTATTAATTATATCCCACAATATTTGGACGCAACAAGCTAGCCAAGGAAGCCATAATTGCGACAACCGGTCCAACCGGCCCCGGTTAAGTCTCTCGGCCGTAGTCCGTTACCATTGTTTAGTTGTTTCGTCGATAGTTTGATCGTGAACTTTAATTTTATATAATAATAAGGTTTATAGATATTTAGATCAATGTTCAGCAGTTCTCGAAAAGTTTGTACAAAAATTAAGGAAAAAGTTAAATTTGTTTTTATTAATTCCTATTTTGTTACCAAGACTTTGTTGATGAATTGAGATTTTATTAAGTTTTATTTATCATTATATTAGTCATTAAGGTTCCCTAGTATCTATAATTTCTTAATTATAACAAAAATATAAAGACTTCATAATTTTTAAAAGTCACTGAACTAATGTTGATCAGTATAAGGAGAATAGCCTACAGTTCAATTCTTCGCCTTTGTTACAGGCCCCACTCTGTATATCTTACGACAGTCGACTTATATTACTAAATGTTGGTAACAAAATAGGATCAATTAAAATTTGCTGACGTGGCTATGTAGAAAGTTGCCGGGAATTGCTCTGTTATTGATGTATTGCATACAAGGATCTATGATGGCTGTGTCAAAAACTCAAAATGGGCAGGTTTCTGAGGGAACACAATAGGCTGGTAAGGTACCATACTTAATAAGTGAAGAATGAAGATACCTATATATATAAATAAGCAAATAAATTAATAATTACAAATAAAATTAGAACTAAACTACTAACTAAACACACTTCGAGTCTTTTGTGCTATCCGGCTACGTTCCCTGCTGTTTTATAACCGTCAATAATGTAGTGAGGTGTTGAAATAGACGCACTATAGTATGTCTACAACATTAGAGGCTATGTAAGTATGCATATACATATATTAGGGTGTTTCTTATTTTATCAATGTTAAAATGTTCTATGTCTCACCCCCTCAGATTGTTCTCTGGTACTAAAAAATAATTGTAATTTTTTTTCAAAATTTTTCGTTACATTTTAGGGGTCGCTACCACACGTTGAAAATTTTGATTCTTCATACAAAATGATTTTTTTATTACTTTATTTTCTTTTTTTTTATGATACTTATGACGAATCATTGTATTCATGTGCCTAAAATTTGATATAACATTACAGCTTAATTTTTTTTTACGCATAAAATTCGTGTTTTAGGTGTATTAAACACTGATTTTAGTGGATTTTATTGACTTGTACCAACAGTACAGGAATAAAAATGATTAAAAATCAAACGAAATTATTCTTAATATCAAATATCCTTAAAAATAGCTTTAAATACCTTAAAACATTGTTTTAGACAGAAAAAACGAAAAAAAAATATATAAAAAAAATCATTTTGTATGAAAAATAAAAATTTTCATTGTGTAGTAGCGACCTCTAAAATTTATCGAAAAATTCTAAAAAAAATTACAATATGCAAAAAGATTAGCACAGTGCTAAAACGTCTGTCGTCATTTTATAAGAGTTGCTAATCTACTTATGAAAGATTGTAGGTGTGATGCTGTTTACTCGATATTTAGATATAGATCCTCTTAATAGTAGGTATCTTAACTATAAGGTATTCAAGACAATCGTTTGAAAAATTTCCTATCTGAACCTAATATAATGAAAATCTTTATTAGAACTACATAATGAATACACGAACATTCCGTCGTCGAAATTAATTTAAAAAAGCTCATACACACTCATCAAGCTCAAACAACAATGAGTCACCCAATCCGCAAAATAACACCTTAAAGTAATTGAGACATACGACAACAGAGCACTTAAGAACGCATATTGAATTGTACGACAATGCTTGAGCAATCGAGAGCGAAACCAACATACCGTTACTTGGATGAATCACATCTGCTACCTTACTCAAAAACTGGCACGATGGACGTCAGAGATACGAAGATAGTTTTGTGTCTTATTACAATGGTGTAAGGTGCAATAAAGTAAACATATTCTTTGACGTGACTAGCGATGCAAGTTCTGCCTTTGTACAGCATGTTCGATTGAACACCCTAGAAAAGGACCGGTGGAATATTTACTTTGGAATGAGTAATAAAATGAGCAAATGCAGATCATACTAGACTGGTTATTAAGCAAGTGTTCAAGCGATGGAGACTGTAGTGCGAACAACGGTTCATGTCCCTTGAGTCTGGACTCCAGGTAGTAAAGGCAGTAAGTATTATCGTGTACTGAGAGCTAAGTCGAATCTCTATACGACCATTGCAATGGTCAACGCCTGTCAGCAGCACTATGAAAGCATCTTTACAATCATATTTAACACCAGTCAATCAGTCACCATTTATGCATCTGATAGCTGCATTAGGTACTAAAAGCGACTACGGAATAGCACACATTGAAATTGCCAAAAACACCGCGATGTAAAGCATTTTAAAAAGAAAAACAGCTTCATAATAAGCCCATCGGTTGAATTTGGGTACGACTCTTTTGAGTTCGAGAGGTGATAGGAATATGGGCGGATAGGATGGTCATTCAAAATTAACACATGTTACTTGCCCCAATTTTTTCATTGTTGCCAATTTTTTGCCGCAAAATGTGCTGTTGTAAGATCGATGAGTTGACTTGTGCGGGATTTTCTAGGGGATGATTTATTTGTAGTCTGTAGGTTCAAAGTGGAACCTTATTTAATTTAGGGTCTTTTTTTCATAAATAAATCATTTATTTGCTTACCATGGTACGTACAGGATGTTACAATAATATTATTTGAACATGAACTCATGCCATGCCGCCCTGTAAAGGGTATGGCAAGATTCTTAAAACTAAGTATGTACATAGTTTACTTAAAATTAGGATATCTATTTGTGCTTACGAGTAGATAGGTACTTACTTTAAATTGTCATCCATAAATTCTTGGATAGAGTATTAAGCTTTAGGTATCTATTATATCTTCAGAGTATGAATTGTTTTTATGACTAGCCTTATACTTCGTTTCTTTTAAGATTAGAATTATCTGTCAAACGGGTAAACAAAGAAGCAGTGGTCGTAGACCTTCCTTCTTCGATTTCGGCCGATACCACTGATTTCTTGGAACTTATGTACATAGTATTATAAGTTATAAGTTCCAAGAAATCAGTGGTATCGGCCGAAATCGAAGAAGGAAGGTCTACGACCACTGCTTCTTTGTTTACCCGTTTGACAGATAATTCTAATCTTAAAAGAAACGAAGTATAGTCACTAGTAAAACAAATAATGTTTAAAACCTATAATTTCTTGAGTTTTTACTTCATTAAATTGTACCATGTATCTTTGTAAATAAAGGGAACAATGATCTCTTTAGCAATCAGCAAAGAAATCATTACTATTCAAAGAACAGATTTGAACTGAAATTAGTATCTTAACAGACAGTATTGAAGAAAATTTTATGGAGAATATACTTTTCCTAAATATTGTGATTATAGCTTTCACGGTTTTCATGACAATATAAAAAAACTGAAAATAGTGATATAAAAATGAGGGAAAAGAGGGGAAACATTGACACCTCGGCGTCTGCGTACTTTTATTTTTTTCTGTTAAGTGTTTGCTAGTTATCTATATACATGTCAAGTCCCATGCTTTTTGTCACACCCTATCCGACTAGCTCAAGTTAAGAACCAGGACTATGGATTCACTTCAAAGTGGCTCACTCCAAAATAATAAAAAAAATACCATTCTTAACTAGGTATTTGTAAAACAGCGCGGCTACATCTAGAACTTTTCAAACAAAAGGTTTGTCCATGTCAAAGGGATGCGCCGGGTGTGAGGTTTGAGTGTCATTATTATCAGTAAAAAAAAAAATCACCACGGGTATTGGTTATTGTGCCGCCCACAAGTCATTATTACCTTTGTCTTCTCATGCGACGTTAATTCTACTAACTTTTTAGATAAAAACTAATAACTCGATAGTTCAAATAAATTTCCTTAATTTGAAGGATATTTATGAAATAAAATGGATTATATCGCCTATAAGTAATGAATTTACAATTAATTATGGGTGTCATCCGTTGACCACGGACGCTGTAAAGTGTTCGAAACGTCGGGGTGAATTGTAAATTCAGTATACGTGATATAATCCGTTTCCATAGTTATGTATTTATCTATTTAAGTATGTATGTATATCGTCGCTTAGCACCATAGTACACGCTTTGCTTAGTTTGGGGCTAAGTCGATCTGTGTAATGTCCCCAATATTTATTTATTTATTTTAAAACTATGAGACATAGATAACTATAATAATTGCATGAGTAACTGTCGCGGTAACCGAAGACAATATTTTGAAGTATATTTGTCAACATGTGTACATATATGTAGTAAGTACCTATAGGTGGTATGGTCCCTATAGATAGTTAGTAAGGCACCATGAATATCATAAAACAATCAAGTAAGTAATAGAACTAATATAGTATTTTTCACACAAACCAATACCCTGTTTAGACTTCTATTAGTTAACCTAGAGACAAATAAAGTCCATTAAACTCTACTTTTCGCAATTGTCTTAAGCAACTTTATTGAAAAAAAAACAGTAGACTAGTGTTCCTGGCGAATTATGGACCTATATGGAATACGTTTGTAATATTTGTATTGAATATATATAATCATAATTATTATCTAATCTGTACGAGTAGCCTATAACGTAACGGGAACAAGTGCAAAAAATATAGTTAACACGTTATTGATTCAAATAAAACGAGTATGTATAAAACCAATTCGTATTCGTTCGCTAAATTATTAAATTTCACCTATTTTTTAAATACAAACCGGCACGGCAATAAGTCGATCGGTCCGCCGGCCGCCTCGTGTGTTCAATACCCGAACGGTGCCGAAGTCCGTGCGTCCGGCCGTCCGGCCCCGAACGCGCATTCGGCACTACACGCGTGAACGGCACTACACGGGAACGGACTTCGGCGGGTTCGGGTAGTTCGGACGCTTAGCACCGCCGGGGCTAAGGGGCCGGGCGCACGGATCGGCGGGTAGTACCGAATATCCAGAGCCCTAATTAGTATGCCCCTGGGCAGGTATGACGCGTCTCTAAGGCAACGCGAAGGCCTGTGCGTAAGAATTAGTCACTTCGACTTACAGTACATAATAATAAGTTATTGCTTTGCTGTTATTGATCAGACCAGAGTTGACAACGTGTTGTATTGTTATCTGAATTTCAAAAACTAGCCAATAATTTTAGACAGGGTGACAAAAAGACAGTTTTCTTCGCCAACAAAAGATCTAAGTAGGTACATTCACTGTTTTGAAAATACCCCCGACCGCGACATAGTGGACCGATTTTCATGAAACATGGCTAAGAACACTCCCGACTAACAGCTTACAAACAAAAAAAAAACTAAATCTAAATCGGTTCATCCGTTCGGGAGCTACGATGCCAGACAGACACACACAAACAGACAGACAGACAGACACGTCCAACTTATAACACCAAAAGAAGGCTGCATAAATTGGCTTCAGAAGTAAGATTGTGTCATTTGTGTCAGATATTTTTGCCCCTTTTTTGTGCGACATTATTGCCGTTAGCTGTACCTGCTGTGATATTGCTTGAATGAGTTTAGGACCTGCGTGCGTAACCGAATGCACAAACGCTCACGAAACGAAACGCTCGTAGATATCTAATATATCTATCCCTATCGCTCTTGCGTATTGGCGCGACATCGACAGAGCCAGAATACCTTTCGCGGCGTTTCGTTTTCGTTTCGCGTTTTAAAAATGCCATTCGGCTACGGGGCCATAAGTTATTTAATTACCTAAATATTACAAGATCGTCTTGGCCGCCTACAAGTAAAACATCACAAATTAGTAAATTAAAAAAAAGTCAAATCTCAAAAGCATTCATTTGAAATTGACCTGATTAAACTTAATCGTGATTTACCGAGGCAAAAAACAAACGACTACTTTTATGCTCCTTTTTTGTGTGACAGAAAAAACGGAATGGTATTACATATTTATTTCGAACGCCAATGCTAGATGCTTCGCCGGAACTATTTTGCCAACTGAGCTGATTTTTTTTTTTCATTTCCTTTGATATTTGACTAATGAAAGCGTGTCTCATTCCATGCAGAATAAATACAACATATATTATTAAATTAAAACGGGACTTAATCGCGTAAAACTTACGTTTTATATTTAACCCTTATTATATTAACCCCTATTTTGGGTTAAATATAAAACGTAAGTTTTACGCGATTAAGTCCCGTTTTAATTTAATAATATGAGTGAAGATCGTGTTAGTTTAAATCAATATAAATACAACATAAGTATAAGTAAGGTGCATTAGGGTAATTCCGAAAGTCGTCTAATTTCGAAAGTCGCACAGAAATCACCATTATTTCCATCATATCAAGATTCCCCTTTCAGAATTACCAGAGCATTTCTGTCATTTGGAATTACCCTAATGCAAGGTGCATTAGGGTAATTCCGTATAGAATTTTTTTTTATAACATACCACCTAATTTTCTTATTTGTGACGTTGTCTTGGTTTGGACCTTATTGTCGATGGCGCTTACGTCCTGCGGTGTCTTATGCGTACACGAACATCGTTCATAACGCCGTAAGCCCTTTGCCCAGATAATGTCACATTTAAGAACCAAAACGTAGGCATTATTGAGTTACAAAAATTCCATAGTTACGTTTTCGTACTTTTCGTAACTCAGTGGAACATTGTTTAGAAGTATAAACTACGGTAAAAAAAATTAGGTATGATGGAAGGTAATTTAAATTATCTTTACATATGATTGACTACTTATTAGATCCATGCTATATAATAATCAGAGATCGGACGGATTTGCGACATTCTTAGTGACTTACGTCATTTTAATGACTTTTAGTATGAGATGACGCACAAAAATCCGATCTCTGAATTAATAATATAAATGGGAAAGTGTGTGTGTCTTTCACGGCTAAACGGAGCGATGTATTGACGTGATTATTTAAGTAGAGACAGTTGAAGGGATGGAGAGTGACATAGGCTACTTTTGGTCTCTTTCCAACCCCCTACTTCCCTAAAATAGAGGGGGGAGTTTGTATGGAACATTGAGCAAATTTTAATTTATCGCAAGCGAAGCCGCTGGCAAAAGCTAGTATAGTAAAAAGATAATCTTATACTTTTAAACGAGCAATTCTTGTATATTTATTTATTTATTTATATATTTATTTACACTGACGATCTCAGAAACCGCTCTAACGATTTCGCAGAAATTTGTTATGTGGGGGTTTTTGGGGGTGAAAAATCGGTCGAACTTATCCTTAGGTCCCGGAAAACGCGAATTTTCGAGTTTTCATGCGTTTTTCTTCGCGCGCCATCTCGTGTGCAGTAGTTGTACTGTTAAGACAGAATTCTTTCGGTCGATGTAAGTACTATTTATTGCAAACACTAGATGGCGACACAGGTCAAGGCTAAAACGAATAGAAAAATACACTATTTGAGTTTTTGTGGCGAAATGCGCGCCGCCATCTCGTGTGGAGTAGTTGTGTTGTTAAGGCTGAGAATTCTTTCGCTCGATGTAGGTACTATTCATTTTTGAACTAGATGGCGACACATGTCAAGGATATGAAACAAACCGAGCGAAGCTCGGTTGCCCAGATATTGATATTAAATCGCAAATCAGACCATTAATGAATCATGAAATAATCAGTAAAAATCAGATAAAGGATAACTAACGAAACGAAAGTAATCATAATAAAGTTAATCAATATAATCATTAGACAACCACACCTACGGTAATGGATTAATGTTTACTTTTATCGATATCGATAGCGTATCGATAGTAAAATCGATAGACAATGAAATCGTAGAATTGCACATTATCAGATGAAATGATAGTAGACGGAACAGTATAGATGAATATATTGATTAATGATTTACTCAATTTAATAGTACCTACTACTCACTATGTAATTTATCATTGTCGTTTGATTAAAAGGAATAAATAGTTGCTTTTCGGTGAAGGAAAACATCGTGAGGAAACCGGACTAATTCCAATAAGGTCTAGTTTACCCTTCGGGTTGGAAGGTCAGATGACAGTCGCTTTCGTAAAAACTAGTGCCTACGCCAAATATTGGGATTAGTTGTCAAAGCGGACCCTAGGCTCCCATGAGCCCTGGCAAATGCCGGGATAACGCAAGGACGATGATGGTTATAATTATATCCAGTAGTAGATGTTTATGTAAAATGTTTTATTTGAATTAATTAACATTGACAAGATTTGGCATTTGATTTCATCATTCGAACATTTTGTGGGATAATGCCAAAAACCTTGATGACGAAATAATATATTGTATCGATTAAGGTTTTTTAAAATAAATACTAGTTACAAATAATAAGAATAAAGTAATATTGAATTGAAACCTCATCAAATCGAGCGCTTGAAATTCAAAATCGGCCTCTAGCCTAGAATATTAGTCCGATCAAAGAAGACAAAAACTACAAAAAAATATCATCCAAAACAAAAATAAATAAATCGTTTCTATTAGACCAATTTAAACAAAATAGCGTTATAAAGTACAAAGCAAGAATATTCCATAGCCAACCGATTAGCGGCTGTCGCAACGTCAGCGAGTTATCACGTTTCTTGCGACGTCACGCCGGTTTTGTCACACGATTGTTAGTGGTAACGTTTATTTCGTGTTTCCGATGGATTTATTGGAAAATAGTAAATGTTAAGCCGGGATTCGTTTTAAGGTACGTAACTTAAAAAAAATATTATCACTTAAAAAATGTGGAAAAAAAATAGGCTCCCAGCATTTTGGTTCTTCTTGTTAAGAGACCTGTTTCCGGGCGTAATTCTCAATAAATCGGTTTTAAAAAATTATCCACGAGACATTGTGACAAGAAACTTCAAATAAACTTGTATTTATTTGTAGAATATAGGTATAGTTATTTAAAGTACCAAAATTTTCAATGCATTTTAATATAATTTGGGTATTGTTCGTCAAAATTAGTTTTTTTTTAATACTTTGAATAAATTACCTTTTATTTATCATAAACATTTAAACACTCAAAAACTGTATTTTGAATTTAAACTTAAATAGCCGATTGAATAACAATATACCAATACTATACCAAAGGTCACAAAAAACTTTAAATAGGAAAGTTTACCGCATAAAAAATATAACAATCCCAAATCTGATGAAACCTTTTCAAAGGCCTATCGCGATTACCAGCGGCGCCATAATCCTTAAGAAAGAAGCGGACGCAACGAAGAAAACAGCTTTTTGTGGAATAGTCTATTGTTGGGATTTCATCACTTTCCAACCGATGACTTCCTAGCCAACGGTATTTAAACATTTGAAACTGACAGCTGTGGTTTTCTACGGAAACTTGAAGGATGCAAACCGTTAAAGCGGGACTGATTATTTTGGTTTTGAAAACGATTCTAATGAATTTGTTATTGAATCATAGAATCCAAGATATTAATAAAAACAAAACCTACTTATTACTAATTAAATTCACGGATTTGCAACATACGCAATTTTTTTTTTACTAGATCATACATTTGCGTCTATATCGTTTTGATATGCAGAAAATGTTGACATAATGATAATGCGATCTATTTGCACTTTTATAAATATTTTATTTTATTATTTGTGTGTTATGTAAGTTTAAAGATATTTGCATGATAACAGTGCATACTTACATAGGTAGCTGATAAAAATAATAGGTGCTTTGTTTTTTTATTCAAACCTAAAGCAGGTAAAAAATATGCTCAATGCTTATTGTGTAAAAAATAATCAGACGTTCATGCGAACACGCATATATACTCGTAATAACCCGTCTATTTAGTTTTTTACTCTGAATGTTAAATCAACCTACATTTGATATTATTTGAAGAAAAATAAGTACTCTTTATGGATATTCAACGAAAATAATAAATTGTATGTATTTATTTTTTTCGTTGTATGTATTTATTTATCTTCAGTTAGCGTAACAATTCATTTGAGTGATGAACACAGATATTTGTTCCTAAGCCGTGAATATTTTCTATGTATAGTATGTATATTATATTTATTTATTTATAATAGTTTTATTTCACAATAAACACAATAACCTATTTATAGCATGTCATGTTATTTGAGTTATTTCTGTTGTACTTACGAGCATCTTAAGTTACCAACAAAGCAAATAACTGTTGATTTAAACAATACCTACATACCTAAATAAAATACCATCTCATCGAGATGGCATAAAACGTTATCCGTAAAACAAATTCCATAGAACTGTTATCATAAGTGCACCGATAACGATAAGATACGTCAGCTCTCGCGTTGTTTCTAGTATGGTGGAAAACAGTTGATAAGCTGTAATGTAATGGTTTGCTCTTTTCAATGTTTTCATAATATTCTAGGATTAATCGGCATCAACAAAAAATACCTTTGTCTATACTTATTTTAAGTATATTGTATGTCTTTTGTCGGCCGCTGTGACTTACAGATGTAAGAAGCACTTGGCATCCGTTAGCTCGTTGGGTGGACGACATCCGCACAATTGAGGATCACAGCTGGATGAGACTAGCTCAGGACCGAGATACATGGCGTACTAGAAGAGAGGCCTATGCCTAGCAATGGGTGATAAAGGGCTGACATGATGATGTATTTTGTATGTATTGTTATTTGTTAGCAGAAGAGAGTTTTTATTAAAATTGCATGTATGTTTTACGACAATTGTGGTAGTTACCTTTGAATATCTTTACTACCTATCTATGTATATCTAATATTCACAGAAATATACTTTGTTTAACATGTAAAATAATTAGCGACAGATGCCTTTGAATGGTAAATATAGGTGAATCAGTGTTTTTTTTTTGTATGAATAGGTAGACGTTTGACCACGATCACACCTGATGGTAAGTGATGATGCGGTCTACGGTGGAGCACGCTTACCTATGAGATACCTATTTACTCTTGCTTTAAAGAGACCTGGATTGTGCTCATGCGGAAACACAGACTCTGGCAGGGCATTCCACTCCTTGGCGGTTCGCAAAAGAAATGTTGAAGCGAAACGCTTAATGCGTATTTTTGGAATACTAACCGTGAAGCGATGCCGCATTGCCGATATATTGTTTATTCTAATATGACATATGACCTATGTTTTGGCATGTTGCTTGCTCTATTCATTACTTTTGTTGTTGATGTTGGTCGTCTGGATGTATGTAAACAGATTACAGTACACAATAATAACCAATGCGGACTCATCAAGAGTAAGAAACTATTTTTACAGATATTAGATACATCAAGTCACGCCTGCACTCCCAAAAGGGGCAGGCAGAGCAACGAAACCAAATAAAGTCAAAATACGGATATTCATTAGTGTCTTAAACACTACAATGCAAATCACATAAATCTTCAGCGATTATTCAGTTTTCAAGTAGGTAAAAAAGTTTTTCTGTAATATGATATTCATTTGTCATTTTAATGTCAATAACATTCGTTTTTCAACATTTATTCGTTTGCAAATAATATTGTTGACAAATGTACGTAGGTACTTTAAGATAATAATTGCAAAATATTTTAAACAATAATAAAACGTGTTCACAAATACTGTAGCTACACATAATTTTGTAATTATACCTTGAAATTTATTACAAAATATTAATACTTACCTACCTATAACAAAAACTTGCAACATAATATCATCATAATTCTTAACCTACAACATGTAATTTAACGAATTTGGATACAGTTAAGCAGAATAAGGAATCCATATTCATAAAAAGGTACATATTCATAAAAAAAATACATTAAAAAAGAAAATTAATCACGCGTAATGGGTTAAGAAATTCATTCCTTATCCTCCCGTAGGCATCGTAGAAGTCGACTTTAGAATTTGGGTTCGATTTTTGTGTGGACGACGGGCTACAGGGCTAGCAACCAGTCACTCCAATGTCACAATCTCGTTTTCTTTCAAACCCTTCATTGCGAAGAGTGGCTTCACACTTCAGCAGTTTCGTATGCTCTGCCTACCCCTTTTGGAAGTACCTACAAGCGTGAGTTTATGTATGTATGTATTTGTAAATAAATGTAAGTACATACTTATGTTGTGAAATGAATCGTATCTAAATACCGGCAAAAGAATGGGCGAGAGTCGGATTAGAGCGAACACCTCATTGTTAATGCAAATTTCTTCATTGCCTAGTTTTTAAAGCGATTTCGCGCGTGGCATTTCTCTGTATTTGTAAGAATTGTAAGCATTAATGTATGTATGTCACTCTATTGCATATTAACAAGTTGACACAAAATAGACAAAATAAAATAAAAGATAATAATAGGGTTTCTTCCAGCTAACCCTTATGGAAATGGCAAAGGATCAAACACTAAAAGACCTGTCGTGTACCATAGTTAAAGTTATGTGATTAATTTTCATGTCATGGTTAGGTTTTTTTAATATTGGTAAGCAATAAAGAAAATATGTATTATTGTGTATTATAAAACGTACTTATGTGTGTGAATGTAATGTCAGGTAATATACCTATAAAAGTATAGGTATAAAAACTTGGATGTCCGTAATAAGTGTGAGTCAGAATCAGAATGCCGTTTTGTACGTTTCTTTGTGCGAAGGTAAATAAGGCGTAGGGGTGAGAAACTAAGAAAAATTATACAAATCTTTATAAAAAATAAAAATTATTCATCTGTAACTCCTTTTCCCTGTTTCTATTACCCACTTAAGGTTACTTTTAACAATGAATATAAAAGTTAGGAAAAACTACCGTCGAAAAAATGTACTCATTGATTGGACTATATCGCTCACATATCGCTCCTTTTTATAATATTTGGCATCATATGCCTAAAAGGTTATGCTTATCCATACTAATATTATAAATGGGAAAGAGTGTGTGTCTGTTTGTTTGTCAGTCTTTCACGGCAAAACAGAGCGACATGATGTGATTTTTTAAGTGGAGGTAGTTGAAGGGATGGAGAGTGACATAGGCTACTTTTTTTCTCTTTCTAACGCGAGCGAAGCCTGGGGCAGAAGCTAGTGCCACATATTTGCCAAATTTCACCACACTTTCGCAAACACCTATTTGCATCGAAATGTATAACAATCCGTTCTTTGTTCATAACTTAGTAGAAATTTCACGATTGTTGCGCCAATACGGAAACAATAGGTACTAACAATTAAACAAACTATCTAACAACCTTATAAACTAGATAATTACGCCGAATTTCCTTTGGTTTCTGTTTTGATAAGTGTAAATAAAAAAGTTGTACTTACAGGCTTAGAATTTTAAAAGTGGAAAATATGTGACTTGAACTCACGGCATCTGAGTTCAAGTCTCACACAAGGCAGACATTTTCTACTTTAAAATTTATTGTAAACCTATTGGCATCGATTGCAGACGATTCTGGGCGAGCTCACTCCATCGTAGGCCACGTTTGCCTTTGGCTAGTCTGTGGTCAAGAGTAAACCCATTCATAATACATAAAATGAAAAGTTGCACTTATATAGGTACCTACCTCAAGTTTTTTAGAGTACTCCTCAGTGATCTTGTCCTGTTCTTTTTTCAACTCCTCATTTTTCTCCAGAAGGGCTTTCCCCAACTCCGCTGCCAGCAGCAAATCTGACTCTTTTTGCTGCAACTGCGTCCACACATCCGGCTCCATATTATCTGTGGTCGTCATCTCTTTAACGTAATCTTCCAAATCTTGGTAAAAATGCTCGTCGGACAAACTTAAAGCTGATGGAGTCAAACGATTAGCACTTCTACTTCTACTCCTTCTATGCCTGCTCTGTGTGTGGTCACCTTTACCTACAAACTCAGTCTCCTCGGTTATAAAACGGGGTTGGCTCTCAACACTATCACCAGCCATACTAACTTTGCACTATTTTGGTGTAGCTATTCTTTTTGAACAGCTTGTCGAACGCTTGTTGTAATTTCACAGACTTTGGTAGTTTCACTTTGAAAATGTTTCTCGGGAGGTCGAAATCCTTTTTTAAGGCCATGGTAACATTGGTAGCACTGCACTCGCGAACGCGCGGATAAAACAACTGACGAACGAAACAATTGAACGAATGGAATCAACGAATGAGCGGCGCGTCGTTGCGTGGCAACGGGTCAGACACAACAGAGCGAATGCGGAGCCGTGTAGCGCCGCGGTGCGAGCGGCAAAGATTAAGTGGGGAGAGGGGGAGATAGGTAGAATGTGGTGACAGGTGTCTTGTGGTGTTTTTATCTATGCACAGACCAATACAACAAGACGGCCCTTACAGGGCGACTCGCGGTCACCAAGCATACGAAAAATCAGGTGTATAAAAGTTTGAACGTGTGCGACACCGATCAGTAGCGCCCAAGTATACGACCCGCTAACAGTGTCCGTGTCCGCTCGGGAAAAAATCTTAAATAATTAAATTTGGTTGCAAACAATGGTCTCTTGCAGCATAAAGTGGTGTGGCAAGTCTTCTAACACTTCCACATATAAAAAAGATGGAATAACATTCCACAGTTGAGTCAAATTAATTATTTTGTTGAATATTGTTTATTATCCGCGGAGTTCATTTATACTGGTCAATATGGTTGTACTGAGCGGCGCCGAGGCGCGTCCATCCCTTTTTGCCTAGTTAACAATGCGATATGCTATCCCTTTCACGTACGACTAGGGATGGGGCCATAGTTTATGTCTGTTGCGGGAACTTCGTACTACCGTTCGTACCATGTGCTACCATTTTATGAAATATAAAAAAAAGCAGATTTGTAATTGTGAATAATTATCTAGAGTCTGTAGTGTTATTTAGTTGATTGATTTGTTTAGAATATTTAGTTGGTAATTTAACTTACATAGTAAACGTAAGTAAAAATGCACAGTTTAGTTATTAGGTTAGTAGAATGATTTTTATTGAGGTGCTATCACAATCATCATCCTCCTTGCGTTATCCCGGCATCGGCATTCGCCACGGCTCATGGGAGCCTGGGGTCCGCTTTGGCAACTAATCCCAAGATTTGGCGTAGGCACTAGTTTTACGAAAGCGACTGCCATCTGACCTTCCAACCCGAAGGGTAACTAGGCCTATTGGAATTGAGGTCAACATCATAATCAGATATGAAATTTAATCTATGGCCACGTTTCTGGTTCATCAGCAGATCAGCTCCATGATACCATAATATTGCATCGTCACGTGATTTACACAATTATGTGTGCATAATTTCAACTCAATCGGTTAAAAATATCTGCTTTAAAAGTCGCATGATTTCACCCGAATATACTAACATTGCAAGTTAAATAAAAGCTTGCAAAAACGCCTAACTTGCGCATTTCTTACCATTACTTGTAGAAATAATACTTTATAGCTAAAGAAATATAAATAAGTTAGAAAAACTGCTATAATATAATAATTTGTTGCAAAACAAATTCACCACAGTACTGGTACCGGTACCATTGTCTATAATTTTTTTTTTTTTTTTAATTTATTTAGAACACAAACAGTCGTAATATACATCATACATAGGTGTAGTACATAGAGTACCTACAAAAAACTGAAAGTAATACAAACAGACCTGGAGGTTCATAAAATACATATGAAGTTAACTTAAAACAGTAGGTATGTAGTTATAAAACAGCGTAGTACATAGTATAATAAATACAACGTAGTTCAAAAAAGAAATGCAACACATACAATTACGATTAAAAAAGCATCAATAAATACAGACATCAAGGAATACCTATTGTTTACTATAATAAAGTTATTTAAAAAGTTTACGTCTCACTTGCAATTTTAAACTAGATAACGAATTATTAAAGGGATCAATATCGAATAAAAGTTTATTATATAAACTGGGAACTCGTCTGAAAAAAGTATGCTTAGCATAGTTCTTACGAGAAAAACTAACATGGAATAAAGGTCTAGGCCGTAAGGGGAGACGCGGACAACCAAAGTTCACTAACTTCAGGAGATCTGGACTATTAATAGCACCTCTAAGAATTTTAAACAAAAACATTACATCTAAGTAATTCCTGCGATTGGATAAAGACGGGACACAAAAATATTTAGCCGCTAATGCGGAATTTTCAAAATAGTTACCTGTTCTGTAGGCAAGTGATTTTAAGAAAATATTTTGTATCCTCTCCAAACGGTCAATGTGAACTTGGTACTGAGGAGACCAAACTACTACCAAATTCGAGGATACTTCTAACTAAGGAATAAAATAACAATTTGTAGGTAATAGGTCTCTTAAAAGGCTGGCCAATACGAAGAATCATCCCTAACTTTTTATAAGCACGCTTACATAAGTTATCAATATGCAAGTTATAGTTCAATTGTGAGTCCATTGTAACACCTAAATCCCTAATGGATGATACCCGTGCTATCATATTACCACAAAGAGAGTAGTTAAAAATTATTGGATTCAGTTTGCGGCTAAAACTAATTATAAAGCATTTGTCGGTATTTAAGAATAGGTGATTGTCTAAGCAATATTGGTAAAAATTATTTAAATCTTGTTGCAATGAAAGGCAGTCAGCTTCCGACGATATAGCTCTAAAAATTTTGGTGTCATCCGCGTAAACAAGATGTTCAGCATTACGGAAGCAGGTCGCCATGTCATTGACGTACAGGATAAACAATAAGGGACCTAGGTGGGAGCCCTGGGGTACTCCAGAAGGGACAGGCAGAAAACAAGATGTATATCCCTTCAACGCTACTGCCTGACTCCGGTTAGAAAGATACGATTTAATCCACCGCAGAAGGTCACCGTGTATACCGAGTTCTAATAATTTCTTAATTAAGTGATTATGGTTAATTTTATCAAAACATTTCGAAAAATCGGTATACACGGCATCCACCTGGTGGCCAGAAGATAAACTATTTATAATAAAATCCGAGAAGGTAAGGAGATTTGTGTCAACACTACGACCTTGACAAAAACCATGCTGACTGGGCGCGATATGCTGATAGAAAGCGGCAGTTATTCTATTGTATACTAATTTCTCAAAAATTTTAGCAAAAATATTTAGTTTACTAATTGGTCTATAATTCATTACCTGACCTGCATCCCCACTTTTATAAATTGGTGTAATTAGAGCACTTTTCCATTTAATAGGAAAGTGGCCCTCCGATAAAGACTTTCTATATATCTGCGTTAAAGGCGCGGTAAGCTCTTTAGCGCACATAAGGATGAAATAAGGATGTATCATATCAGTACCACTACCCTTACTAATGTTTACCCTTTTTAAATACTCAAAAACACTGTCCTCTGAAATATCAAAGCTACCGAGGTCAATAAGTGAGTCAACAGGCGCGAGTGACACGTCCAGTGGCACAGACAGATCAGGTACAAAAACAGAGTTAAAATAAGTATTAAAAAAGTTGCTGATGGTCTGTCCATCCTTAGATGAATCACCACGATAAGACATCTGATCTGGTATATGATTGCTCGGAAATTTTGATTTCATAAAGGACCAAAAGTAATTAGGATTATGGTGAATTTTGTCCTCAGCCAAAGAAATAAAATCATTATAACACTTTTTAGCCATTTTATGCTCCCTAGATCTCAATAAAACGAATTCAGCCCTATCTAAGGGATTTCCATAGGTTTTCCATCGCTTATGAATGGTCAACTTCTGCTTTCGAATTTTAATTAGCGCACGTGAAAACCACGGCGGATACCTATTATTAGAAAATACTGGTTTATGCGGAACATATTTTACTATTAAATTACTAAGGACAGTATAGAAGTACGTGACAGAGGTCTCAACATCCATGTTAGCCAGACATAACCAATCGGTCTCAGATAGTTCTTTACGAATATTGTCATAGTCACCGCGACGAAAAATGGGCTTGATAATGTGATTAGGCTTTAATTGAGGCAAAAAGTTGGTTAACTCTAGGGCTAACGAAACATACAGCGCCTTATGTTGGGGATCCTCCAAAGTAAGTGGAGATGAGCTGGCGGTGACCTCGCAGTTTACGTTAGACATAACGAGGTCTAGCACGCGTCCATTAATATTAAAACATGAGTTAAATTGGTTTACACCTGTCAAAGCCATAAAATCAGAAAGAAGAATTGCAACGGGGTCAACACCAGGCTGAATATCGAGATGATTTGAGTCAACACACGGGGACCATGACGCATGGGAAACATTAAAATCGCCTACAAAAATAAAAACATCATCAGGATTTGAATGCATAATCTTTGCCGCGTTATCGAAAAAACAACGCAGAGATGCAATATGATTATCGTTATGAGGAAAATATACACAGGCAATATGCAACAATGGCCCTCCCCGAGCAGCTGATCGTCGGCGGTGGCGGGGAGAGTGGGGCGCGCGGGTCGCGGGCGCGGCGCCGGCGCAGGCCCGCGGCTCCACGGTGAGCCATAGCTCCTCGTGCCGCGGCGCCGCGCACCACTCGTCCCGGCGCGACACACTGAGCCCGCGCCGCGCGGCCACCAGCACGCAATAGACATGTCCCATTCCCATCCCTACGGCAAAGCGTAAGGACGCGCCATTATTTGAAACGACCAATGGCAGCACCGTGCGCTACCGCCTCACCCCGCAAGGATTGGTGATTTGCGTCTCGAACAATATCGCTTGCATTAGGCTTCTAGTGGGGTGTTCTGTGTATCTATGATAGCTTTTTTGCGCGGCTTCGCCCGCGTACTAATCTAATCTTGTTTTCCCATACAAACTTTGAACCCTAGGAGGTGATCCATTAGGAGGCCTTTCTAAGTGCTCCTCTACGCCTTATAAGGAACCTACGTGCCAAAATTTGTATCTCTAGGACCAGCGGCTTTGGCTGTGCGTTGATATGTCAGTCAGTCAGTCAGTTTCTTCTTTTATGTGCATATATTTAGATTTTTATATATTTAGGTTGTGTTATGTCGGTTATGTTTTATTTTGTCAGATTTTTAAATATAATATATAATAATTAATTGATTTAAAAAGGGTTGCCCCTTCTTGTTTAGCCGAAAGCAAAAGATTTCATTTCAGACAGTGCACACGTTAGCTGATGTACTGCAGTGGTTTACTGTCAACAATTTACTTCTTAATTCTAAGAAAACCAAATGTATTCGATTTTCTCTGCCGAATGTTAAACCAATCGATACAAAAATACTTTTGAATGATGAATGCTTAGAGATGGTAGATACAACACTGTTCCTTGGTTTAACATTGGACAAAAATCTACAATGGAGTCCTCATATAAAGAAACTAGCAAGCAAATTAAGTTCAGCCGCATACGCCGTTAGGAGAATCAGGCAACTGACTAATGTTGAGACAGCTCGCCTAGTGTATCATAGTTATTTTCACAGTGTAATGTCATACGGTATTCTGGTTTGGGGCAAAGCAGCTGACATACAGACTATCTTTGTATTACAAAAGAGAGCCATTCGTTCTATTTACAACTTAGGAACACGTGAATCAGTAAGAGAACTCTTCAAAGAAATTAATATCTTAACTGTAGCTTCCCAATACATTTATGATAGTATAATTTATGTTGTTAAGAATTTAGACTGTTTCACTAAGAATTCTGATATCCATAATTATAACACTAGAAACAAAAATAAGCTTGCCATAAAGAAGTTTCGTGTCCGTAAAGTACAGAAGTCATTTGTTGGGCAATGCATTCATTTTTATAATAAGTTACCTGACACTGCTTTGAGATTACCCCTCCCAGCTCTTAAGAACTACTTAAAAAAAACATTGATGTTAAAGGCTTATTACAGAGTCGAGGACTATTTGACAGACAAACATGCATGGCCCGAACCAGAAACTACAAAAAACGAATAGCAATTAAAATAATTGTATTATGTATAGAGGACACAGTTCAGATAAGAAAGCACATCAAATATTTTATATTTTATGTTGTGTAGGTAAATTACATATTTAATGATATTGAGATTCATATTATCTTTTTCTTCTGTGACAATTTGATATGTTTTCTCTGAAGAAGAACGACGTATTACTAAGCAATAATATAATTTATTGAAATTAATTTCCATAGAGTACCTAGTCTGTTCATATTCTTTGATGAATACTTTTGCATGTTATCTTGTTATTTAATGCATGTTAATTATAAGATGTAATGTTTTGAAAAGAAGTTGCCCGCCGAGTTTCTTGCCGGTCCCATAGTGGATACCCCCCACCCAACTGAGGGGGGACTGAAATCTTCTCGAGGCTGAGGCGTAGGGTTAGAGCCGGCGTAGCTTTATTTGACGTTCATATGCGCATTGTAATATGCCTACTTGAAAATAAATATTTCATTTTCATTTTCATTTCATTTCATTTTCATTTCATTTTCACTAGTTTCAAGGCACGAAGATCAAAAATATTTGACCACCGATTGAAACACATTTTTTTCACTACGCCAACCCAAAACCAATCGTCAAACAAAATCAAAACCAAAAAATTTGTGATTTAGAATCATTAATTTATGTCATGTCTACCAGCCAAATTAAGACAAGATTAATTTGTAGGTAATTACTTTGTACACGTGTGAATAAAATGTAACTTTCTAATATCAACAGAGATTTAACCATAACATTCGTGCAATGACAATTTTATATACCACTAGCTTTTGCTCGCGGCTTCGCTCGCGTTAGAAAGAGACAAATAGTAGCCTATGTCACTCTCCATCCCTTCAACTATCTCCACTTAAAAAATCACGTCAATTTGTCGCTCCGTTTTGCCGTGAAAGACGGACAAACAAACAGACACACACACTTTCCTATTTGTAATATGTGTATAGATTCATTGAAATTTGACTGCCTGTGGGATATTATAATCAAAATAGTTTGTGATGGAAATTTAATTACTTAAACCAAAGTTACTCAGGATTCTTAAAGCAAAACACCTAAGCATTTTTTTTTTATAAGTCCAGCGAGTCATTACGTACACAACGAAAATTTGTAGTTAATATTAGCTATGAACTATATTTATTTATTAGCGCATTATTGCATTGTACTATGCCCATAAACCTATGCCTCGCTCACAACTCGACTCGCATTAAAACAACACGCTTTTACGAGTTATCACATCTGTTACTATTCAACTCTTTGTCCCTAAACAAACACGTGCATCGGAGTGAAACGGAAACAACAGGTAAGCCCGCAGCCGGTGCGTTAGAAAGAGACGATTATATACACTCAAGGTCATCCGAAGAGAGTGGTCAAAAATGGTGAAACAATTATTTTATTGTTGGTAAACTGCTTCGTTACAAATTTATTTTTACTAGTGGCCAAAGCCGGAACTAAACTTTACTCACAGAAAATTTCACATTTTCATACACAGTGGCGCCAATGTTATTGGTAAATATAACTTTGTTAATTTTTACATAGCTAGTTACTTTCTAATCCTCGTATTTTGTTTTTTATATCGGCTTAAAATGGACTTTATAAATAAACCATCAAGGTCGTTTCTTAAAGTTAAGTTTTTTTGCATATGAGTTAGGTAAAGTTCGATGTTATTATAGGAAGTGATATCATTTTCTGATATAAAATCCTTTTTAACCTATTGTATAAAAAATAACCTTGATATTTTCATGGTTTTGCACGCCTACTTTATTGGATTACTAATAGTCCGTTTTAGTTCATAATCTTTGGGCAAAAAATGGCAAAATTTATGTTTCAAAATTGAACGCATAACAACTTCTGGTTAGTTAATATTTTTTGTATGAATACGTGAATTATATTTAAGTACAGTTATAAATTAAAATAAAATGACCAAAATCGAGATCGTGTTGTGCGCGCTTGCGCGAACAAAAGACATAAACGCACATGTGAACCCTAAGGTCCGTGACGTAGGTACTTACTTCATTGGCGTAGTGATAGTGATATAGTGATACTTTTATTCATTATTTTTATTGGTATTTTTTTTTATATACTACGTCGGTGGCAAACAAGTATACGGTCCGCCTGATGTAAAGCGGTCACCGTAACCTATGGACGCCTGCAACTCAAACAGTGTCACATGCGCGTTGCCACCCCATTAGAAACTATTTGGAACTAATTAACAACTTTATTGAGTACCTGTAGGTATAAAATTTAATACTTATAGAAAACTACACCGTGTTTTTTTTGTTTTCCGTTAAATTCGACACGCAGTTAGGTTCATCATCAGGAACCACCCTGTGTATCGCTTATTGTTAAATTCGAAAAAAAAAAATTTTTTTTTCGTTTCCTTACATAATATATGGATTAATTAGTGTGAGAGGACCTTAATCATAACATTAAAGTCATTGTCAAGTGTTTGACGGCACATGTCAAAACAAATAACATTAGGAAGTGGTAAGGGATACCACACGCATATTCAGTAATTAAATTATTTCTCTTAATAATTCGATAACTGTAAGAGTTAAGAGGCTAGTTTCTTAGAGAAATTGATTGTATTTGAACTAAAGAATCTTCCCTTAAAGTTAACGGAATTCAATAAAAACAGGGTGTATAATGAATGACAAATTATAATTTAACGCTTATAAAGGCAACGTTTAGTACTAAAGGAGAATTCAGTGTAGACAAGTGACTATCGCTATTTTTCTAGCACAGGGCATTTTTTAGGGTTCCGTACCAAAAAGGTACAACAGGAACCCTTATGGTGCGACTCTGTCCGTCTGTCTGTCCGTCTGTCACATTGTTAAATATCTCGAGAACTACTTATGCTATCGATATGAAATTTGGAATAGTTATAAACATTGTGAACCTCTACAAGTTGAAAGATTTTTTTTTTTAATTAATTAATATAAATGATAGAAAATGGCCAAAATGAAAGGGGGTCAAACTGAAAATTTCAAGTAACTAGGTCAAGTGGGGTATCGTTAGAAAGAGCTCAAACTGTACATATCAAAACTATTTTTCATAATTTTTTGGTTGTGGAAAAAAATGTTTTTTGAAGGAAAATGTAAAAAAAAATACGGTTCCCCCCCCTTATCTCCGAAGTTTACCAACATAAATTTATGAAATTTTCACCAAACATGGCTATTATTAATGAATATTACAGGAAAAATAAAATCGTACACGTATCTTGAAAACTTTTTTTTTAATTTATAAAAAACCTTTCAGATTTACATTTTCAATTTCAACACCCTTGCATTGTACCTGTATTTTTTAACAAAATAACAATGAAATTACCTGCTTTCAAATAGAGGCAAAATGGTTAAAATCGGTTCACGCAATAAACAATTATTCCATAAAAATCATCTTCCATACTCGCTCGTGCGCATTAGTTTACTCAATTTGCCGATAGATGTCGCTGTACGTTGAACGCTCATTTCCTTCATCGCGTTTTTCCTGATATAATGAGGTCGGTTCAGGAGCGTCCTTGCGACATGTCGTAAGTCGTAAACTATTGAAGTCGAATAGTCTTGATTTTATTGGGACGTTGTCTAACAATAAAATTGTATATTAAAATATTACTTGTTATGTGGGAAATTGAATCTTGAAGGATTTAGTCAAATCTGTAGAGTTCTATGAATAACATTTTGATGATTCAACTATTGAAAGTTTGTACGGAACCCTCGGTGAGCGAGTCCGACTCGCACTTGACCGGTTTTTTTTTTATTTATAAGTTTAGATTTTAGTTTTAGTTTGTAGTTTTATTTAAGGACTTATTGTTTTTATTATTATGTACTTACTGTTACATGAATAAAATCGCCATTAAAAAAGAAAAAAAAAGATAAGCAGAGCAATAGAGGTAAGGTAACAAGCGAACAATAGGCTACCTGCCTCCTATTCAAATCAGCTTCTTTTTAAGAACTGTCAAAACGATTTTGAACATGGAATTTATATAAAATCGAATTGAGTGACGTCACGGTCAACTCAGTTACTTTATATATTTCTACCTGACTTATTAAAAAGAAATTGGATTTAAAAATAACTTCTGTTCATGTTTTTCTCATAATTATGGGATGTTTTATTTCGTGCTTGGGATAAAATATTTTATTTTAACTACACTCAAGTTCCCTATTATATTATTAGGAACTTGTCAACTTGTCAACGCGCCATGCAACATTGAAGTTGAAGTCAAGGTTTGTTCACAACACTGGGTGTTCGTAGTTACAACATTATTGATTTAACAACAACACAACAAAATAAAGGCTCCTTCAAGACAATAACACTTCACAGAAGAACACAACTTGGATTGTTTATCAGATATTTTTGAGGTAAGATTTTTACACATTTTTTATTAAGATAAGATAAGATAAGATATATTTATTTGCAGAAAAAGGGTTAGTTACATGCCTTAATATTGTGTAATATATGCATTGAATAATAAAAGATAAATTATACTGTTTTACACAAGACCCATCGCTGGCAAAACCTTGAAGAGGCATGCGCGGATCCAGGGGGGGGTCATGGGGGTCTTGTGAAGAGGTTTGTGTGCCGATTGGGAGTTCAATATATTACTATATCTATACCTAAGTATTGAATACTAGTTAAGATTCTTAGTACAGTCGACTAACAAAGAGATGTATCCACTTTTTCACCTTATTGCATTGTAATAAGGTGAAAAAGTGGATACATCTCTTTGTAGTCGACTGTACATATAGCTTAAGTCGTTAGATTGTAACAAATGCGTTTTAATACATTTTTTTAATATGTTTTCCATTCAAATACTTCAGTCTTACGTCCTCTGGCATCTCATTAAGTATTTTAGGTAGAATTAAGTATTTTAGGTGTACGTTAAATTATTATATTTGGGTATACAATATTTGTTTTTCCCCTCACTAGCTCGGAAACACGTGTTTTGTCCTTTAATACCAGCGGGTAAAAACGCATTTTATCCACTAGTGGGTAAAGTAATTTGACCTTGAAAAAAGTCAATTTAACTGCTTTAAAATTGATAAAAGTAGGTGAATCTAGTAATAAAGATGATTTACCACCTGTGGAACTACTGGAAGCAGTGATAAACGCATTTTTTGCGTTGTAGTTTCCTCGCTATAGTGAGGGGAAAAGTTTTGTGTTACACTCGGGTGCAAATGTATTCTCGTGTGTTAAAAAACTCGCAAGTTCAGGATTTTATTCTCGAACCACTCGCTTCGCTCGTGGTTCAACTATAGAATCCTTCCACTTGCTCGTTTTTCAATTCCACACTCGGCGTTAAAATACAACTTTGCCCTCTTGTATAACAAATAACTATTGTCTCTGCAATTAAGTAACGTGTACATTTTTTAAAGTTATAATTTCCTTTTTATGTAAAAATTGACATTGTGATTACTTATAAATCATTATTGTTATATTTTTAATAGTATTTTATGCAACTGGTGGTTAAAAGAGGTCAAAAAAGGTGAGTGGCGTGGGTAACAATTTGAGGCGAAGCCGAAAATTGTTAATAAAGACGCCACGAGCATTTTTTGACTCAGTTAAACACCGTTGCATACAATACTTTTTCTACGACCAAGCACTTATTTTGAAAGAAAATTATAAATTCAACAAATACCTACTTTCAGTCATCTTAGTTATCTAGGTGGACCGCCTACCATTTTGAATATGCAGTTTGAGTGCAAACATGAAAGTAAAACTGTCTATGGTATGGTTCTTTGAAGCCTGGCCACTAAGACGAATCGAGCCGAGTTGAATCGAGTTCTATACATTTGAATGCGATTCGACGCGTCGCCAATGAACGCAGCAGAAAACGAAGGAGTCTCGACTCTGCGAATTGGTTTGTTAAGTTGGTACCAATGTATTTACTGAACTGTAAAACAGCTATATCGTGCGACTGCTACTAAATGTTTTCAGGGTATAGACTAGATAGACTTGTCCTGACATCTTTTATGTAGGGTTTTAAAGTTCTATGCACGACCTTGTAATTCACGAATAACAGTACGGGAGTAGAAAAATTAGTATCAAATTATAATTGTAATTGATATTTCATTAAAAATCATACTCGACGATCATAATATAAATTCTTATAGATTAAGGTAGAATAATTTATAATGTAATTTTATATTATGAAATAAATAAATCTAAATCTAAATCTATTAATAAATAAGGAAGTTGTTCCGCTCAAGCCTATTGTATTCTTGGAACGGTCTTTTTTTAGCTTTTACCTATAGTAGTAGGTATCTAGGTATATACTTACGTTTTTAAACATGCATGCATTTTGAAATCTTCCAGAAACTTCCAAAGGGCCAAAATGTCGATCCCAGAGGATATGGAGATGGAGAAGATCGCAGAAGACGAGCTGTTCAAGCTGCAACGACAGGTAACAGTTTAAAACTCGGCCACACATGCGCGTTTTGAGAGCGTAAGCGGAGCGTTAGCGGAGCGTCAGCGGAGCGCATTGATAGCGGTGCGTTGGACGAACGGCGGGAACTCACGAGCGCGGATTGCGAGCGGAATGCGCGCGGATTGCGAGCGGAACGCCAGCGTTCCGCCGGCGCACCGCTATCATTGCGCTCCGCTAACGCTCTGCTAACGCTACGCTATCAAAACGCTTTATGTGTGGCGGAGGCTTTATAATCAATTCGTCACAAGCAGTCCTATCCTATAAAGTTTATATTATATTGCGTTATTATATGAGGGGCCCATTTCTCGAAACTACAAGTTACAATTTACAATCGGCAGTCAATGTCATTTAGATGGCTGGCAGTCCTCAACCACAGTATAATAAAGAGTACTTTCGTACAGTATGGTCACTCCCGCTCCCCGCTGAAAGCGCCACCCACCCCCTCTCGGTTACCTCACAGTTACCGCCTGTCAAAAACACGAACAGTCGACCTGTCATATGTCACTCAGACAAGCATAGTACGCGTTCACCTACACGAGCTTAGACTGTGTGCTAGGAACGCGCCTCTTTCATATATTTGATCGCCAGTGTCCGAGATGTGCCTCAACTGTGCGTTTCTCCAGAAACTTCCTGCCCAGCACAGCTAAACTGTGGAATGAATTGTCGCCTGCGGTATTTCCGGACCGATGCGACCTTCAAATCTTCAAGAAAAGAGCGTACGTATCTTAAAGGCCGGCAACGCACCTCCAACACCTCTGGTGTTCCGGGTGTCCACGGGCGGCGGTGATCGCTTACCATCAGGCGACCTGTCTGCTCGTTTGCCTCCTATCCCATAAAAAAAAAGTCGAAATATGAGATTAAGTTGGAAAAAGACTTCAGCTTGTAACTTGTAACTTTCAGTTTTGAGAAATGAGCCGCATATATCATCGTAAGTTCCAAACATTGATCCAACTGAAGCCGAGCAGAACCACATATCTACTAGTATAATTTAATAATCACTCACCGCACTAAATCAGTTTTTCGGCGATTCAACTCTTAGATACAAATCGGCAGCTTTCCGGGTTTGCTTTTGCTATGCAGCCACCAGGTGCTGGAACAACATCCCTCCACCTATCAGGTGCATTATATGTCTATACGTTCCAATTCGTTAACTTTACGTTTTAATTATATTTTAAGCTACCGCTACGAAGCTAAACAATGGTCAACATTTTTTCCATTTCTTATCCTGCTTCTTACACACTCATAGAGTGTCATCCGTGATGCAACTGTGATGGCCGGATGGCTTGTCTCCTTCCATTTACAAATTTAAAATTAATCTGGCAATCAAAATCTACAGCTCCTGGCAAGCATTATTGCCAGGCCAAGCATTAGGCCCAGGGCAGGTAAGATAACGGATCTTATACGGATTTTAGCCATATTCCAAGAACGATTTTTTTGCGCTGTACGGCTGACGGTATTGCAGAGGTTTAAACTCACTTGATCACACGTGATATGCTAAAATGTTTTACTTTCATAACAGTCATGAATGTAAATACTATGGAGATTAGAAATATATCTCTAGTCTCCCTGGTAAATACTTTATTTTTTTGAAAATATCCATGAAATTTAATATCTGTATATAATGTTCATGTCATGACAGTTTTCATGTCATGGACTACTTTTTGACGCATAGATTATAGAATTCCATAAAATTCCATTTTATGTCTATTACCTGACGAGTGCTTGGCAGAAACGTTGTCAACAATTTGACATGTTTACAAATTTCTCGCCGTTCATTCCTATTCGTCGTTTTCCATGGAGCTGCGCTTGAATATCTTTCCTGGTTAAGTGAAATGAATGTGACACTTTATGTCCTAGACTAAAATGTAATCCCAATGTAAGATCCCAAGATGTAATCCCAATCTTGGAAGCAAACAGACACAGACCTGAATAAGTCAAAATTAACAGTGTAGGTACTTATAATAAAGGTATACCTAATAATTAACGTGAATACTAAAACATCAAGTCGATAACATGTTAACAACCACTACACCTTTACTATCCCATCATCATCCTTGCGGTATCTCGGCATTCGCTACGGCTCATGAGAGCCTGGGGTCCGGGTTGACAACCAATCCCAAGATAGCGTAGACACTTGTTTTACGAAAGCGATTGCCATCTGACCTTACAACCTGAAGGGCCTAATTGGAATTAGTTCGGTTTCCTCACGATATTTGCCTTCACCGAAAAGCGACTGGCAAATATCAAATGACATTTCGCACATAAGTTCCGAAAAACTATTGGTACGAATATGCGATCTCCGGATTGAAGGCGCAAGCTTTTATCGTTAGGCCACCAGCGCTTCCTTTACCATCCCATATATATATCTTAGGAAAAACCGAACCTTTCTTATTGCAGTTTCGAGTGATGGAGATAGACAGAATGTCTGTGATGACCAGCGTCCAGCCAACCCTTCGCGTGCAGAGGAACATGATTCGCACTCTGAACAACGATTTGGACAAGATCATGCTTGAGTTGAAGGTATGTGGTGGTTACGCCTACGCTGACTAGGTATTAGTTAATCAACGTGATTTGTGGTATGCCCTTTACCAGCCTTTAAAGCGTCAAATTGTACTGGCGCCAACAAATTACGATTATTATATATGTACTTTGAGGGTGTAGGGTCTGTAGATGGTTATAAGTTGCATAAAAAAATCTGTATTGTGACTTTCAATTTCAAAGAAATTCTAATGAGTTAAGACAGTTCAAGTTTCCCACCTTATTTCAGCTAACCAAAAGCACCTCCAACGTGATGGAGAGTGCCAAGGCCCGGGACAAGCTGGTTTCCCTGCTAAAAGACCACGAGCGCTGCTCAACTGAGGTTCGGGAGCATCGCAGCACCATTCATGAACTGGACTTTCTTCTCAAGCAAGTGCAGAAGGAAATAAAAGCTCTGAGGACCAAAGGCAGTGGTGCTGAAGAGGTATAAACACCTATTCCTAATTTATATTACTTACCCTGTAGAAAAGAAGTCTGTCTTCTGAAAGACCATGAGAGCTGCTCAAGGTCTTCTGAGGTCCTTCTGAGGTGACTCTGAATCCGGCAGCATTGTAGCACCATTCATTAGTTAGTTGGACAGCAAGAAAAGCAAGTTTAGAAGTAGATGAAAGCGTTGAGAACCAAAGGCAGTGGTGCTACTGGTGCTGAAGTGGTATCTGTTCCTAATTTATATACTTAACCTGTAAATAACCTAACCACAAAATTGAAATTTTGAAAAACCCCCGACCGCGACATAGTAAACCGATTTTCATGAAATATGGCTAAGAACACTCCCGACTAATTCAGCATTCAAACAAAAAAAAAACTAAATCTAAATCGGTTCCTCCATTGGGGAGCTACGATATCACAGACAGACATATACACGTGAAACTTATAACATCACCCCGTCGTTTTTGCTTCGGGGGTTAAAAAGAAAACAGACAAACTGGCAGAGTCGGCATAAGGGTTCCTTTTGTACCTTTTTGGTACGGAATCCTAAAAAAATATTATTTTCAGGAATACGCCAAATCCTTAACGGATCAGACCATGATCAGCCAGCTTGAGAACCGGCTGAGCACCGCCATGAAGCGTTTCAACACGGTCAACAGTGAAAACTACAAGATGAGGCTGGAGATAGACCGGCTGCTTAGAGACAGGTAATAAAGAGTTTTCTACTACTTATAATACCCCAAGTGCCTAAGTGAATCAGACAATGATTATCCAACTTGAGAACTGCCATGAAGATCGGTCAACCGGCGGTAGACCGGCTGCTTACAGAAGTCCGGTCATCATCCTTTTTACGTTTCTGCCACGGCTCATGGGAGCCTGGGATCCGCTTTTGACAACTAATCCCAAGATTTGGCGTAGGCTTACAGAAGTCCGGTAATAGAAACAAAAAAAAGTCTTTCATAACATTCATTTCAGTTTTAGCTAGTCAGCATTGAGTACCTATCAAATAAGTAACCACAGATCCACCAATCGAATATTTTCTTTGACAAATTATTTAGGCGTCAAAATTTCATAATTCAGATTTAACTGACAAAATATTGAATTCAAGGCAATCATTCAACGGCGTGTGGAAGACCCAGATCAAACGACTCCTGGACGGAAAGGCAGCTATTCTAGAACTGGTGGAACAAGCTATTGCCGCTTATGATCAGAGGGAAGAATGGTGTTCGAAGCTGGATGGCATGAAGGAGCGTGCAGCTATTGACTATAGGAAACACTGTTTGGTAAGACTCTGGTACAAATGCTATTACATAATCTAAATAATATTCAGATCAAAGGTTTCCTGAAAGGGCAGGTAGCGGCTGGTAAAATAGCCTAATGTAACATATGACTCGAGAAAGGAATGATGTTCGAAGCTTGATGGCATGAAGGACCGTATAACACGTACCTGCCTATTGAAGTATTGACTATAGGAAAATATCTGGTAAGCCATCTTGGATATTATCTCCCTAGCTTGGTTCCGGCATTTTGCCGGAGCCTCTTTGGAAACTTCGGTACGAACCAAGTGAACCAGTCGTCAGCGGAGACGGTGGTTCTGATAATGTTGGGTTCAGCCTTATAATGGTTGTTTTCATCATTCATTTATTTTGCAGGAAGTTCGTGAGCTCCAAAGGCAGCTCGACCACAGCATGAAACTCGAAGAGTTCCTGCGAACCAAGGGCACCGTCAGACTGACAGCGGCTGACGCCAAGGCGGAGGCCAAGCGACTTGAACAACAAGAGGAGGAGATGAGGACCTACAACAACTATGTCAACATCTTGGACGCTATACGGGTGGGTTGCTTTACTTTTCATATGTAGTCGACACACATAAGTACCAGCATTTGTCGCTGACTATAGGTATTTCCCTTAATTACAAGCTTTTATTCAACTTGCCTTGCTAGTATGTTAGTCTGGGTCAAAACGGGTAATTACGCGCCCACTGAGACGGTGGGGTGATTTCCCCCAAGAGTCGGGTCTGAGTCTGGACGCTTGCTGGCAAGGTTGCGGACGAGTACTTCGGAGTGCCTGGGACCTCACCGTTTAGCAAGGCGACGGTAACAGAGAGGTTTTAGTGGGTAAACTAGGTCTCATCAGCCTAGGGAGTCCCACGTAACCATCCCAGACCCGTCCCCGCGCCTGGGTAGTATCGGTAATGCATTTCCCCAAAAAAAGAGGTCAAAACGTTAGAAGCAAAATTTGACCCACTTCCCGGTTTCCGATTGAGCTGAAATCACGTGACAATGCAATATTATGGTATCATGGAGCTGATCTGATGATGGAGCAGAAAGGTGGTCATAGGAACTCTGTTATGAAATGTCGTACTTATACCCATCGAGTAAGGGGTTTTAGAAACGCCTTCGGAGAACAGTAGATGACTGTTGAAAGAAAGGTACAGTCGGTGATAACCGTGATAAAAGCTTGTGCCAAAACTGCAATTTTTGCAAAAAAACTTTTACTCGTTTAGACTCCATGCCAAGTCTCCGTCACCAAGGACTGTAGCCACGAGTGCCTTCGATGACGATCCGTAACGTATCGAAGTTACATCTCCCTATATGGCTGTTCCGTATTGATGCAGTATTGTTCCTACTAAGTGTCGCTGATTTTATTGTACCCTTAGCTACATGCACAGGTCAGCTCAATTGGTGTGATAGCGTATCATTGTCACCTTCAGAATCATTTATATTTTCTGATATTCTCACACAGCCCCAGAATTAGAATTAGAATATTCAGAATTCCTTCTTTTATCACCAGGAGTTTGCAGGAGAAGAAGACGTGGACAAGCTAATCCTAGAGTTCAACAGACGAGAAGAAGAGAACTACGCACTCTTCAACTATATCAACGAGGTCAACACAGAGCTCAAGAACCTGCACGACAACGTACGGTCGCTCAGGACAACCATAGGTATTGTATGCTTTACTGAAGTCTGATTACTTTACCAGCCCGAAAGTCCTAGAGTTCACAGAGCGAGGCAAGTTGCGAGTCAAAGTGCTCACGCGGCAAACGTCAAACCGTTGGACGTTCAACTTCAACGTAGACATGCGTGCGATTCGATATCGGATGTACGATAGGAAGGATTTCAAAGGAAAAAATCAAAAATGGCGGCTTATTTGAGTTGTCGGTCCTAGATCCGATATGGGATCGGATAATGTGAAAACGCACTGACAGAACGCGCGCACTTCCTTTTAGAGGCACGTTTGCATTAGCCGTTTTTTGTGCGAGGGCTTGCCTCACAAGGTGCCTCGCTTTATGGGACCCTCTTATTTGTGAGCGTCAGGACCTCTGGACCACTACAGATATTTGATGTTTAGTACATACTAAAATTTAGTACCTATTTGATACTATTTGGTACCTGAGTATAGTATGAATTTTCTGAGATGCACTTTTCGCTTTTGCCCTAATCCGTTAAACAAAGGCCTTTGTTTCTATTATTCGCTGCGGTTAGCTCCCGTTTAAACGGCACGTGCTATAGTCTCAGTGTAGTTAAAAAGCAACTATCATGATAGCAATAAGGTTCAAATCCATAAAAAGCCCTTTCGGAGATAATACGTTTTGTCATCTTAAAAAAAAGTTACCTGCACACTGCAAACTGTTTAATAAATTTGAACCTTATTGCTATCATGATAGTTGCTTTTTAACTACACTGAGACTTTAGCACGTGCTGTGGAAACGGGAGCTAACCACCGCGAATAATAGAAACAAAGGCCTTTGTTTAACAGATTAGGGCAAAACCGAAAAGTTCATCTCAGAAAATTCATACTATACATATATTTGGTACCTCCACTGATATCGAAAAATCGAGCGAATAAAGTGGCCAGACATTCTGACGTCAGGATGTCTGGACCATTTTTGGTTTACATAGTTCTAGACAACACTACTAATTGATATCTTAGTCAATATTTACTACCTATTTGGTACCTGTCAATATATTTTTTTCAAATTTTTTTGGCGTACCAGAAAAAAGTTATGATGGAATTTAAAGTTGTGAGCCCAGCCGTGGCGTTGAAGTATGTAGCGCCTGTCAAAAGAATACTTAGAGGCAAATCCGCCTGCCCTCCTGCGCGTCAACTTAAATAGGAATTTATTTTTAGGCACTCGCACATCATCTCTACTGACTAGTGGCATTAATATAGTCGAAATATAAAAGTAATTAGTGTAATTACACTAGTTTTCCATTTTCCTCCTGAGAGAACCTCCTACAGTCTCAATAACGTCTAATGTCATGTCATGTCCCTGAGAGACATCTCCTGGCGGAGAAATTTGTAAATCAGTTTACCCCTGACAGCCTGTCATTTTTGCGACTGTTCAGCAGCTGTATGGCAGATTTGGCGGCATTGTGGTTGTAGGTACTGATAGTAGATGATTGATTTGATGTTTGTATTTATTCTTTATTCATAATTGACACTAATCGATGCAAAAAACAAATGTTACCGAAAGCAGTGGTTTATTTATATGATAAACCCCTATAACGGAGCTCGTGGACCATAGACTGGTCCACATCATCAAAATACATCCTATATACCAATTTATGCTATTTCCCCCCTAGAATTTGCCCAACTGTTGCCACGTGTTTAGGTCTCTCAGGAGGAAAATGGAAAACTAGTGTAATTACACTAATTACTTTTATATTTCGACTATATTAATGCCACTAGTCAGTAGTAGAGATGATGTGCGAGTACCTAAAACTAAATTCCTATTTAAGTTGACGCGCGCAGGAGGGCAGGCGGATTTGCCTCTATACTTTTGACAGGCACTACATACTTCAATGGCACGGCCGGGCTCACAACTTTAAATTCCGTCATAACTTTTTTCTGGTACGCCAAAAAAATTTGAAAAAAATATATTGACAGGTACCAAATAGGTAGTAAATATTGACTAAGATATCAATTAGTAGTGTTGTCTAGAACTATGTAAACCAATAATGGTCCAGACATCCTGACGTCAGAATGTCTGGCCACTTTATTCGCTCGATTTTTCGATATCAGTGGAGGTACCAAATATATGTACTCAGGTACCAAATAGTATCAAATAGGTACTAAATTTTAGTATGTACTAAACATCAAATATCTGTAGTGGTCCAGGGGTCCTGACGCTCACTCTTATTTTTAGTACCTAGGTATTTAAACAGTAAATAAACACCGAGCGAAAGAAAAGGTACCTACACAATTGTGCCGTGATAAGTTGTTGTTCCGCAGATGATGAGCACGCCAAGCACCAAGCCAAGCTATCCAAGCAGCAGGACAGCATAGAATCCCTTCGCGCCACGTTGGACGAGAAAAGACAAGCCACGGCCAAACTGCGGGAGGAGTATGCTCGCAGTGATGCAGTGCTGAACAATCTGTTGCAGCAAATACAGCAGTTGGCTCAGTGAGTATCTGTACCCTATAATTCTATCCTGATGGAACGCTGGTTAGTCTAGCGGTAATACCCTATAAGACCATACACACTTTCAATTGAACGCTTCAATTAAGGGGTCGCGGACGCGGCTGAAGAGCATTCCCCTCTGGGTTGGTGTTAGAATTCAGATCGCTTTCGTAAAACTTGTGTCTACTCCAAATCCCGGGGTTAGTGACCAAAACAATGTGTGGATGCTCCGTAAAACTACAGTTTTTCTCTTGGAACTGCATCTTCTATATAACAATTGGACAAGAGTCTTATGAGCCGCGACAGAATGCTGGCGGGGTAACAATTGTGTCGCTTAACTTCAAACTTGGGTAAATCCATTTTGCTTTAAGGTTGATTATATAAAAAATATAATATTAATCTGCGGCGCGACCTGACCGCCGGGCTGTTTCTAGTTTTTAGTCATACTTTATGCATAATGTGTAGTTTTTAAGTTTATTACGAATAAATATTTTGATTATGATTTGATTATGGTTATAATCTGAAAGATAATCAACCTTATAGTAGAATGGATTTACCTAAGTTTGAAGTTAAGCGACACAATTTTAAGGCAAGTGATATTTCGATTAGTTGAACATGTTGAATTATGAAAAATTATCTAATAGTAAAGATACTGTGGTAAAGACGTTCAAAAATTGTGGGCGTCTTCTTGAGGTGTTGAATCATTTATCATCTGTTACCAGTGCATCCGATTGTAACTCGTTGCCGCTATTGAAGTTGCTTGGAAAGTCCGTGGATGTGAACGTGTCGAACGCGCGTTTGTACATCAAGAGCTTGGAGAAGAAAATCATGGAGGTCGTGGAAATCATCAAGATAGATGAGGTAACGATAATAAACTAGAGGAATAATAGGTAAAGGAATAAATAGTTAGGTATCTATACTAATAATATAAATGGGAAAGTGTGTGTGTCTGTTTCTTTGTCCGTCCTTCACGGCAAAACGGAGCAACGAATTGACGTGATTTTTTAAGTGGAAATAATTGAATTTCTATTATGTGTAATAATCGTGAAAGTTTGAATCAGTGTTTATAATATTGTGATGTCCCACAGGCCCTCACTCGCGCAGCAGAAGCCAAGGAGCGCACTCCGCCGTCGTCGCGGCGCCGGCGCCGGCCGCCGCCCTCCCCGCGCGCGCCGCCCACCCCGCGCCCGCCCGCCGCACCGGCGCCGCTCGCAGGCGCGCGCGCGCAGCCCGCACACGCATAAACCTAGGAACATACTACGCGGACGTCCGTCGTAAATCGACCGCGACCGCGACCGATCAGTGTGCACGGTCACCAAAACATCCAGCGAGCCAGATTTCGATCGGACGTCCATGCGCTCAAGGCCACGTCCACGACCGTTAGTTTGCACGGTTAAGTGTATATTCATTGTCCAGATCCCCGTCCGCGGTCGATTTACGACGGACGTCCGCGTAGTATGTTCCTAGCTTAAAGCTAAGAACAAGATACGGGACGCGTCCGCGGACGAGCGTCCACTGCCGCGAACTATATACAATACAATACAAATACTCTCTATTGCACATCTCAATACAGGAAACAATATACATAGTAAGCATAAACAACAACGTAAGAGATAAAACAAGAGGCGGTCTTATCGCTAAAGAGAATAATTAATCTTATACCTTTAAACGAGCAATTCTTGTATATTTATTTAAAGAAATACTTACGCGAGCATTCTGTAACAAATTGTGACACTCCTGATAACTTTCAATACACCAGGGAGGGCTTGGTAAGAACACATTCAGAAATAATTTGATCATGTTTAGCCTTGTTTTTTCTCTAAAACTAACACAACGCGTCTTATTCCAAGTATGTACTCACAAGCTTCGCAACTCAACATTACTTCGTTACACCTTTGTACGATATTAAATTTACAGATATAACTGTTTAAAAACACGCACAAAGACAACACAAGCCACAACTAAGATAGGCGTATTAGAAATCACTTGTTAGTATGAAAACGCTTACGTATCGGGAAGCTGAAAGAATGCGTACGCTTGTTCATACTAACGAACAATCTCTTATACACAATATGCGACGATGCTGATAGATGTAGACATTTTAACACATTTAAAGCTAACAATATGGGCCAAATTGGCAAAACTGAGGTTCAATAGTTTTAAGCCTGTGTGGAGAGATGGCAGTCTATGCACTGTGATTACACATTTTACTTCGACAGTAACTCTCTAAAATACTCGATTCTCTTTGACAATGTCTAATATGATAAGTGTAACTTGTAACTTTCAGTTTTGACAAATGGGCCCCAGAAGAGAATCTCACTTAGAGGATTTAAGTAAGCGATTGAAGCTGAAGCCAAAATCTGACCATACTGAAGTACTTACTTTCAAACGACTTAGGTATATTTAAGAACACAGTCATAAATGTCATAATAAACACAATGTAGATATTTAAATTGTTTTATTTTTCTATAATTTATTTTTATTTACAATCTTATTTTGAACGATGATTTGAATTCTCCTTTATTCAAATGACGAACAGTATGGGAGTGGAAACTAGGGTTGCAAATAGAAAAAAAAAACAATATGTTTATTTTTTCAGAATTATGAAAAAAGAAAACAATCACTGTGGTTTTTTTTTAAATATGGGTTTTTTTTTCAGATGAATAAATTATACGACAATAACGGTTTTTCGTGATTCGAAACGTTTCAATAACAATAACGTACATTTTAATTCGATAAACATTCAGTATACAAACGTTTATTGGGGAAGTCCCGATGCAGCGTGAAGCGTGGAGAGGCGGTGGTGTTGCCAACAGTAAATAGCGATAACTACTAACTACAGATTGTGTAAATGTTAGTTTTATAAAACCAGAAATTAAAGTTACGAAATTATGTTAACTATTAAACAAATTTAAAGTCTAAAAAACCGTCTAAAAGTTTTAACTGTTCTGCAAATTTTGATATTTCGACCTTTAGAAAAAAACATACTCCAGAAAAAAACGTTTTTTTTCACGGTTTTTTTTTCAAGCCAGAAAAAAAAACCGTTTTTTTGCAACCCTAGTGGAAACAATAAATAAACGTACATCAAAGTATCCGTATGGGCAGCCCTCGCGCTACCATGCTGGAAGCAATCATGACAAAGTTGGACGACCCTCGTGAGCGGCTGACAGCGCGGAGCAAGTCCGGTTCAGGTGTGAATGGCAGCTTCTGTTCCACGTTTGTGTCTGTGGACACGAAAAATTACACTTTTAATAAAATTAATAAATAATTACAAAACATTGTACCAACCGTCAAAGCGGACCCCAGCCCCAGGCCACACCTCGGGACACACGGACCTCGATCAAATACACCGTGTTTCACTTAACACTAAAAACCTGAAAACAGTTTGTTCAGAATCGAGAGTAGAATCGATTGAGCTATATATTGATGGGGGTAATATTTTTATTTAAATTAGTATTATTAGTTATTTTTTACGTGCCCATTCTATTGTACTCGTAATACAACATTGTGTATATCGCATTGCTAGAGGTTGTTTACCTTTTTTCAGTATTTAGGGGTATTAATACTGGCCGGTTACTTGGACGATTATTTTTTCCGCTACTAGTTTGACGTTGTTTGTCAGTTTAATCTTAATGTTTATCATAAGTCATAACAAACTGAACTCGTACCTAATTACAACCTTGTCATTTTGAATATTGAGTTTATTTGCTTACTGCGATTACCTGTCCAATTTGAAGTTTACTGTGACAAAGCTTTAAAGTGTTTTACAGTGACATCTTAGCTGTCTATTGGTAAACCTTATGTCGTTGCAGTAACGTACACAAATAAATAGTCTTATGGTTTATGATCTGGTAGTTAGCAATTATTTTATTGAGTGTAGAGCTAAAAGTCAAGTAGAGCTGTACAGAAAATTAAAAATTCAATTAAAAAAAAAGTAACGATCAGATTAAAAGATGAATACTCTAGATGAGTTTAAAAAAATAAAAATCAGTTGGGGTGTCTGAGGTTTTGAGTGATACCGGAAACACCGTGTATATGAAAGAGGCGCGTTCCTAGCACACATTCTAAGCTCGTGTAGGTGAACGCGTACCATGCTTGTATGTGCTGTGAGGTAACCGAGAGGGGGTGGGCGGCACTTTCAGCGGGGAGCGGGAGTGGCCATACTGTACGATAGTACTCTTTATTATACTGTGCCCAGGCTCCCATAAGTCGTGTCAAATGCCGGGATAACGCAATTACGCAAGGAGGATGATGATGACAAAACATTGTACCTACCAATTCATCAGATATGGCATTCGAGAGCAAACGAACGAGTTAAAATGTCGCAATTCCTGTTTTATTGGACCAATTTTTTCCGGTCTTAAAAGTAATGACGTAGTCCAAAAAAGACGTCCTACTTTCTTTCCTTTTGGTGCCGTGACCAGGATTTTATTTTTTTGTTTATAGCATTTTTTAACGATATAGGCAGCAAATAAGCAGACGAGCCGCCTGATGGGAAGCAGTCATCGCCGCCCATGCACATAAACAACCTCAAGGGAGCCACTTATGCGTTGCCAACATTTAAGAACCCTTTTGAAGAACGCAATGTCATAGGTTCTTTTACTTTTTTTTTACACTACGTCGGTGACAAACAAGCATACGGTCTGCCTGATAGAAAGCGGTCACTGTCACCTATGGACGCCTGCAACTCAAGGAGTGTCACGTGCGCGTTGCCAAACCATTAGAAACTTGACTTCTTTTTGTTGTGTTAAGTACACACCAAAAAAATAGTGTACAAGTTCTATGGAGGGTACGGATTGCCGACGACTCAAAGGACAAACACGACAAACAAATTAGTTTCGTAGGTCCTTTCGTCACCAGCACATCGCACCCTCGTTGAGCTCCGGCAGCCTTACTCACCGGCAGGAACACAACACTATGAGTAGGGTCTAGTGCTATTAAGCTGCGGTCTTCTGTAAGGCGGAGGCACTTCCCCAGTTGGGCTCTGCTCTAGATTCGAGCGAGATGATATCAGCTGTGCTGTGCCCTACCACACAAAGCGGAATATCATTCGCTATGCCCTACCTCCTAGCTTTCATTTACTATTACTTACCAAGTTCTCCTTTACTCCAATTCGTCTTGCCCACACTGGGCCACGGGACAGGCGCGTCTGAAGGCACGTACAGTGAGACCAGTGTGCTGACCATTTTGTCCACTTCCAGGTCGGTTACTTCCCATAGCATGCCGATTACCATCGGGCTGAAATAGAAAATATCAGTATTTAAATAACGAGGGTTATTATACTGTGTCAAAAGACCTTCGAAAAATGACGCAATGATATCCTGCCATAGATAGTAGACAAGATGGCGTTGATCGCTTCAATAAGGATGCGTTCGAATTACGATGGGGCTATAGGTTATAGGTAAACGCGGGCTCGGTTTCCGCAACTCGACGTCGTAATTTGCGCCTATTTTGCGTGATGGGTTGCGGCACTAATCCTGCCAACCCAGCTCTACCAGAAAGCCTAGCAGACCCTTTATGTTGCCGACGACTTCTGGGAGACACCCCGGCGACCCGAGGTGTTGTGCCCGGTATTCTGCCACCCCTGGGCATTTGAGAATGACGTGAGCGGCTGTTTCTTCTGTCTCCGTGCACGCTCTGCAGAGGGGGCTGTCTGTAACACCCAGGGTAAATAAGTGTTTGTTGAAAGGGGCATGGCCAGTTATGGCCCCCACAAGAAGTCGGAGCTGTGGCCTTTTTAGTTGCCTCACCTTTTTTGACAATCCGGGGGTGATTGTCGGGAGAGCTTCCTTTGCCTGCCTGCAGGTGCCTAGGTTAGACCAGTACCTACTGTTGGTGTTTTACCTTGGTGTTGTGACGCAGCATGTTTCGAAGCCAAGCATAAGGTACGATGGGGCTAAGTCGCGCGGCTGCGTTCGTGGTCTCACAAATGGTCTCGTCGGAAGATCAGCGCTGACCTCCGGGTCAGCATTATGCTGAGACGGGACCATTTCGTAATAAACTTATCATTCCATTGTACGTTTGTAGTTTTAGTAATACTGTTTTTTTGCATACTGTGTAGTTTTAAGTTTATTACGAATAAATATTTTGATTGATTGATTGATTGTATCATACCGGAGACTAAGGCACTGGTCCCATCGCGAGCTAGTAAGCTATGAGCTATCGGCTACAAAAACGAACAAAAGATAAGCACTCCCGTGCAAATAAGAGACACGGCGATTTTGATAGCTCACCGCCGGGCGAGTAACTATAAACATTCTAAGAACAAATTAAATTACTTTCATAGAAAATATTTTAACTTGTTATTTTAAGTAGTAACACTACTATTATCTATAAACATCGCCGTGTTTCTTTTATTTACACGGGAGATTATCTTTTCATTTTTATAGCCGATAGCTCATAGCTTACTAGCTCGCGGTGGGACCAGTGCCTATGAGTCTCCGGAGAGTTCTTGAATTCTTCGGACACATAGCCTGGAAGGACAGGACACAATCTGGAAAACTTATCTTCATCGGATCGATGGAAGAAGAGGAAAGAGCTGCACTCCAATGTGACGGTCCGACCAAATTAGCAAATCGCTTTGCGTCATAAAGGAATAAGAAAAAAAAAGGGGGTAGAGTTGTAATTCCATACATCAGTAAATGCGAGTTATTTGTATAGGCATAGTTAAGTGACATCTAGCGACAATCACGCATCAAATAGCGTGAACTATCAGTACGACTACTCGATACTAGGTGGCAGCAGTGTGTCGGCCAAAAATATAATATTAGAACAGTTTACAACTTATATTACAAGCAGAAGGAATTGAAAACAAAATACTGATTAATATTATTGTAATATTAACTAAAAATTGGTGAGCATTAGACTCTTCGTTCGTCGCGACATTTTTTGATAAGAAGCAGTACTGATAATTTACGCTAGTTGACGCGTGATTGTCGCTAGATGTCACTTAATTATGCCTATACAAATAACTCGCATTTACTGATGTATGGAGTTACAACTCTTCCCTTACGTATTCCTCTGGTGCGCAGCTCCACGTTCTAAACTCACAGAGCCACAGCCAGAGAGTAAAGCTAAACGCATTCCATAGCCACTTCTACTCGGAAGACTAGTACATAATTATGTTCCCAAAAGCTAAACGCATTCCATAGCCACTTCTACTCGGAAGACTAGTACATAATTATGTTCCCAAAAGCTAAACGCATTCCATAGCCACTTCTACTCGGAAGACTAGTACATAATTATGTTCCCAGGACAGCATTATATTTCAATCACTGTTTTGTCATGTGCATAAAAGTTTTAAATAAGTTACCAAAATCTTTAAGAGAGCTACCTGTACATAGATTTAGAAATAAGTTGATGCATTTGCTGACCGAAAAGAGCTACAGTGTAAAAGATTTCCTCTTTGAAGATATACGGATAGAATAGGAGTTAATTTAAGATTTTTGCATGCTAGTACAACCTGTATAGTACAAATAGCAGAATAAGCAACCAAATGTCACCTACCAACTGAGACACTAATGTATCTACTTATTCTTTGCAAATAAACTTACTCACTTTATATTTACCACCATAGATGTCATATATACTATAGATCAAGCAAACGTATCTACTGAGTTGTCCGTCTTTACTCGCAGCTTGTAGCTTTCGGGCGTCAATTTTTGTAAGTTGAAGTCAACCAAAATATAAAAAATGCCTCGTTACGTGATATTCAATTGCAACAACACGAAAATTATGAACAATCAAGAGCCTGAGACATATTTAATATTACAGGCAAGAATCAACTTCAGTACAAAATTTGACACGCTCGGCCCCTATACAAATATATGAATTTGTTTCTTCTATCTAAATTAAGTTCTGTGCTTACCACCGTCCACCCTCGCCGAACTGACAGACATCGTTACAAGAGACAAGGCAGATGAATGAAAGTACCTTCCGGCAACTCTCAAGTGGTGGTGCGCAGCCATAGGCGGTCCTCTCCCGGCGCCGTGCTGCAGGCGCACGGAGCCGCAGCCGGACAGCAGCGCGGCGCCGCGCGTGCCCGTGGCTCCCTCGACGCCGCAGCCGCCGCCGCCGTGCGCCAGCTGGCAGCCGTCGCCGTGCCCGCAGTATCTGAAAAATATCGACACTCGGTATACACTGGAAAAAGAACTCATCATCCTCCTTGCGTTATACCGGCATTTGCCACGGCTCATGGGAGCCTGGGGTCCGCTCTGACAACTGATTCCAAGATTTGGCGTAGACGCTGCCTTCTGACCTTCCGACCCGAAGGGTGACTAGGCCTTATTGGAATTAGTCCGGTTTCCTCACGATGTTTTCTTCACCGAAAAGCGACTGGCAAATATCTAATGACATTTCGCACATAAATTCCGAAAAACTCATTGATACGAGCCGGGTTCGAACCCGCGACCTCGCACGCTTACCACTATTGTCCCAGATTTTTTAGAACCTCTTTTTGACACATTTCCATTGAAATTTGTAGAGATGTGGCTAAGACGAATCGTTTGAAAAATCTAGCGATTATTTACGAATTGTTTGAATCGATTGTATGATGGGATGTAATTGAAAATATAATTAAAATTGTAAACTAGAAACGATTATTAAAACTAAACTTAACAAAGCACCGATTGCTAAAATCTTGTCACTGAAATAAGCCGCGAAATTCAAATTCTCTTTGGTACGATAAACGATTTGTTCGTTAGTATTAGTAATATAATAAACCTGTTTTCATCTTATTTAATTTTATTGTAATTTTTACTTCTTTAAAGTATCGTATATTATAATAAAATAATCGATTTCTATCAACTGACGGAAATGTCATTTGAATCGAAGTGATAGACTCTGCTACAGCACTAGTTTAAAAATAAAAATGAACGATAAATGACATGATAAGTAAATGCTGTGTGATAAATTAATATCGTAAAATACTCACCAACGAAGATCCGCAAAAATATAACATGTGTTAGATTATGTTTAAAGTAAGCGAAATATTGTTTTTAAGTACTTGATTTTTTTAAATATTATTACAGGATTTTATTTAAAATTTCATTATGTGGCGCGAGTTTACGTTTTGTGGACGATGTCATGTGTCAAAAAGAGGTTCTTACAAATCCGGGACAATAGGCCACCAGCGCTTCATTGGATAAAGGAACTCAGCCGCTTTTCAATATGTATCTTATAAGTATATGTCAGTTTCAAGCAAAAAACCCACTTTGTCACTTGCCATAAAAATTGACGGGTTAGCTATTTCACCAGTGACAACATCTCATATTTTTGAGTACTACTTTTTATTGTTTGGTTTGAAAAAACTCAATATTAAAAGATACACGTATTTTTTTATTTTTCAAAAAAACTGCTATTTTAATACCAAAATCACTTTTTATTACTACTTCGAGCAGAAAGAGCGTAAGTTACAAACGTCAAGAATCAACTAGATGACGTCACATGTGTTGCTTCATACACTTAATAAAACAACAAAATCATTCCTAAAAAAAAAGTTTTAACAGTCAGCTTCAACAGTCCGATATGTCTGACTGTCAAGTGTCACTGTCAACCAATATTGAATAACTACTAGCCATAGACTAAGCCATGAAATTTTAATATCTTTGCTACGAGCGGTGATAAGTGTCACAGTCAAACTCAAGTGTCATCCCAACTGGAAGATTTTTTGGTTATAGTGGCAGGTCTGAATCAGCTATGTGACGTCACTTCCTCTTTAAACTATTTTTTAAGAATTTTTACTAGAAATACGGAAAAAAAAAATTAAAAATTTATTTTTATGATCTACAGGCGTATATCTCGAAATGTTTTCGATTTAGGGATATTTCCTTGTTGAACAGGCAATGAACGAAGAAGTGGCACACGATAATTGTCACCATTATGAAATAGGCCACAGGTTATTTGTATAAGAGCAATTCCCGTTAAGTTTGCACATTTGGATCACGTCTCCGATTTTGATAAAAATTGGTAGGCTGATAGTCCGTGATTCTGAGCTGTCCACGAGGTTTCCCAAAATATCCTATGTAGTTTGTATGAAACTTTCCTTTTTTGTTACCAGATTTCTATACATTTTCGGTAACAAAAAAGGAAAGTTTCATACCAACCTGGGACATTTTGGGAAACCTAGTGGATCTGCATCATGGACTCTATCAGCCTACTAATTTTTATCCAAATCGGAGACGTGATCTAAATGTACAAACTTAACGGGAATTGCTGATAAACAAGCAAATCTCATCTTTTATAGTATGCGACAGTGACGGACAGACACATATACAGACAGACTTACAGGAAGACGTCAGAAGTGGTGAGATGGTTTATAAACTGATCGGGCGGTGGCGGCTGCGACACGTGACCACTCCAAGTTCGGCACCAGTATTGGATGAAAGAACTCATCCGCTTTTCCATTCGTTCTAAGTTGTTTTCTACAAGGGAAGATGGGATATATTTATTTATACATTTTAGGTTTAGACAGTACATTTAATCATTAAATAACATTGATTGTTTGAAGACACTAAGATTCCGTTTGTCTCTAGTTTCGACTAAAACATTATAAACTACTAGGTTTATCCCGCTTCGCTCGCTTTAAATTCGAAAATTACGAAACTTCCACCCCACACTTTAGAGGAGTGAGGCGTTAGAAACAGACAAAAAGTAGCCTATGTCACTTTTCATTCAAATACCTAGTATCTCCACCTAATAAATAATTTCATATCGTTTTGTCGTGAAAATCGGACAAACAGACACACACACACACACTTTCCCATTTATAATACTAGCTTTTACCCGCGGCTTCGCTCGCGTTAGAAAGAGACAAAAAGTAGCCTATGCCACTCTCCATCCCTTCAACTATCTCCACTTGAAAAATCACGTCAATTCGTCGCTCCGTTTTGCCGTGAAAGACGGACAAACAAACAGACACACACACTTTCCCATTTATAATATTAGTATGGACAAAGACATATATAACTCCGTATAGACAGATAAAGTCTAAGAAAAAAACGTACCTCAGTATCCTAGATGGCATTACACCTTTGGGGTACGCTGAGCTAGATGGCGCTAATATTAACATTTGACATTTTATGAGCATAATACCAAAGAGGATCGAGTATCATAGAGAGTTACTGTCGAAGTAAAATGTGTAATCACAGTGCATAGACTGCCATCTCTCGACACAGGCTTGAAACTTTTGAACCTCAGTTTTGACAATTTGGCCCATATGTCAAATGTTTATATCAGCGCCATCTAGCTGAGCGTACCCTAAAGGTGTAATAGGTCATCGTACCTTTTTCTGTATGGTACTGAGGTACGTTTTTTTCTTAGACTTTATCTGTATATACGGAGTTATATATGTCTTTGATAATACTCGATCCTCTTTGATATGGATATACAGTATGTAAACCAACGAAAACCATTTACTGAAGCCTGTTAATATTTAAGTTACACAGAGCAACTTTTACTATGGGACCAACACCCAAAACGCGAAATAAAAATTTACTCTCCCATAGGAAATACTTACTATAAAATAAAACTACCTATGAAACTGTCAGAAGATATTTTCGTGATTTCGAGGTTGATCCCATAGTAAAAGTTTCTCAGTATCACCTGGACATTTACGGGTTACAGTAAATGGTTTTCGTTAGTTTACATACTGTATAATTATATACATATACATATTATACCTGGGTTAATGACATATCTGCCAACATCAATCTTGGCCGCATAGTATCCGTCGACAATCTTGTCCTGGTGTAACTTGTACAAACTGTACAGGAAGTGAATGTTTTCTATCCTGGAGACCGGATGTTGGGACAGGATCGGCAGGCTCTCCCAGGGGAATGTGTCCAGCATCTGTAAAAAATAAAAATCAAATCATTAATCCTTTCTGCTGTGTACAGTCAACCAATTTGAATCCTAGGCCACTTTGCACAGTAAACGTCAATGTGACTTCTTATGGCAAATAGAACATGGTTTAAATGAGACAGGGTTCTAGAGTGGCCTAGGATTCAAATTGGTTGACCGTACTTAACACAGCAAAAGGGAGTGTACAAGTTTCTAATGGGTTGGCAACGCGCACGTGACACTCCTTGAGTTGCAGGCGTCCATAGGTTACGGTGACCGCTTTCCATCAGGCGGACCGTATACTTGTTTGCCATCGACGTAGTATAAAAAAGTATAAATCTAACTACACCAGAAAAAAAAATTTTTGAAAAAACCCCCGACCGCGACATAGTAGACCGATTTTCATGAAACATGGCTAAGAACACTGCCGACTAACTCAGCTTTCAGACAAAAAAAACTAAATCTAAATCGATTCATCCGTTCGGGAGCTACGATGCTACAGACAGACACACACACAGACAAACAGACAGACAGACAGACAGACAGACAGACAGACAGACACACAGACAGACACGTCAAACTTATAACACCCCTTCGTTTTTGCGTCGGGGGTTAAAAATTATAGACTCGAGTTTTCAATATTCTTAAGCCCCGAGTGACACACAAAGTTTTTCACCACACTTGCGATATAAAAAATATGTAAAAAGAAAAAAGTTAATACGGTACTAGAAATTTCATAACTCCCTAGGAAGAACGTGTTTTTCTATAACTCCCGCTCCGCCAGCGTGCAATTTAACATTTAAACAGGTATACTACAGTATCAGATACTACCTGAGAGAAATCTACCTGTTTGGCGTCACCCGAGTTGCAACAATGCATAATATTTCTAAATTAGGAGAAAGTCTCTTTAGACCCTCTTAAGGCTTAATAATAACAAAAGACATATCGTCACTACTTTGAAAAAAATCTCGTATCTCACGCTGCTCCTCAAAGTTAAAACGCAGTAAGTCTATATGCATTCCATACATACTTACTACAATTTTCTCACCCAACAGTGTAGGCTTGTATAGGACATGTACTAATAGTACAAAAGACACGTACCTCAAAACTCATATTAGACATTTTAACGAATATCAAGCTAAGAATATGGTCCAAATTGTCAAAACTGAGGTTCAAAAGTTTTAAGCTTGTGTCGAGAGATGGCAGTCTATGCACTGTGATTACACATTTTAGACAATAACTCTCTATAATACTCGATCCTCTTTGATAATAATCATCATATTAATTAATGTACTTTGGTTTATTTTTTTCTGTAAATGTAAATGTATACGTAGTATTAAGTTGTACAGTCTTCTTAGCTGTGGCAATAATAGTAGGTACATTACATCAGAGGCCGGGAAAATGAGGATTTCCGGCTAAGTGGGTATATACGGCCGAGCGAGCGTGCGAGCGAGGCCGGATAGGGATACGAGGCCGGGAATCCGTTTTCACGCCGAGGCATTTATAGTGCTTTTCTCAAACATACAATGAAATAAAATAAAAAATGCTCTAAAGGACAATATTTTATAAAAAAAAGTTACTTTGCAGGCCTAGGCCTAAAAAATAATATGAAATCCCTTTTCAGTCCTCTCGAGTTGTTGCGCCCAAAAAGCGATACTTCCCAGCCCATTTTAAGGAACGTAAAGACAATATTTCATTGCATGTTTGAGAAAATATTATTTTTATTTTTATTTTATTTATACCTCGTCTACTATCAAGATGACAGGATGCCTTTTAGCTTTCTTCAACGCCGCCCATTCATCACCATCTTTGACTTTCATGACAGCCTGCGAGAACGCTCTGATGCCGTCAACTAGAGCGAATTTGTGGACGCCCTCGAAACACTTCATCAGGCACTTGAGGCATAACTCACTGGCGATCTGAAATCAAATTGTTTTATTATTCTCTTAAAAATTATTATCACGACGTTTTTTTACGAGATAGGAGTCAAACGAGCAGAAAACTCTTCTGATGGTAAGAAATTACTGCCGCCCAAAACACCGGAAGGTTTGGAAGTGCGTTATCGGCCTTAAAGATGGCTGTACGGTTTTAGTTTGGGCATCAAGTTCAGATTTGTATGAAATCAATCACTTTGCACTCTTGTGGATACAATGCAACTTTGTCATTCGTTTTGCTCATGATTCCACTTTTTGAACCACTCGCTACGCTCGCGGTTCAATATTGGAATCATTCGCTTGCTCGGGTATCAATTTTGGCACGTGCGGTTAAACAACAACTTTGCCCCCTTGTAAAAAAACAAATAACTATTTCTCCAATGTTTCAGCTGTCGAACAATTTCGTACCTCAAAATCCTTGCCACAGGTCTGACAATCGCCCGATAGGTATTGCCTGACATCCTCTGGGTTACCATGCTCGTTCAAAATTCTTCTAAAACACATTTTACTATATTCACACTGACAGACAATTTCCTACCTTAAAGTCTTTGCTACAAGTCTGACAATCGCCCGGTAGATGTTGCCTGACATCCTCAGGGTTGCCATGCTCGGTCAAAATTCTTCTAATGCAAGGTTTTATTTGTTGCGAAGAGAGAGATGGACTGGAGTCTACGAGGTTGTAGAGTAGGACGCGTTGTTTTGGTGTCAGTCGCATGAATCTGTAAAAAATAAGGGAGAAGTTTTGTATTTGAACATTTTCAAATCTTTTCTGTTATAGTTGCGAAAACGGTGATTTGGAGAAATATAAATGGCACAGTTATATGTGATCAAAAAGAATCGAGTATTATAGAGAGTCACTGTCGAAGTAAAATGTGTAATCACAGTGCATAGACTGCCATCTCTTGACACAGGCTTAAAACTTTTGAACCTCAGTTTTGACAATTTGGTCCATATTCTTAGCTTGATATGTGTTAAAATGTCAAATATTAATATTAGCGCCATCTAGCTGAGCGTACCCCAAAGGTGTGATGCCATCTAGGTCACCGTACCTTTTACAGTATGGTACTGAGGTACGTTTTTTTCTTAGACTATCTGTCTATACGGAGTTATATATGTCTTTGATGTGATGAATGATGATTATTTAAGCGTAACAATCTTACGGCAGATGTCACTACGGTGCTTTTAGACCGGAAGGGTTCCGGCTCAGTACTACGCTACGCCCTGGGGCAGCAGCACTGATATTCTGCCGGAACCATATCAGATCACGTCAACACATAATAGGGATGACGACGACATAAAAAAATGCCATTCTGTTTAGTCCGCCAGTTAGATCGTCCAAAAATACTAAACGCATATTTTTCGCTTTTTCTAATTAATGAAAAAATACAAAGATATAGAGCATCAAAGTTCCGGAGCGGGGGTTGTGACGTCACTTCTAAGTAAAAATTGTACTTAGGCGTGACGTCACGCGAAAGTTCAACGCACTGTATGTATGTATGTATGTATAAGCTTTATCACTACATAGTATAAAACAAAGTCGCTTTCTCTGTCCCTGTGGCCCTATGTATGCTTAAATCTTTAAAACTACGCAACAGATTTTGATGCGGTTTTTTTAATAGATAGAGTGATTCTAGAGGAAGGTTTACATGTAGGTATAGTACCCGTGCGAAGCCGGGGCGGGTCGCTATTGTACATAAAGGAAACAAAAGAGACACAGTTACAGAGTCAGTAATATACAATGTAGTCGGACTTATCCCTTAATGAGATCTCTTCCAGTCCTTTGAGGAAATGAGTAGAAGCAAATTAACGATGAGTGACAAATTTAAAAATGTACAACCACTAAAAGAATTAAATGCAAATTTTATATACACATGGTAACAGATATATACATATACAATTACATTAATACACCAATATATACATATATAATAATAAATGAACAAGTGGAAGAGTGGAAGAAGCGAGGGGAGGCCTTTGCCCAGCAGTGGGACACTCCAATAGGCTAATAAAAAAAAATGAACAAATACTCATATATTTATACTAGCTTTTGCCCGCGGTTTCGCTCGCGTTAGAAAGAGACAAAAAGTAGCCTATGTCACTCTCCATCCTTTCAAATATCTCCACTTAAAAAATCACGTCTATTCGTTGCTCCGTTTTGCCGTGAAAGACGGACAAACAAACAGACACACACACTTTCCCAATCATAATATTAGTATGGATACTTAGACCAAAAAGTATATGGATATTAATAATGTACTTATCATACTCATACTCATTTATTTATAAGTATGTCTTTCCCATCACGGAACAATGGTACTCCGGACCTTTGGGAGGCGTGCGCGGGGCCGAAGCCAACACATAGAGGCCCTTTCGACACTTTAATGAAATGTAAGGGGTACACCGAGCGGATGTTGCCCTTGCCCGTATCATGGGACACACGCAGAGGCAACACCCGCCAGGGTGTAAGGACTATTTGAGAGTTAATGGAATCTAAAATGAACTGGTCTATTTTGATGAAAGTGATGGACTAAATACTGGGCTATGGATAAAAAACCGGACGCCTGCCTAATAAAACGGTATCCAATTTTATTTCCGGCCGACGGTGATATTGTCCCAGAGCTGTAAGAACCTCTTTTACAGCACACTCTGACACATGACAGCGTCCAAAAAACGTAAACTCGCGCAACCTAATGAAATTTTAAATAAAATCCTGTAATAATATTAAAAAAATCAAGTACTTAAAAACAATATTTCGCTTACTTTAAACATAATCTAACACATGTTACATTTTTGCGGATCTTCGTTAGTGAGTATTTTACGATATTAATTTATCACGCAGGATTTACTTATTATGTCATTTATCATTCATTTTTATTTTTAAACTAGTGCTGTGGCAGAGTCTGTCATTTCGATTCAAATGACATTTCAGTAAGTTGACATAAATCGTATATTTGTTTTCAGTACAGATGGTCGTTTTTTTACGCACTAGTTCGAGAAGTGGTTCATTATATGCCAGGTCGAAACTTCAGAGGCTCATCTGTACTGAAAAACGTCGTACGATACACGTGCGAAAAGGAAATTCGTAACTCGTGTCGATTTAAAACACTCCCTTCGGTCGTGTTTTAATTTATCGCCACTCGTTTCAACCTTCCTTTTTTACGCACTTGTATCGTAATGTATTATTAAGCGCCTCCTTGTACATAGGGCCTAATCGATTCAACCAATTCGAAATTAATCGTTAGATTTGGCAAACGATACGTCTTAGCCACATCGCAACATACTTCAAAACAAATGTGTCAAAAATGTGAACTTAATACAAATCCGGGACAATAGGTGAACAGTTGAACACGTACCGTCATTTTCGTAGCATGAATTTATCTTAGACTTGCTCCGCTTACTACAGCTTCGCAAAAATAGTATTTATTTATTTATTTATTAGGAGAACAAACAGAGTTAAATGTACATCATTTTGTATAAAAACTAACTTAAGTATATGGTAAACATGCATTTACCTCCACAGCAGTTCAGCAGTACATTGAGTTTACGTATAAAATTATACGCGTTAAGTATTATGTTATAGTTAAACAATTACGTTATTGTTTGGCAAGTAGCCGATTAGTAAACATTATGTGACCTACAGCATAATATAGGTATATAATTGTACATACATACAATACATACAATCACGCCTGTATCCCATAAAGGGGTAGGCAGAGCACATAAAACTACTAAAGTCTCAGTGCCACTCTTGGCAAATAAGGGGTTAAAATAAAACGAAAATTGTGGCATTGCAGTGACAGGTTGCCAGCGAGAGGCTGCCTACGCCAATCTTACCCCAAATCCCACAGTCGACTTCTACGACACCCACGGGAAGACAGGGACATATAATTGTACACATGAAGAAAATGACAAAGGGCAAAAAAAGGGTAGAAAATAATAGGGGCGTCATCGTCTATCTACACCGTTTTGGCATGTGGCAACTATTGAAAGTATTTAGACACCTTTCACGCTTTTGGGTTTAGTACCGTTTGGTAGCCGGGAATCTTTATTTCCATTTTGTAGCCGGTTACGTATAGGGCCAGAGTAGTGCCGCTTGGTAACTAAGTTTTGTAACTGGCTACAAATTGGGAAGCAATATTCCCGGTTTGTAGCCGGTTACTTACTGGGCCAGCGTGGTACCGTTTGGTAACTAAGTTTTGTAACTGGCTACAGAACGGGAATACAAAATTTCCTGTTTGTAGCTGGTTACGTATTGGGCCTGAGTTACTTATCGGAGTTTCAACCCGATCGAAGCTAGGACGGTTTACATACAGACAGACGGACAGAGCGAAACTATAAGGGTTCCTAGTCATCCTAGTTGACTACGGGACCCTCAAAATTTACTCACTGTCAGCATTATTTGAATAAATCATGTATTCATGATGACAAAAAAAATCCCATTTTGTAACCAGTTACAATACGGGATTTTTCCCGTTTGGAAGCTGGTTACCAACCATGGCTACGAATCGGTAATGATTTAGTCTCATTTTGTAACCAGTTACAACACGGGATTCTTTTTCTCGTTTCGAAGCCAGTTACCAAACGCGGTTACAAATCGGTAATGGGAAAGTGCCAATTTGAAGCCAGTTACGAATTGGGGTTTTTTCCCAGTTCGAGGCTGGTAACCAAATTTTACAGTGACGAAACGGTACTAAAGGCACTTCTGTATGAGAAAAGTAATTGTTGCTATGATATAAACTTTAGTTCTTTTTTTGCCAGGCTGTAGTCTTACTAGTAAGGAATTTATTGCGGTATTCAATTTCAATTTATTGCGGATTGTAGGACCGTGTGCCGAAGCGCTGGTAGCCTAGCGGTAAGTACGTGCGACTTTCGTTCCGGAGGTTGCGGGTTCGAACCCCGGCTAGCACCAATGAGTTTTTCGGAATTTATGTGCGAAATGTCATTTGATATTTGCCAGTCGCTTTTCGGTGAAGGAAAACAACGTGAGGAAACCGGACTAATTCCAATGAGGTCTAGTTTACCCTTCGGGTTGGAAGGTCAGATGGCAGTCGCTTTCGTAAAAACTAGTGCCTACGCCAAATCTTGGGATTCGTTGTCAAAGCGGACCCCAGGCTCCCATGAGCCGTGGCAAATGCCGGGATAAAGCAAGGAGGATGATGATGCAGGAATTTAATCTAAATGGCTCAAATATTCTGACAGATTTTATAAATATGTGCGTTTTTGTGGGTAATACCTTCATCCGCAGGTCGATGTCCTCCCTCCGATTCCAATAGTTCTGGACGAGTCGTTTGTTGTTCAAAAGACGAGCATTGTCTATGGTCTTGTAGTTTTCGTCTAGAAGCGCGTATAACTCCGTGAACAGCGGCTTTACCCCCTCTGGAAATAACAAAGGAGATCGTTATTTCGTTATAACGTTCATAGTGACAAAGTTGAAAAGACAAATCACTTATTTCATTATATTTTGATTCCACAGTATTACCTGACGGTACTGATGTGCCGACGGAAAGTTTCTAATAGGCTGAAATTTTCACATAGGAAAACTTCGGAAACTTTCCATACTTTGTATGGACAATTGTATGGATGGAAACTTTCCATTTCATAAATTTAAATTCCCTTTATTTTTCGTGAAAGTTTCGTGAATTTTTCAAGAAATTTAAGATGTTTTTGGAAAGTTTCCGCAACTTGCACATCATTAACCTGACGGCCTAGCCGAAATGACAATCTTTGACGCCAGACGCCGCTCGAAACGCAGTCTGGCTCTGTCGCGAAGACACGGAAGAGCGATAGAGATAGCTAGCTACGATAACCATCATCGGAAGCGTGCACTGAGAGAAATTTGCATTGTGAATTTAACAAGTTTGACTTGTTGCGGGTTTATCCGTTAAATCCGTTTGAAACAAAAGTATTTAGTAAACGGAATAAATCACAATATTAATGATACAAGTCGAATTTGTTCGAACAACAAGGTCAAATTTGTTAAAATATATTTGATTGAATCAGCCAAACATACGTTTAAAACAATACGTGTCGTGTTGCTTTTATAAAATCGACTTGTTGATTCAAAAATCTTATACTTTTAAACGAGCAATTCTTGTATATTTATTTATTTATTTATTTATATATATATATATATTTATTTACACTGACGATCTCGGAAACCGCTCTAACGATTTCGCAGAAATTTGTTATGTGGGGGTTTTTGGGGGTGAAAAATCGGTCTAACTTATCCTTAGGTCCCGGAAAACGCGAATTTTCGAGTTTTCATGCGTTTTTCTTCGCGCGCCATCTCGTGTGCAGTAGTTGTACTGTTAAGACAGAATTCTTTCGGTCGATGTAAGTACTATTTATTGCAAACACTAGATGGCGACACAGGTCAAGGCTAAAACGAATAGAAAATACACTATTTGAGTTTTTGTGGCGAAATGCGCGCCATCTCGTGTGGAGTAGTTGTGTTGTTAAGGCTGAGAATTCTTTCGCTCGATGTAGGTACTATTCATTTTTGAACTAGATGGCGACACATGTCAAGGATACGAAACAGAACCGAGCGAAGCTCGGTTGCCCAGATATTAACTTGTTAAACGAACATGAAAACTGGTTTTTTTTTCTCAGCGTGTGTGCATTGGGTACGTACCCTGCGTTGCAGTTGAAAATGAGAAAACACGGAAGAAATGTATTTAGAGTCCTTGAAGCCTTTATAACACTACAAAACTTACCAAGACCAAAGAGGATCGAGTATTATAGAGAGTTACTGTCCAAGTAAAATGTGTAATCACAGTTACATTGCCATCTTTTGACACAGGCTTAAAACTTTTGAACCTCAGTTTTGACAATTTGGCCCATATTCTTGGCTCTTAGCTTGATATGTTTTAAAATATCAAATATTAGCGTACTGAGCGTACCCCAAAGGTGTAATGCCATCTAGGCCACCGTACCTTTTTCTGTATGGTACTGAGGTACGTTTTTTTCTTAGACTTTATCTGTCTATACGAAGTTATATATGTCTTTGCCAAGACAAACATAATTTAAATAAAGATCCGAAAGATAATCTAAATAGAAAGACAGTTTATTTGCTAAGGTTTAAAACAGGTCAGACTCTTGACCACAGACCGTGTATCATAGAGGTTCAATCAGTAACCGTAAAAACAAAAACCGGCCAAGAGCGTGTCGGGCAACGCTCAGTGTAGGGTTCCGTAGTTTTCCGTATTTTACTCAAAAACTACTGAACCTATCAAGTTCAAAACAATTTTCCTAGAAAGTCTTTATAAAGTTCTACTTTTGTGATTTTTTTCATATTTTTTAAAAATATGGTTCAAAAGTTAGAGGGGGGGACACTTTTTTTTCCTTTAGGAGCGATTATTTCCGAAAATATGAATATTATCAAAAAACGATATTAGTAAACCCTTATTCATTTTTAAATACCTATCCAACAATATATCACACGTTGGGTTTGGAATGAAAAAAAAATCAGTCCCCACTTTACGTGTAGGGGGGGTACCCTAATAAAACATTTTTTTCCACTTTTTATTTTTGCACTTTGTCGGCGTAATTGATATACATATTAGTACCAGCTTTCTAGTGCTACTCACTGAGATTATCCGCGGACGGACGGACAGACAGAGACATGGCGAAACTATAAGGGTTCCTAGTTGACTACGGAACCCTAAAAAAAAGGATCAGTACTCACCGCCAGGTACATTTGCGGGTATATTAACAGTAACGGGTCCAAATTCACACTGCTCCGTGTAATCGTTAGTGAACATGCTAAGGTATAGAGAGTCGATCTCCGTCTTGTATTCGTCAAATGGTTTCAAGTTCTCGTTGGGATTGTACGGGGCTGACAGCTGGATTACTGTCCATTCTGTAATGTGTAAGATAGAAAATTGTACTTGTAAGTCATACATACATACATACATACATACAATCGCGCCTGTATCCTATGAAGGGGTAGGCAGAGCACATGAAACTACTCAATTTTCAGTGCCACTCTTGGCAAATAAGGGGTTGAAAGAAAACGAAATTGTGACATTGTAGTGACAGGTTGGCAGCCTCTCGCCTACGCCACAATTTAACCCATATCCCACAGTCGCCTTCTACGACACCCACGGGAAGAAAGGGGGTGGTGAAATTCTTAACCCGTCACCACACGGTCACGGTAAGTCATACAAGATAGAAAAGTGCGGAAAAATCTTGTGGAGGCCCGATGCACCTATGGAGTGCCCAAACAAGCAACAAATACAAAATATATAGTGACAAAAAAGGATTCTTTAAATAGGATTTTCTAGACTTAATATTGTCTTCGCTTACCGCGATAGTTACTCATGAAATAAAACTATGGAAAGATTAAATCGCGTATAATGAATTCACAATTCATCCCGATTTCGAACACTTTACAGCGTTCGTGGTCAACGGGTGACCGAGGAAAAATTACAATGTGCAAAAGCTACCCACCTACAAGAAACATTCATTATACACGATTTAATCCGTTTCCATAGTCTTTTAGATTTGTTTTCCAATTCTGTTGTTAGTAGATAAACATTTTTAAGGATTGGGGACCATTATAAAAGAGAAACTGTTTTGCGAATTATGTTTCTATATTTCTAGAGGTATCTATTGTAGATACATCTTAGGTATCTATCCTACAAAACTTAGGGTCTTAGAGTAGGTAGCACAAGATTCATTTTTGACGACCGGTCTGGCTCAGTCGGTAGTGACCCTGCCTGCTAAACCGGGGTCCTGGGTTCGAATTCCGGTAAGAGCATTTATCTGTGTGATGAGACTGATGAGCAGATACTTGTTCCTGAATCATGGATGTTTTCTATGTATATAAGTATGTATTTATCTATATAAGTAAGTATATCGTCGCCTAGCACCCATAGCACAAGCTTTGCTTAGTTTGGGGCTAGGTTGATCTGTGTAAGGTGTCCCCAATATTTATTTATTTATTATTCGTATATGTATAAAAGTTGCACTAACTCTAGCTATAGTGTAGTAACAACATTTTCAATAATTTGTCATTGAATTGAAAAAATGGTAACGGAATGGGAAAAAAAACCTTGGGACACTTAAAAAATTCCAAATCCAAAAAAAGTGGGGTAGACATCTTTGTAAAAAATGGCCCAATCTGCCCAATAAATAAAAGAAAAGTTACCTGTAGGCAATTCTTTCAGAATCTTCTGAAAATTGTCAACGTTGTTCACCGAGCTGAACTTCAAGTACCTCTTATGGAACGGCTCCAGCTCCTCAATCTCAAAGACACTTAGGGCTTCGGTGACCTCCTCTGTGTTTATTGATAACAGGTCAAATATGTTCTGATCTTCCTTGCTTCTGAAAGAATGTACAAATAAATTAATGATACATAAGTTGAATTTTTAACAGGGTTCGAGGATATATATCAATGGATATATATCCGATATATATCGGATATATATCCAGCGGCGTTCGACGATATATATCAACGGATATTAATATCCGATATTTATCATTTGTTTATAAATATTGCAATACAAAAATGGTTTTAAAAAATGCAACATTATTAAAAATAGTTTTTTTTGTGTTTGTTACTGATTTTTTACTAAATGTTATCTTTTTTAGTAGAATTTTCCTTATCTAAAGTTGTATTCATAAATAGTGCAACAAAATGATAATATGCCTTCCATACAAAATGGATATATATCAAAGTTGATATATATCCGATAATATCATAAATATCCGATATTTTGATATTTATTATATCGGATATTTTCGAACCCTGATTTTTAATAACTAAATAATAATACTTTTATGAGTGACTGGCCGAAAAAACCACACCAGAGGGAGTTGTCGAAATCAAGGGGAGAGGCCTTTGCCCAGCAATGGGACACTATAACGGGCTAATAAAAAAAATAAAAAATACAGAAAAAAACATAAAACTATCCAAATAAACTGTTCCCTGATCCCTGACGTTCTCGGTGCAAAAGTGCCCATGACGCTAGCAGCATTTCCGCGTTGAATTACTATGGACAGCTTTTGCACCAGGAAAATTGGAAAATTTTTAATTATTTTTTTGATAGCCTTAGATTAAAAGTATAGGACTACTGTCAAAAAAATTAAAGTTAGAAACTTACATGGGACCAGACTCCATGATTTCCTTCATTGGTTTGATAAAACTGGTAATCTTGTGTAGTTTGTTCTCTGTAAAACAATAATTATTAATTATTAAATGAAAATCTTATACCTGGGGCCTATTGCATAACAATTTACAACTCATATTACAAGCGGTAGTCCCCCTCCAATTCATTTTATAAGAAAGAGAGTTCCACAAAACATCCCTAATATTTAGAGATGGGCCGAATATTCGGTAAATATTCGGTATTCGGCATATTCGGCAAGATTTTTAATGTTCGTATTCGGCCGAATAGTTCGGTTACATTGCCGAATATTTACCGAATAAACAATGTAAATAAATAGCGTAAGTTGTTCCGTAATCCATCGGATAATGACATCCTATTTCACCATTCTAAGGAACTACCAAAGGGAGTTAAAAATGCGTTGAAATACAAATACAATAATATTGTAAAATAGTAAAAATAACGTAGTTTAAGAAACAAAATCCAAAATATTCTTATGCACTAAATTATAGGAACATTAAGAGCATTTATTAAAATAAACGTACCCATTACCAATCATTGAGAAGTTTTTAACTCTAAGCCAGAATTTAAAATATGTCTCAACCGAATATTCGGCCGAATGTTCGGCTCGGTAACAGCTGAACCGAATGTTCGGCCGATTATTCGTATTCGGCTAAGTCCGTATTCGGCTAAGTCCGTATTCGGCCCATCTCTATTACTAATATTATAAATGGGAAAGTGTGTGTGTCTGTTTGTTTGTCCGTCTTTCACGGCAAAATGGAGCGACGAATTGACGTGATTTTTTAAGTGGAGATAGTTGAAGGGATGGTAAAGTGACATAGGCTACTTTTTGTCTCTTTCTAACGAGAGCGAAGTCGCGGGCAAAAGCTAGTATTTTACATAAAACGGGCATTTGATAGTAAGTGGTTACTACAGCCTAAGAAAGCTTATGTACAAAACAAAACACTATCATCCGAGGAAATAAAGTTGTGGAAGAAATGAAATGGGAGGAGGCCTCACCCAAATGGGAACTATGGCTCAAATAAAAACAAAAATATTAAAATACTTTTGCTTTTTTTTTGTGGAAGGGTCAGTTGGAAGTGGAAGACCTAGGCGAACTTTTCTTGTTCAAATCGGGGAAATATTGCAAAAAGGCCAGGTCAAAAGTACTCGAAACCGACGAGCGTGTATAAGAAACGTTATGAAAGTGTGTGAAGCGAAAGTGGTTTGTCAGAATCGTAGTAAATGGAAATCCGTGATCTCTGCCTACCCCTCTGGGAAACAGGCGTGATTGTATGTATCTATGTATGTATGTATGTATGTATGTATGTATGTATGTATATATGTATGTATGTATGTACTTTTGCAAAAAAAATCTGATGAAAATAAAAATGCCATATTACAATAATTGGATTGACAATAATAATAAAGAAACTCACCACTTCCCTTCAGCTGATTCTCCCTATACAGCGCCAGGATCCGGAGAGACGCAGACACAGCCTCACTGAGGTGGAAGGCACAGCGGGCATCATCATTCTGCATGAAGTACTCCTCGGCCATCAGTTTATTGCCACCTGTAATAAAAAAAACAAGACTGCATACTGAGCATGGACGTAGACCGGACTATCTGTTTAAGTGTGGATGGAAAGACCCACCAGCATGCGACTGTAGGGCACCAGTGTAGACTATATGCGGTGAATAGATACCATGATAACTCCCACATAAATAGATAATTACATAATATCCTACTATATAAACACGATGTATCTTCAGTCAAATATACAGAGTTCACCACAGTCTTGTCTTATTACTTACCACCGGTACCACCTACATTATATGGCGATCCTGCCAGTCGGGCTGCACCAGGCAGCCCTAGCTTAGACTCCACCAACGCTCCATCATCACGGGCCCCGTCGCAGCAACATGGCTCCGCACCACAACATCAAGGCCCGCATCGAACCAGCACCACGCCGCCCGCTCTAAGACTACATCACCCAGCTACTACGTCGCCCCAACCGACCATGAGTAAGCCGAGCGCCGCCAAGTCACACCAGCCACGCTAAGCCTCGCCGCCCCAGCAGCACTAACATCAAAGAAGAAATGCCGAACTAAGAAGATGAAGATGGGTAAGCCGAGCCGGTCCACCACAGCGTCGTCCGCCCACGGCTCCGCACCGCAGGCAGCACCCCGTCCCGCATCGCAGCTACCGCACCCGCTCCAGCCCAGCGCGAAAAAAGCTGACCATGGACCACAACGTCCACCGCAGCATCGTCCACCCACGGCTTCGCACTACAACAGCACCGCGCCGCAGTGTCAGCCCAAGCCCAACGCATCCGACCATACACCGAATCGAGGTATAATATTATAAAACTTATTATAATTTAGCTAGCGCAATATTTATTATTATTATTATTATTATTTATATAATTCAGGCAGGCAGTTGAAAAAACAACTGATATGGCCTGTATCCTGGTATCTTTTTCTAGGTTTATCTCATATTATTATGTTTGTCTAATTTGTTCTTAAAACTGTTGATGTTGGGTGCTGAGACTACTTCCTCTGGTAGCTTGTTCCAAGGCGTGACTACTCTGTTAGCAAAGAAGTGTGTATGTATGAATATATATTTATTTATAATAGTGGTTATTATTTTTCGCCAAATATATTTCAAGTTATTTTTTTTTATAAGCAAGGTTCTTGTCTTTAAGTAAAAGTTTTTAGTTGAGTGTTATAAAAATAACGATATATTGTATAATTAAGACTCTTTCAATAATTTTAATTTAAATATCGAAGTCAACAATGGAGTTATTAAAAAGACACTTAACTATATATAAAAAAAAAACTATCTTTAAATAGAAATCTAGAATTTGATTACACTCAACAGTGTAAAGATGTAGTTACAAAGTTAAAAATAGAAAGATATCGATAGTCCACCATCATTACGATAAGCAGGTGCGTAACCGAATGGCACAAACGCTCACGAAACGAAACACTAGTAGATATCTATCCCTATCGCTCTTGTGTATTGGCGCGACAGAGCCAGACTACGTTTCGTTTTCGTTTGGCGTCGGAGAAATGCCATTCGGCTACGGGGCCTGGACGTCTCAAATGACAACACGATACACACAGACGCGTAGCTGTAAGATGGATCATGGTAAAATATAATCCATTACATATTCACACTGATCGTTATTATGTTTCCATAATATATTTTAATTTTTTCTTATATATATATAAAAATAAGTATATTAAAGTTCTTGTAGGTATTAAAAAAAAAAAGAAAAAATGTTTATAGAGAGTTATAAAAAACACCAGATTTTTTTTTAAGACTATTTGAGTCTATCAGACTTCAGAAATCGATTAGTTCATAAATGACTATACTTCAAAATAACAAAAAAAAAGACAAACAGACTCAATAAACAAATCATAATAAAAATTTCTAAAAGTTAAATAGTAGATCGCGGAAAATTCATACGAAACTATCAAGTTTCACATAATTAATAACTACCTATAAAAGGTGAAACAACAAAGAAAAAAATTACCAAGGCTTTCAAGTGTCCAAGGCTGGATTCGAACCAGCGTATTGTTTTTTATTGTAGAGTGATCGGCGATTGACCCTAGTCACACCTGATGGAAAGTGAAGACAGAGTCTAAGATGGACCTCCCCAATTCAGTAATAGCCTATTCACTCTTACTTTGTCTTCTGTTTTAGCCAGATGCCCGAAATTTTGACCCTTGCCACCGTGAATGGGTAAATTATTTGTTAAAATTCATATTTGTAAAATAAAACCAAGAAAAACAAGATTGCATCAACTTATACATTGAACCTGGTATCACAGAATATATATTTATTATTCTCCACTACCTAGATTGTCTGGAAGAGATCGCTCTTTAGCGATAAGACCGCCTCTTGTTTTGAGTATACTTACTATATTGTTTCCTGTTTTGAGGTGTGCAATAAAGAGTAATAAAATTCTATTGTATTGTATAATAGCTGGTATGGCGATTGCAGACCCAAGTCACCCCAAGTCCATGGGAAAATTAAAAACAATCGGCACTGTCTAGCACGCTCACTGAATGCCTACATCGTAACTTCTTGCGAATCAGAGCACAGGTGTTTGAGAAATATGCTAGCACAGTCGCTTGTTACGTTCAAACTACATTACGTTGGTATTTGAGAATGTGCATTCATTATTCCCACACATTGTTAGCGACAAATTCTAATGTAACACGACTATATTAACTGTAACAATCTCGTAATAACGATTGCAATGGAAGTAGTAACTTAAAACTTACTTTGGTAGTTGGGTCCACTTGGCGTTGCTGGTATTTCCTTTACATATTTATTCAATACATCCTTGTAAAGCGGTCGAGTAAAGTTTGTTTCGTCGGAGAATATGTCGAAATCGTCCATTTTAAGAGAGATATTTAGTAAAAACTTATTAATAAACACGTACGGATTTGAATGCAGTCTGACAGCACTGTCGGTTACGCGTTTAGTTTCACTTTTTATCATGCATAACCTTTTTGTAACGTGCGCGTTTCGTTTCGTGCACAAAATAAAAATCACGACTTGGAATAATTTTACTTTTACGATATTTTATTTCGTATTGGATGCTTTTGTTTTGCTTATGAAAACTAAAATATTATTTTTACCAATACTCTGCTATTATAGCATAGTTTCCTGAATAGGTATATCAAATGTAGAGCAGGACATATCGCAATATCCTGCAGTGCAATATCCGTACATGGCGCTGTCTTCTCGCTCACTCACCGCATGCATTCAAAATTTGAATTTTAAATCGACGCAAGCGCAATTATATCAATATCATCAGTCATCATTCTATTCACATCATCACCTTGCGTAAAGACGTTATATTATAATAACGAGAATAAGGCATATACGTATAATCCCGTTAATTTAAAAGATGTAGGTAGGTAGGTATAGCAGGCAGGCAAGTATGGTCGCGCGATAAATGATAAAACATCTGGCCGTCCCTATCGCACTTATTAATAGTGCGATAGAGACGGCCTGATATTTTATCGTCTATCGCGCGACCAAACCTAATTACCATAATTACAATGCACGACGGGCGTGGCAATAGCAAGTTACCTGGCCTGATTAGTATTCTTATCAGTATGGCCTTGCATCGCTTGAGAAAACTAACAGAGATCAAATTAATGCAATATCACTAAACTTTATCCTTATCTTTATCGTGACATAATAAAATGCTTGTTTCGTCAATATTTCAAACAAAACAAGAATTATTTTTATGAGCAGCGTTAAAACTACGGTATTTAGGACGCGTTACATATGTCGAAGTGGGCTGAATATGGGACAGTGGGCGTCCATGTCGCAATATTTACCTTGTATTAGTAGAGTATCTGTAACGCCTCGATATGGCAGGTATACTCTATTAATTACGGTATTGTAGATGAAGAATGTGATTACTAATCCAATAAGGTGTAAAATAAGTCGTCATTCGTAATCTTACAATGACCAGTGTACGTTGGCCTTCGATTGTTTATAGTTGTTAAGAATTGTGAGGTCTGGTTGGTTAACCTTCTATAACTGTGATTCGGATCAATGGGATGGGTATACATTTTGATTTTATATCCGTCGATAATAGGAACGGCAAGTATGGTCGCTCGATAAATGATAAAACATCTGGCCATCTCTATCGCACTCACAAATAGACCATGCGCCTGCCTGCCAACTTACCGTTTTTGATATTTTTGGTGATGAAGAAAATCGTGTTGATACCTGATTAATCGGAAACGGAAGGTCAGATGGTAGTCGCGTTCATAAAAATAGTGTCTAGGCCAAAGCCAGATCCTCAGTTTAGTTCCCATCAAAGCGGACCCCGGGCTTTCATGGACTCAGTGACAACTTCCGCTTATATCATTAGGGCTAAACTTTAGGTAAATATTTTATCTCAAACATGCAATGAAATATTGTCTTTACGTTCCTTAAAATGGGCTGGGAAGTATCGCTTTTTGGGCGCAACAATTCGAAAGGACTGTAAAGGGATTTCATATTATTTTTTAGGCCTAGGCCTGCAAAGTAACTTTTTTTTATAAAATATTGTCCTTTAGAGAATTTTTTTTTATTTCATTGTATGTTTGAGAAAAGCACTATACATGCCTCGGCGTGAAAACGGATTCCCGGCCTCGTATCCCTATCCGGCCTCGCTCGCACGCTCGCTCGGCCGTATATACCCACTTGGCCGGAAATCCTCATTTTCCCGGCCTCTGATGTAATGTACTATCTTATACTTTTAAACGAGCAATTCTTGTATATTTATTTATACTGACGATCTCGGAAACCGCTCTAACGATTTCACTGAAATTTGTTATGTGGGGGTTTTTGGGGGTGAAAAATCGGTCTAACTTATCCTTAGGTCCCGGAAAACGCGAATTTTCGAGTTTTCATGCGTTTTTCTTCGCGCGCCATCTCGTGTGCAGTAGTTGTACTGTTAAGACAGAATTCTTTCGGTCGATGTAAGTACTATTTATTGCAAACACTAGATGGCGACACAGGTCAAGGCTAAAATGAATAGAAAAATACACTATTTGAGTTTTTGTGGCGAAACGCGCGCCATCTCGTGTGGAGTAGTTGTGTTGTTAAGGCTGAGAATTCTTTCGCTCGTTCATTTTTGAACTAGATGGCGACACATGTCAAGGATACGAAACAGAACCGAGCGAAGCTCGGTCGCCCAGATATTTTTAAATAATACGACATCTTTATGTTACAACTTTTTATTTATTATAAACATGAACAGTGCGCAAATTAGTAAACTTGAATTTGCCACAAATTACAGAAACTGTATGTTAACACAACTCTGTAATCACAAATACAAAAATTCTTAACAATTCCTTTGTTAGAAATGGGAGACTGTTAGGCTTATATTGACTAACAAAAAACTTAATAAAATATATAGTGGCACTGAAAAAACACCTTACGAAACGATACAAAAGTGTGTAAATCTATATTTTTCTAACTTGTGCTGAGTCTAAGGCACGATTAAAATGACAAAATGACTCTTGGAATAAATATAAGGTAATTTCATAATGGCCTAAACATTCATCATACAATTTAGTTCATATTATGCAATTATATTATGGCCGAAAATAATCGAATTTTTGATATGCAAGTACAAAGTACCTAACAATAATTTAAAATAATTTATTTTATGTTCCTCTAAAATCGTCGCACAATCTTAGTAAATGCAAAATAATACGAACCTAAGAATAATGCTATGATTCTACGATTTTGGACTCAATACTGATTATTATAATACATGGAGGGGTAAAAAAATTGCGCTACTAAGCAGTAAGCATAAAATATCACTTATTCAACTTTTCATCGCAACAAAAATAAACTATTCGAAACGGTTTAACATGCTTAATACATTTCATTACAACTGATAAGTTATCCCGTAAAAGGTACGATACAAAGCAATATATACCGGAGTACAGTAGATCCAAATCTGCTACATTTTCTACAGACTTAAAAACTTCTCATTAGCTGTAAAATTTACCTATCACAATATACTAGTTAGTGTCTTGCTCGGAACTTTGTGTTACATTAAATTGAGGTATAAAAAGTACGTAAAAATTCACAAGGCAATCGTTGGATATGACTCGAAGGCACAAAGAATTACCTACTTTAAACAAAGTTGATATCTACTTCAGTCCTCACATAAATTAATTGTGAATATCTACAACGTTAATCCCTACTTGCGCCGATGCGCTCTGCTTCTAGTTATTAAAATTAAGTTTTTCCAAGCACCACTCTCCGCACTACTTCGTAAAATCTCCTTCAAATAACACTAATCCCTAAACCTCTTCATTATAATTAAACACGGTTAAAATACTTAAATCTAAACAGTATTTCGAAGTATATTACAATAAAGGGCTTTATTGTATAACTATTATTGCCATTTTCGATTTGATATAGACTTCAGTAACAAAGCTACTACGAAAACATTAGGTAAAGATGTAATAATAAATAACGTGTATGTACATATCGATCTATATCAGTGATCCATCATATCGTACTGACGCATCGTGAAATTGATCTTATTTACAATTTAAATAGCTCGAAAACGAAAGGCCTTGAAATCTATCACAATATTATTATAAGTTCCGTTCTTAACAGGCAATAGCCAGCATAAATAAAGAAATATAAAAAGGTAGCGCGTCCGAGATGGAGATGAGGCGTTAAGTAGCTGTTCTATTATGCGAATTACTGTTGCATTTATTCGAATGCACGTTCTCCGCTCAAATGAGCATCCAGCGTAGGCGGTCGCTCGCCGGCGCGGTGCGACCCACAACTATACTTAATTTATTCTATCTCGCACACTAGCGCGGCTACACCATAAATATAAATAACTTTCAAACTTAAACAACTACATACAAAATTGACATGATCACAAGAAAATTTCGAAACACAAGTGGCACCGAATGGAAGTGCTGGGCTATCAGGACATGTTGATACCCCGTTTGCTGGCCGGGGACGCGTCCAGGATTCTCTCGTTCACTTTGTCCTCTTCCCTGAAGTGGATCCTCGTGATGACGATATCCCCGGTGCTGAGGGTCTGAGAGCCAACCTCCGCCTTCTTAGTCTGGTTGAGATCATTACATTTGTCGTCGAAAGTGGAGTTATGGCATCTACATGAACAATTCTTCCTGTCTGGTTCCCCAATGTTCAAGATCTGGCTAAGATTCGACCAGTCTTTGTTCTTGAGCAGTGGCAGTGTTTGTTCCATGGTTTGAGAGAATTTGTCCTCTAACTCGCCACTCAGCGGCGCGACGGCAGATAAGATCGCCTCTAGGCGATTAATCTTTTCAACCTTGTCCATGTTTGTGTCTGATAAAATTTCGTCCATCATTTGCATAGACTCGGTGAGGCTGGGAGGCTGAGTGGAGTGAGGAGATGAGATAGAATCTGAAGGGTTAGACTCCAGGCTAGCCATTTCATTCTCTCTTTCATCATCTTCAGAATCTGAATCTTTTTCCTGCCCTATGGCCTCAAGTTTCTCCAGCTTCTTTGATATTTTATGACAACCTTTTAGCTTCTCTTTCTCTTCTTCAGTGAGCTCTAAATATCGTAATAATCTGATTTCTCGGTTACTGAGAACAATATTCTTAGTGGTCTCAGCAAGTTTTTGTTTCAACTCACCTACTTCAGTGTTAATTTTTCTTTGTCTTTTCCTTAATTTAACTTCTGTAGGTTGGATGTGCATGAAGACTTGCTCATTGCTCAGCTCTTCAAAAAGCACCTGGTTGTCAGGCCGGATGTTTGAGGACATGTATGCGTAAATGGCAGGGTTCACCAGGGACAAAACATCGGAGGCAGCATAGATGATCATGTCTTTAGCTAATGGGCGCCTAGCCCAATAACGCTGGTCTCTGCGGTAAACATTCTTCAATTGTTCCTTCATCGGGTTCATCGGAGCATTGTAAAGTTCGCACAGAGCATTCAGCGACAGATTCTTAACTTTGTAAACAGGTACACCTTGTTGTTGCAGCTGCAGCACTGCATGAGCTGCCTGTGTATCAAAAACATTCTTCAAAGTGATCTCAAACTGATTGTGCAAATTGACCGAGTCATTCCTACAATCATGTATAATTTTGATTACATTTTCGCTTTCCAGAAGATCCTTAATTTTTCCTTCGACAACCATGCCTGGGCAGGCCATGATATCTAGAATGTATACATCACCATTTATAGTAGCAATTTGACAGAGAGTCAACACACCTTTAAGGCCCAAGTTGATGCCTTCACAGTCAAAAGAGACAATACTTTTTGTGGTGCGTTTAGGGTTCATGATACTGTCAATTAAAGTTGCACAGTCTCTCACACTAGCTATAACTGTTGTACATTGAAGAACTTTCTGCCTCCAGGCTTCACCCATCAGATTACTTCTTATGCTCGGAGTTCCATTAGTCTCTTCTGAACTACGAGCATTCAAGTGGTTGTTGACTCTATCTCGGACCATATTTTCTGCTAAATTCTTAATAACAATTGAATTTATCCTTTGTTTCAAAGTCTGGTTAGCAATGTTAGCTTGAGGACCTCGGGGAGATTCAACAGGACTGAGTATTCTATTTGCTGGGCTCTGTTGGCCGTCTGAAGGGGTTGGACTCACTACTGTAGGCGGAGCGGGGGATACAGGCTTCTCCTCGGCCAAAGGCTTTGGTGATTCAGTCTTTGATTTTGCTTTAGCATTTAGATACATTACAGGTATTTTTGGTTTGCTAATTAATGTGACAAGGTTGGATTGCACATGGAAGCTATCAGAAAACAGTTTCAAAAAAGCATTCAAGTCTGCCGGCGATTTGAATACTTGATACCAATACTCTTGTGGGAACCTTGATACAATAAGATGAAACAGTTGGTCCACCATGACTGGACCCTTAGCTTCAATACATTGAGCAACATAATCGAGCAACTGTTGCGCTGTGTCTGTGTTAATGTGAGCAACGGGCAGGTTGTGGAACTGCTCAGAGTTGCTGCAAGTGTTGCCGCGCCTGTGGTTCTCACTGACTAGAACGACGTTATCCTCGATGATCTGGAAGGTGTCCGGGTGCTTGAGCAAGAAGTCTTTGAACTCCTTGATGCGCTGCCCGGAGATGTGACGTACCTGTGGCGACGCCTGCGAGCGGTGGCCCAGCAGACTCTTGATGGGCACCTCCGTGCCCTCTCCGTACTGGATCATCTTACTGGCGAAGTACTCCTTCGCCTCCTCGATGTAGTCGTTATTGGATCCCACGCCAGCCCCGCTCAGATGCTTCTGGAACGTGTTGATATCGACATAGTCCCCGTCTATGTTGAACAACGCCGGGTACTGAGCCAGGAACTTCTTTAGCCCCGACTGCGACCCGCCAGCGATCTGACGCATCTCCTTAGTGAACCCCTTGGCACCAAACTGACAGGACAGATCGTGCAACGTTCTCGGCTCGCCTTTATCGAGCAGGCGTTCCACGAAAAACAACAGAGTGAGGTTTCTGGCGAGCTCATATTCCATTGATTCCATTTCCCTGCAGTTGGTGCCAATGTTCTTACTCTAAACTTTTTCTACGTATATGTGTCACCCACAACACCATGAAATTTTTCTTTCTCGCGCAGGCAGGTCAACTATCCATAAACAATAGAGCGGAAAGAGAAGTCACTGTCATTGCCATTCACTATTTGATGACTCCCCATTTATTTATCATTTCGGAAACAAATTGGCGGCTAGGTAAGTGTATCTAAATATAAAATTCACGTTCTTTTAGCGGTATGGTATATTTTACAATACTAAAATGTAACATTTATTTAGTAACCGTTTTCTTCGAAAGTCAAATTTCTTCAAACTACTTAGGTAGTTCGAAAACTTTCTAAATTCCAAGAATGCAATTCACTTCCTAATTCCAATTAGAATTTCATTTCCAATAATTATAACAGGTTAATTATGATTGTCATTACTTAATACCCATAATTAATGGACTATTTTCTACTATAGCAACATTACCAGCATAGACAATAAATAAATATTTTTTATTTTTAAATTCCAGCATATATTATGATTATAAATATAACGGTATTATTTTAAGTTATAAAATTACTAATTTCAATATTTTGTACAAAATACTCATATTGATTTACTTTTTAATTAAAATATACACAAATTATATTGGTTAACTTTCACTTCCAAACAATAACACGCCGAACAAAACGCCAAAAGACATGAAATGAAATGTCAAATTGTCAAATATACATCAATTTTGACGATTGAGATTCATTGGTTTTCAATTGTATTAATTAAGATATAACACTAATTCAACAATATTATAGCTCGTCAAGCTTTACTTTCGTAAAGTAGTGTATTCTAGAATATTACGAAGCTATCAAAATGGTAAGTTTACGTTTGCAAGTCTTTCTATGTATGGTTCGCCTTTTCTCTTATTTCTCCAAAAAATATGGCAATAGAAGTTCATTATCTCAATATACCGTCTCAACATGGATTGTACTTACTGCTACAAAACAGTATTTTTCCGTAACATGTTTACTCCTTGTAATACAGTGACAGTTATTTGAGGTGATATACTATAACAATTTGTGGGCGGTATTGACAACCGGAAAAACGAATTTTGTTGAAGTAATTTCTTAAATTATTCCTGAAATTACAGCCCTAACTTGCGTTTTCAAGTAGTCACACTACTATAATTATATTATTATTTAACAAGCAGGCAGGCAGTTAAAGAACTGAACTGTTATATAAATTGAAATAAAATCTGATATCATACACAAAATAAAAAACGACATGGCCCACTGGTGGCTTACTGGTGGATTTCGTCGGGTACCGCGGCGGGCGGGTGGTCTAGTGGTAATGACGCTAGCCTCGTAAGCTGAAGATCCGGGTTTTATTCCCGGCTCGGCCTCTAGTAGACCTTGTGGTTTTTTCTTTCGTGTATGACATCTATTTAAATTTATAAAATGTTGATTGTTAAAATTTCAGTTGGTCCTAGTCTTGGGTGACTTACACATCCCGCACCGCACCGGCAGCCTCCCGCCCAAGTTCAAGAAGCTGCTACTGCCCGGCCGCATCCAGCACATCCTGTGTACGGGCAACCTTTGTACCAAGGAGTCCTATGACTATTTGAAGACGCTGGCCAGTGATGTGCATGTGGTCAGAGGAGATTTCGATGAGGTGAGCCCACAGACCAATACAACAAGACGGCCCTTACAGGGCGACTCGCGGTCACCAAGCATACGACAAATCAGGTTTATAAAAGTTTGAACGCGTGCGACACCGATCAGTAGCGCCCAAGTATACGACCCGCTAACAGTGTTCGTGTCCGCTCGGGAAAAAATCTTAAATAATCAAATTTGGTTGCAAACAATGGTCTCTTGCAGCATAAAGTGGTGTGGCAAGTCTTCTAACACTTCTACATATAAAAAAGATGGAATAACATTCCACAGTTCAGTCAAATTAATTATTTTGTTGAATATTGTTTATTATCCGCGGAGTTCATTTATACTGGTCAATATCATCAATATGGTTGTACCGAGGCGCGTCCATCCCTTTTTGCCTAGTTAACAATGCGATATGCTATCCCTTTCACGTAAACGACTAGGGATGGGGCCATGTTAGTTTATGTCTGTTGCGGGAACTTCGTACTGCCGTACCATGTGCTACCATTTTATGAAATATAAAAGAAAGCAGATTTGTAATTGTGAATAATTATCTAGAATCTGTAGAGTCTGTAGTGTTATTTAGTTGATTGATTAGTTTAGAATATTTAGTTGGTAATTTAACTTAGTAAACGTAAGTAAAAATGCACAGTTTAGTTATTAGTTACTAGAATGATTTTTATTGAGGTCTATCACAATCATCATCCTCCTTGCGTTATCCCGGCATCGGCATTCGCCACGGCTCATGGGAGCCTGGGGTCCGCTCTGGAAACTAATCCCAAGATTTGGCGTAGGCACTAGTTTTATGAAAGCGACTGCCATCTGACCTTCTAACCCGATGGGTAACTAGGCCTTATTATAATTTAATTATAATATTATAATTTGTTGCAAAACAAATTCACCACAGTACTGGTACCGGTACCATTGTCTATAATAGACATGTCCCATTCCCATCCCTACTGCTAATCGTAAAGGCGCGCCATTATTTGAAACGACCAATGGCAGCACCGTGCGCGCCCGCCTCACCCCGCAAGGATTGGTGATTTGCGTCTCGAACAATATCGCTTGCATTAGGCTTCTAGTGGGGTGTTCTGTGGGTGAGCCACTTCAGTATATTAACCTCTTGTATGCCGCAATTATTTTTTTCATGGTTTCGTCGTATGTGGATCCGTGTTCCAGCATACGAGAGGTTAAACAAGACCTAAATACCTAGATTCCTATCCTATTAAAATCATTTACAAAATTTAACTAGTTGTGAGTTTTATGGGCAGGCAAGCTGGTTAACGCCACAGTATAGTAAAGAGTACTATCTATCGTACAATTAGTCTAGAGCCAATTTGGCCACAAGTCGTCTCCTTCACGATTTTCGTCGACATCTCTTCTAAATACCTAAAACAGGTATGGATATGTTCCTCGTTCTCTCCAGATTACGAATTGACCTGTTTTAGTTTAAGGAGGGGGGACGGGTCGAGAAAAAGGGGGGGAAAGATGGCGACCGACCATCATAGATATTTATTCACATCTGGAGTCCTATGGCACCAATCTATTCGTGCGAGGTGTCATTTGAAAGCTTATTAAACCTACTTTAATTGTTTTCAAATAACCATACTCATAAAAGTAACCGTTTACGAAATATTTGAAAATATGTGTTTTTTTATCGCGCATGAATTGCACAAGTACTAGTAAAAAATTCGTCTAACTCAATAAACAATAACTTTACCGCAATTGATGTTATTATAAAATTTTCGCGTCTATTCATGCTCTTTCTAAAAATATAAGTTTCATTGGTATATGATAATATATAACCATGTAATTAAGAATTTTATTTGGCAGGGGTTATCCTCCAGGTCGCATAAACGGGCGCTGACCGTAGTAAAGTATTCAATATTTTTGAGGTCTTATTTTACGGATCCATATGTGAGAGGTATCGTTTGAAAGATAATTAAACCTACTATAATTGTTTACACATAACTATAGTCATAAAGGTAGCTGTTTACAAAATATTTGAAAATATGTGTTTTTTATCGAGCATGAATCGCACAATTACTGGTAAAAAATGCTTCTAAGTCAATAAACAATAACGTTATCGCAATTGATGTTATTATAAAATTTACGCGACTATTCATGAGCTTTCGAAAAATGTAAGTTTTATTGGTAAGTGATAATATAACCATGAAATTACGAATTTTGTTTCGTAGTGGTCATTCCGCCGGTCGCATACATGAGCGCTGACCGTAGTAAAGTATTCAATATTTTTAAGTTCCTATTTTACGAATCCATATGTAAGAGATATCATTTGAAAGCAAATTAAACCTACTATAATTATTTTTGAATAACTATAGTTATAAAGGTAGCTGTTTACAAAATATTTGAAAACATGAGTTTTTTTTCGAGCATGAGTTGCACATATACAAATAAAAAATGCTTCTAACTTAATAAACCATAACTTTACCGCAATTAATGTTATTATAAAATTTACGCGAAATTTTATGCGCTTTCTAAAAATATAAGTTTTATTGGTGTATGGTAATATATGACCAAGTAATTACGAATTTGGTTTAGCAGGGGTCACTGCGCCCTGTCACGATATTGGGTGCTGACTGACCGTCGCCAAATTTTCTACATTACTCAGATCCTATTTTACTGATAAATTTGTGAGAGCTATCATTTGAAAGCATATTATGCGTACTATCTTTATTTCTAATACTTCAAGTCGAAACTGTAGAAGTTTACAAAATATTTGATTAGTAATATGTGTATTTTACTGTGCATGAATAGCATTGGCATTGATAAGACACGCTTCTAGCTCAATAAATTATAGTTTTCCGCAATTGATATAATAACAAAATGAACGGAAAATGTATGACTTATCCAAAAAATAAGTTTGGTTTGTATTGCATAAACAATTAATTTGAATTTGTTCAGCTCACCTACTGCGCACCATCATATAAATGGATGTCCACCGTCGTTGCCTTTTTTCATGATTTTTCAGACTTTATTTCATTGATCGTATATTCACAATAAATATAATTTATCACGTATCAAATTTACTTATATACTTAATTGATCAGTAAAATAAAATCTGTAAAATGATGAAAAAATTAAGACCCCTTACTCCTTAGAGCGCTCATCAATTTCACGAAACGGCCATCGATAGATGGCGTTGGCGCTCGGTACGCGAGCACCGGCAACTCAACGCGCTTTTCAACGCAGACACGAATAATCTTGATAGTTTTGAATTAAATTGCTAATAACATAATTTTCAATTTTATATGGGGACTCTTTATTTAATTTCATATTCATGGTATGGTAGTAGTAAATAAGGTATATGAATGTAGTAAAAGTATAGTAGTAGTCTACATGTACATATATAAATTCAGGTTTCCTAATTGATTGATTCAACAACCAACACCGCTGAGCCGAAACTACGAAAGCTAGAAAGTCGAAATTTGTATAGATTGCATTAACAAAATTTCGAAGAGATAAGAATCGATTATGAAAATTTACACCCCTAGTAGAGGGAAAAAGGGGGTGAAAGTTTGTAGCGGGATCAATTTGTTTTTTTTTATTAGGAAAATTTTAGTTAGGAACTTGAAATTAGAGAATAGTTTAATAGTGATTTCTGTTTTTTAGGGTTCCGTAGTCAACTAGGAACTCTTATAGTTTCGCCATGTCTGTCTGTCCATCCGTCCGTCCGTCCGTCCGTCCGTCCGTCCGTCCGCGGATAATCTCAGTAACCGTAAGCACCAGAAAGCTGAAATTTAGTAACAATATGTATATCAATCACGTCAACAAAGTGCAAAAATGAAAAATGGAAAAAAATGTTTTATTAGTGTAAGGTGTAAAGTGGGGGCTGATTTTTTTTTTCATTCCAACCCCAACGTGTGATATATTTTTGGATAGGTATTTAAAAATGAATAAGGGTTTACTAAGATCGTTTTTTGATAATATTAATATTTTCGGAAATTATCACAGTTATACTGACTTTCATATTTTTATAAGAACAGCATGCACTTACGTCCAGAACAGTGACATTTGGTGCATTGGAACTGCTCATGATGTGTCACTTTTTAACCGTCGCCTCAAATCTGAGAGATTTGAGGCGAGGTTCTCAATTCGTCTGTATGTTTATTTATTTTTTTCATTTTTTTATGTTTGTTCCTCGATATCTCCGTTGTTACTGGACCGATTAAAAAAAAATATTGAATGTATATGAATACAGATTGGTCCCATTTTTCTCAGAACCCAGTTCTGATGATGGGATCCTGGAGTAATCGAGGGAACTCCTCGAATCTGAAAGGCATACGTATGGTGATTTTTGTGTTTTTAAAGGAACAGCATGCATTTAGGTACGGAACAGTGACATTTGGTGCAGTGGAACTGCTGATGATGGCCAGAACGGAACTTCTCAAATCTGAACGGCACGCTTATAGTGACTTTGGTATTTTTATAAGAACAGCATGCACTTTCGTCCAGAACAGTGACATTTGGTGCAGTGGAACTGCTGATGATGGTCAGATCAGAACCAATCTTCTCAAATCTGAACGGAACACTTATAGTGACTTTGGTATTCTTATAAGAACATCATGCACTTACGTCCAGTCCAGAACAGTGATATTTGGTGCAGTGGAACTGCTGATGATGGTCAGAACACTCAGAACCAAACTCTTCAAATCTGAACGGCACGCTTATAGTGACTTTGGTATTTTTATAAGAACAGCATGCACTTACGTCCGGAACAGTGACATTTGGTGCAGTGGAACTGCTGATGATGGTCAGAACCGAACTCCTCAAATCTGAACGGCACACTCATACTACTCATAGTGACTTTGGTATTTTTGTAAGAAAAGCATGCATTTAAGTTCAGAACAGTGACATTTATTTAGTTATGTTTGTTAAGCATAATTATTGAGTTTTCAAGTCAAAGTTTGTCAAGCTTCGATTTCTTATAATCTGATTCATGAGGAATTGAGAAACTCCTCAAACCTTAGCGTTATACGTATATTGATTTGTGTTGCCATCAAATAATTAAAAGCAGTTTTAAAAAATACCTACACATTTCTACATAATCCAACATTCGCAAGTAGCTTTCACCACAACCCGAAAGGCGGCGGTTTTTTTTTTCTTAAAAAATATTAAACGTTTTTTTATGGGATAGGAGGCAAACGAGCAGATATGCTGCCTGATGGTAAGCGATCACTGCCGCCCATGAACACCAGAAGCACCAGAAGTGTTGGAGGTGCGTTGCCGCGGGTTATGATGAGGAGAATAGCAGTTCTGTTGACCACCTCCTGACCCCGTCATAAGACCTTGGACCTCATCTAGTTCGGTGGTGCTCGTCAGCCCAAATCTAATGAGCCCAAACATGATGGGGTTATGATGAGGAGAATAGCAGTTCTGTTGACCACCTCCTGACTCCATCATGAGACCCTGGACTTCATCTAGTTCGATGGTGCTCGTCAGCCCAAATCTAATGAGCCCAAATATGATGGGGTTATGATGAGGAGAATAGCAGTTCTGTTGACCACCTCCTGACTCCATCATGAGACCTTGGACCTCATCTAGTTCGATGGTGCTCGTCAGCCCAAATCTAATGAGCCCGAACATGATGGGGTTATGATGAGGAGAATAGCAGTTCTGTTGGCCACCTCCTGACCCCGTCATGAGACCTTGGACCTCATCTAGTTCGATGGTGCTCGTCAGCCCAAATCTAATGAGCCCAAACATGATGGGGTTATGATGAGGAGAATAGCAGTTCTGTTGACCACCTCCTGACTCCATCATGAGACCTTGGACCTCATCTAGATCGATGGTGCTCATCAGCCCAAATCTAATGAGCCCAAACATGGTGGAGTTATGATAAGTAGAATAGCAGTTCTGTTGAACATCTCCTGCCTGACTCCATCATCATGAGAACCAGAACCTCATCCTGTTCCCAAAATATAATAATAATTCAAACTCTCAACAAACTTCACGTATAACTTAAAATCCAAAATCATATGAAAAGCATGTCGAATGCTAAAATTGCATAAGGTGTAAAAAGGATCAAGATTTGTTTAGTCGCAGTTTACGGCACTTCTCGGAACTATCGAGCTGCTTACGAAAGCTAGGTGCGCCGGACGATCAAACGCAGGTCCGTTGTCTTCGAGCGCTCGGCGCAGACTGAGCGGGCTCGCGTTAGCACAGTGTCTTTTATTCGAATTTTAGGTGTTTTAAAAACATATCTATCGACAGAAAGGTATGTCTTATATGTATGATTTTTTTCTTATAGGTCAATAAGAAGTTCTAGTTTAGGATAATATTATTTAAGAGTTACAAAAAATGCAGGAATCGCAGGAAAAATACATAATGTAAACCTCTTTTTATCGAAAAAATGGGGAGGATACGGAAGGTTATTTATCCACCATTTCAAGTAAATCTTAAAATGTCAAAGTATTAGCTAACTCGTACAGGATATAACAAATAGGATTGTGATCATTTATTACCCCAAATAACATTTTTAACAGCACAATCACGATTCTAAACGAGCTATCCCACTATGAAAATTGAAAACGTCTTCCGAAAAAACTGATTTTTCGGAAGTATAAAAAGACATATTTTAAAGTAGTACCAATTGACTTTCTAGCTTAAGATATGTACTTTTAGGAACATTTTCATTTTTTTAATAATCATTTATAGTTTCTTTATAATTTTGAATGAAAAAGGTTCTATTTTGCAAAAAACGCTCGTCTTTAGGAATAAGGCCTCTTAAGGCAACGGCAGTGGACATCCGTTTATATGACGATTGACCGTGCGCAACTGCGCAGTGGGTATGGTGGACAAATTAACATTAATTGTTTAAGCAAAACTAACAAAACTCATTTTTTGTAAAGGCCATACATTTTGCGGTTCATTTCGTTGTTATATCAATTGCGGAAAAATATAATTTATTGAGGTAGAAGCATGTTTCACTCGTATCAGTGCGAATGCTATTCATATACAGTAAAAATACACATATTGTCCAAATATTTTGTAAACTTCTACAATTACGACTATAATTATTAAAAAGTAACGATAGTACGCATAATATTCTTTCAAATGATACCTCTCACAAATTGATCGCTAAAATAGGATCTGAGAAATACATAAAATTAGGCGACGGTTACACCTATTTACGTCACGGGGGTGCAGTGACACCTGCTAAACCAAATTCGTAATTACTTGGTTGTATAACATCATACATCAATAAAACTTATATTTTTAGAAAGCACATGAAATGTCCTGTAAATCTTATAATAACATTATTTGCGGTAAAGTTATTGTTTATTGGTCATGCATCAAGATACAATCTTAAAAATTATGCAAACGGCAACGAAAATGGTCATCCATGTATATGACGGTGCGCAGTGAGTATGATGGATAAATTAACATTAATTGTTTATGCAATATTGACAAAACTTATTATTTGAAAAGGTCATATACATTTCGCCGTTTATTTTGTTATTATATTCTAAGAATATATCAATTGCGGAAAAAATATAATTCATTGAGCTAGAAGCATGTTTTACTCACATCGGTTCCAATGCATATTTTCAAATATTTTGTTAGCTACTACAGTTACAACTAAAATGATTGAGAACTAATGATAGTACGCATAATATGCTTTCAAAAGATTCCTGTTAAATAAAAAATCTGAAAAATATAGAAAATTTGGCGACGGTCAGCATCCATACGTGGCCGGGCGCTGTGGCCCCTACTTAACCAAATTTGTAATTACTTGGTTATATAATATCATACACCAATAAAACTTATGTTATTAGAAAGAGCATGAAATTCCGCGTAAATCTTATACTAACATCAATTCCGGAAAAGTTGTTGTTTATTGATTAAGAAGCATTTTTTACCAGTAGATACTTGTGCGACTCATGGTCTATAAAACACATATTTTCAAATATTTTCTAAACAGCTACCTTTATGACTATAGTTATTTATAAACAAATATAGTAGGTTTAATTAGCTTTGAAACGATACCTCTCGCATATGGATCCGTAAAATAGGACCTCAAAAATATTGAATATTTTACTACGGTCAGCGCCCATTTCTGCGACCGGGCAGAGTGACTCCTGCTAAACCAAATTCGTAATTACATGGTTATATATTATCATATACCAATGAAACTTATATTTTTAGAAAGAGCATGAATAGACGCGAAAATTTTATAATAACATCAATTGCGGTAAAGTTATTGTTTATTGAGTTAGACGCATTTTTTACTAGTACTTGTGCAATTCATGCGCGATAAAAAAACACATATTTTCAAATATTTCGTAAACGGTTACCTTTATGAGTATAATTATTTAAAAACAATTAAAGTAGCTTTAATAAGCTTTCAAATGACACCTCGCACGAACAGATTGGTGCCATAGGACTCAAGATGTGAATAAATATCTATGATGGTCGGCCGCCATCTTTCTCCCCCCTTTTTCTCAACCCGTCCCCCCCTCCTTAAACTAAAACAGGTCAATTCGTAATCTGGAGAGAACGAGGAACACATCCATACCTGTTTTAGGTATTTAGAAGAGATGTCGACGACTTTTTGTAAAAGAGGTCGTTTGGTCCCTGACTAAATATGGCCACTCCCACTCCCGCCTTTCAAAACCGCCTGTCGAAAACGCGAACAGTCAACCTGTCATATTTCACTCATACAAGCATACGTGTTCACCTACACGAGCTTAGACTGTGTGCTAGGTGTGTTAACGCTTGTTCTTTTGCCTGTCCAGAACCTACAAAAAGAACCACCATGGCTTCAACTTATAAACTAAGACATTTAACCATCATTACAGAACTCCACCTACCCAGAACAAAAAGTCATAACCGTCGGTCAGTTCCGCATCGGCCTCGTCCATGGGCACCAAGTGGTCCCGTGGGGAGATGAAGAGTCCCTCGCACTGGTGCAGAGACAACTCGATGTGGACATCTTGATCTCGGGACACACACATCGGTTTGAGGCTTACGAGCATGAGAACAAGTTTTATATCAATCCGGGGTCTGCTACTGGAGCTTACAGTCCTCTTTTCAGGTATTTTCAGAATTTTAACTATAAAACTTCAATTCAATGGATTCCTTCTCATGTTGGTACTATGGGAAACGAGGAAGCTGACAGAGCGGCAAAGTTTGCAATAACTGACGGTATTCCATATCATTGTCTACCAGTATACAGCGAGGCACTGGGTCAAGTGAGAATATCCTGCAGGCAGGTATGGAGTGAGTATTTTGACGAGCTCACGAAAGGTGTTTGGTACCGTACAATACAATGTCAGCTCCCTCGGGTCCCATGGTTTGATAAAAAACTGAGCAGGAGACATGTGGTTTCACTCCTCAGACTGCGTTCCGGGCACATTCCATCAAATAAGTTTAAACATTTGATGAAATTGACCTTAACACGTAACTGCCTAGAGTGCAACCAGGTAGAGGATGTATACCATGTTTTGATGGAATGTGTTCGTAGTGAGGTGCTGAGGAGGGATTTATTACTTGATAATAGCTTAAACATAGGTACTTGTAATATGATCCTGGCATCGCCTCTATCGGATGAAGCCAAGATCATGTACAAACTGTATAGTAGTATAATTTAGCGATAATATATTCTTAAATTTCAATACAGGGGTGCACAGACCAACCCCTATAGACATCTATTACAAGACGACTCGCGGTGGCCAGCCTTCCTAGTATTTGCACTGATATAAGCGCGGGCGCTCGCCGTGCCCGATCAGTATCGACCAAGTAACAGACCCGAAAGCAGCGCGTGTTTTTCGCACAAAAAAATTGGAAAAGGGTATTTTGATGCCTTAAAGATGTCCACCTGTAGTGTGAAATGGTGTGGAAAGGTAACAAGAAGCTCAAATTTAAAAACAGACGGCATTACATTCCACAAATAAGTCATATTTATAATTTATTCAGAGCCGGCATAGGTCAACTTACATTGGCCACTTACGCGTCAGTAGAGGGACAGTCATACTTCTGTCCCTTTTCATCTGGCGCGACTGCCCGCCGTCCTTGAAACGGCCAATCACAGCGCGCTTAACACATTCCCCGCCCGCTCCTCGCACCCCAAACACTGGTGACTCGTATCGCGAACCAAATATACAAGACTGCCACTCTATAGGAGGTTCTCTGTGACAGGGGTGACATCGTCACTTAGTGACAAAGCCCCTTCCTTTTGTAACAATAAAGATTAAAAAAAAAAAACTATAAAACTCCTGTGAGACTCGAACATATTTTGAGATTATTAAGCCGGTTACTTACGTGTTAAAGACACTACTACTCTTGAGAAAGATCCTCGGAAATGGATCGAAACATGTCGAACGTTATCTACTTAACCCGCTTAATAGTACATTACGATACAAGTGCGTAAAAAAGGAAGTTCGAAACGAGTGGCGATAAATTAAAACACGACCGAAGGGAGTGTTTTAAATCGTCACGAGTTCCGAATTTCCTTTTCGCACGTGTATCGTACGACGTTTTTCAGTACAGATGGCCCTCCGAAATTTCGACCTGGCATATAATAAACCACTTCTCGCACTAGTGCGTAAAAAAATCACCATCTGTACTGAAAAACGTCGTACGATACACGTGCGAAAAGGAAATTCGGAACTCGTGTCGATTTAAAACACTCCCTTCGGTCGTGTTTTAATTTATTGCCACTCGTTTCGAACTTCCTTTTTTACGCACTTGTGTCGTACGACGAGATGAGCCTCCGAAGTTTCGACCTGGCATATAATGAACCACTTCTCGCACTAGTGCGTAATAAAAACACCATCTGTACTGAAAAATATATTTTCAGAATTATAACTATATTCTTATTATTGTCTTTGGTTACCGCGATAGTTACTCATGAAATAAAACCATCGAAACGGATTAAATCGCGTATGAATTTAAAATTCATCCCGACGTTTGTGAAGTGTTCGAAACGTCAGGATGAATTTTAAATTCATTATACGCGATTTCATCCGTTTCCATAGTTTTATTTCATGTACATTCTTATTTTAATAAACGACATGTTGCACATTAAGGGTCAGTTGCACTAAATAATTCCGGTACTGCATGTAAAGAACTGGATCAACAGCAGTGGCTCACAGACAGACGCAAACAAAACCCTACAATTGTTAGGAAAACGGCTGTTTATCGTCATAGAAATGCTGTATTGTAATTTGTACTTAGTAGTATCAATTTTGACGTATCATCAATTTTAATCTCGCCAATTTGGCAACAGGAAGTGCGTAAAGGGCAATTTTCATAGGTATACCTACATAATTGCTTAATTACTGCAAATAGGCATCAGAAGTCAGAACGTAAACATAAATATAAGGGGACTTCTCACCATTTACATGAATGTGAAGTGTGAGTGAAGCCGCGGGCAAGAGCTAGTTAATAATGATGTACCACCTGATGTATACCATGTTTATCGCAATAAAGTCATTCATTCCAATTCCGTTAGTATAGTAGGTACCTATTCATCTAATAACAAAATATTTGGCAATTTGTCATTTCACATTCATTTCATTGGCCCGTGTGGTAACGGGTTAAGAATTTCACCACCCCCTTTCTTCCCGTGGGTGTCGTAGAAGTCGACTGTGGGATAAGGGTTAAATTGTGGCGTAGACGAGAGGCTGGCAACCTGTCACTGCAATGTCATAATTTGGATTTCTCCCAACCCCTTTTTGCCAAGAGTGGCACTGAAACTTAGTAGTTAATAAATGTGCTCTGCCTACCCCTTTATGGGATACAGGCGTGACTATATGTATGTATGTTTGTCATTTCAAAATATATCATTTCTAATTTGATTGTTTTAGGAACCCAACACCATCGTTCGTTCTAATGGACATCCAGAGCTCCACAGTAGTCACATACGTCTATAAACTGCTCGGAGACGAGGTGAAAGTCGAGCGGATCGAGTATAAGAAGGCGTAGTAGCTACAGATCTATTGTAATGTGTTAAGAGAAACTATTCCATATGTATAAATATCAGAAGAGTATGGTGTCATGTGGTACGAACAGTGAAATAATGGCGCATTTTCATTAGTCGATAACTCGTTCGGTATACAGCGTACGGGGAGTCGCCGCAGGCGAGATAACAACCAATGAAAGTGGCGCAAATTGATTGGTCGTTACGTAGCATACGGGGACTCTCCGCAGGCGAGATAACAGCCATTGAAAGTGGTGCAAATTGATTGGTCGTTACGTAGCATACGGGGACTCTCCGCAGGCGAGATAACAACCAATGAAAGTGGTGCAAATTGATTGGTCATTACGTAGCATACGGGGACTCTCCGCAGGCGAGATAACAACCAATCAAAGTGGTGCAAATCGATTGGTCGTTACTCGTTACGTAGCATACGGGGACTTTCCACAGGCGAGATAACAACCAATGAAAGTTACTATTACTATTTAATTTCCTGAATGCGGGCCCTGTGGCATGCGTTCCAGAAATCTCTCGCACCCCGAATGCGGACCCTATCGACTATTGCATTCGGGGTACGAGTGATTTCTTTAACGTGTGCCACAGGTCTCGCATTCGGGGAAACGTTTTCATTAGTCGATAGGGCCCGCATTCGGGGTGCAAGAGAGAACGAATGCCGCATTCGGGAAATTAAATAGCAGTAGTAACTTTCACTGGTTGTTATCTCGCCTGCGGGGAGTCCCCGTATGCTGTTTAACGACCAATCAATTTGCACCACTTTCATTGGTCGTTATCTCGCCTGCGGCGACTTCCCGTATGCTGCATTCCGAACGGGTTAGCGACCAATTAAATTGCACCGCTTTCATTGGTTGTTATATCGCCTGCGGGGACTCCCCGTATTCTGTATACCGAACGAGTTATCGACTAATGAAATTGCGCCATTAAGCTTAAGAGTGCTCACTCCTAGTTAAAACTCGTAAAAGTCCGAAGGCCGAGCTCCGCGTAGAACCGAAGGCTCAGAGCGTCCCTGAGAGGTACAAGTTGATAGTCTTGTTACATTCTTTTTGCATTTTTAGTGTTCCGTATAAAATAGTACATTGCGATACAAGTGCGATAAATAAGAAATTCGAAACGGGTGGCGATAAATTAAAACACGAACGTAGTGTTTTAAATCGAGACGAGGTGCGAATTACTTTTTCGCACATGTATCGTATAACGATTTACAGTATATAACCATTCTATTTTTGACTTAGTTGCGTAATGAGCACATTACCTAACAAGTGCGGTAATGTAGCGCCATATGTATTACTGTCAAGTTTATTATTAACATTTGAATATGTTTTCTTGTTTTTTAGAATATCAATAATTCAAGGTGACCTATGTTTATTGTGGATCCAGTTATTCTTTCTGTAGCATATCGAAACTGTAAAATTCAAAATGGCGGTGAAGACCTAAAAGCGTTTCTAATGAATTACTTGTTGTCGTTACGCTTATACCATACAAAATCGCAGCTGGTGTAAATTGTTCTGTTTTAAAAATATTAAATTTAATTAGACTTGTTTACTAAAATTGTAAGGCTTTTCCCAAACCGATTTTTGGTCGGCAATTAGCTGATTCCGCGTCGATAGGTTTGGGGAGACCCCAACATGCCGTTACCGTCCGGCGAATTGATGGTCAGTGAATGTCTTTAGGTAACTTTTCCAGGCAGGCGGTATGAAAAGTATAATAGAACCTAAAAATCTCGAGGTTTTACACGTTTTTTTGGCATGGGACTTGAGTTTAACGGGTTTAAACCTGCCCACATGATATTCGGCAATATTTTACATTTTATTTAGAAAGGTAAAACGTTTTGAAGTTCCTTCGGGACGAAAACTAAAACGTGGGAGGGTTAGATTATACAAATGTATGTATTGTCCCAGATTTGTAAGAACCTCTTTTTGACACATGACAGCGTCCACAATACGCAAACTCGCGCAACCTAATGAACTTTTAAATAAAATCCTGTAATAATATTTAAAAAAATCAAGTACTTAAAAACAATGTTTCGCTTACTTTAACAGCAATTCCCGTCAACTTTGTACAAAAATTAAGGGAAAAGTTAAATTTGTTTTTATTAATTCCTATTTTGTTACCAAGATTTTGTTGATTAATTGAGATTTTATTAAGTTTTATTTCGTCATTAAGGTTCTCTAGTATCTATATTTTCTTAATTATAACAATTATCCTGTATATATCTTACGAAAGTCGAATTATATTACTAAATGTTGGTAACAAAATAGGATCAATTAAAATTTGCTGACGTGGCATTGTACAAAGTTGACGGGAATTGCTGTTAAACATAATCTAGCACATGTTACATTTTTGCGGATCTTCGTTAGTGAGTATTTTACGATATTAATTTATCACGCAGGATTTACTTATCATGTCATTTATCATTCATTTTTATTTTTAAACTAGTGCTGTGGCAGTCTGTCATTTCGATTCAAATGACATTTCAGTAAGTTGATAGAAAACGTATATTTGTTTAAGCGCCTCCTTGTACATAGGGCCTAATCGATTCAACCAATTTGAAATTAATCGTTAGATTTGGCAAACGATACGTCTTAGCCACATCGCGACATACTTCAAAACAAATGTGTCAAAAATGTGAACTTACAGATCCGGGACAATAGACAGGCGCTATGGCTGAATACCTGTAAGTTTTAAGACGCAAGACTATGGGTAAGAGTGAGTGGCAAATATCTGCGTCTCTTTCTTAAACCTTTGTTTTACAACTTGCAGGCGTAAATGAAGCTTATGAAAAGTATTAAAACCTTGAAACCTGAAACTCTCGAGGTTTTACACGTTTTTTTGGCACGGGACTTGAGTTTAACGGGTTTAAACCTACCCACATGAAATTCGGAAATATTTTACATTTTATTCATAATTCTCATAGCAACAATCAATCTGTTTTTACTCAGATGTTCTCAGCTGGTTATTTAGAAATAGTGGGGACGTTTATCGACAAAAAGAGGCCAAACCTTTTTTTTCTTGACCAAAGCATGAAACTTGGCACAGTTGTTCCTTATATCAAAATAAGCCGATTAAGATCGGGAGCCTTCGGGAGCCTCCCCTGGGGCTCGGGAGGGGGGGTCAAAGTACCGCTTCACCCGGCTTGCTTTGAAAAATTCTAACATACCCCGTTTAGTTCATAGGTCATGTTTGGTATCGTTTTCGAGTAAATCAATAACGTAGAATTCATTTTTGGTACTAAAATTATAATTTAATGGTAAATAAAATAAAAAAAAATGAAAAGTTTGAAATTTTCATCTATGATTTACAAATTCAAGTCATCATAAATGTCAAACTGTTTGCTTTTTCTACAAATAAAAAAATATGATATGAAAGCCTATTTAATATAGATTATGAATAATATAACTTTTACCCACCTTTACTAACGTTAAGTTTTAGAAAAAAAATCTTTAAGCCGCGCGGCGTCCCGACGCCGCGAGCGTAATTTTAAAATGCCTTTATTTTAAAAAACTATTAGAACCCGTTTAGCTATTAGGTCATGTTTAGTATCGTTTTCGAGTAAATAAATAACGTAGAATTTAGTTTTGGTACTAAAATGACCATCATTTAATGTTAAATGAAATTAAAAAAAAAAAATCTGTGAGTTGCAAATTCAAGTCACCATAAACGGTTTGCTTTTTCTATAAATATAAAAATATGATATTAAAGCCTATTCACAAAGGATAGTACGCGTTCACCTACGCGAGCTTATACTGTGTGCGGGAAACGCGCCTCTTTCATATATTTGATCGCCAGTGTCAGAGGTGTGTTAATGCATAAATAGAAAAAGATTCATTATTATTGACTCCGGTGTCGACAACGGCAACACTCGGGTCGGGCCACACGATCTAAAGACCGACTGTACCTGTTATTTATTCATTGTACTGAATCCTGTAAAAAATTTATATAATAGTATTTTATACAATCGTGATATAATACAAAACTTTTCAGTCGAGTACCATGTGTAGTACGGTACGAGAGTGAAAAGCTTAATTATATCACTATTGTATACAATACTTTTTCTACGAGTCTATCTTCATCATCAATGGACGGAAATATCACCATTCATGCAAGTTAAAATTAATGTCAATAGAGTCGTTCACCGTTGTATCAACATCGAATTACCTAGCAACCAATTGTTTGTAATAACCGTCTCTGATTGGCCGATAACGCGACAGATAAAAAAAAATGTGTTTCAGATGCAGGAAAATTTGCCAGATATCGCAAATTAGTATAGAAATTGTATGAAGTTCTATTTTTGAAATTATTATAGTTAACTAAAGTCAATTATAATGAGCTTATTATAATTGAGTCGGAACTGCCATAGAGTATCCAACACTGAAAAGTTAGCACTTATAGTTTAGTCTGTGGTGTCCTAATTGACAGATTACTCATACTCATACTATACATTCCCTTCGCAAAGACATAGCTGGGTACATATGCAACTACATAAAGAGGGCTCTACCCTCTTTATGCAGTTGTATCGGTGTTTGCAACCTGATTTACATTTACATCTTGTAACTTCTAAGCATATACTGGCCACTTCAGTGTTGCCTGACTGGGATGGAAGGAAGGAGACGAATGGGTACCACACTACCCATTCGTCTCCTTCTTTCTTCCTTCCCCAAGAAGACGGACTTGGCAAATTTTGGTGTGGCACCAACGCCTGACTCCAAACAAGAACGCCCTGAGTCCCATTTCTCAAAACTGAAAGTTACAAGTTACAAGCGGAAGTCTCTTTGCAACTTGTCATATTAGACATTGACAACCAGTTGAAAATTGTAACTTGTAGCTTCGAGAAATGGGCCCCTGGTACACTGTGCGCAGTATATGCTGATGCAAGGCAGCCTCTGAAGGAGGTGTGTTCTCCAATTGTCGATCTTTTCTGGTACCTAAAGAGGTAGGTACTTCGACCACTCATTCACCGTTACGCAACGACTTGGTCTGAAACAATATGTGCATTATCATTTTAGAGTCTACAACTATCAAATTACAACTTTTTGGTGGATCACGTAACCTTCAGTATTACCCACTTACGTTACGTATCATACAAAATTATTACAAACTTTAGTAGAATCTGATTTGCCTCTGATATTGCTCCATCTTGTAATAGTTTGACACCTTGGGTGGCCTGGCTAAGCTTCAAAGCCAAAAGAAAACGTTTCTAGATTAGACATAGTATGGGATAGGTACGATAAACGCAGCTTAAAACGATCAACAAGGGAGAAACATGGCCACCCAAGACTTCAAACTATTACGAGATGGAGCAATATCATAGATAGGCTAATCAGATTCTACTAAAGTTTGTAATTATTTTGTATGATAGGTAAGTGTGTAATAGTGAAGGTGATCCACCAAAATGTTGTAATTTGATAGTTGCAGAATCTGTTTAAATAAAATGACAATGCACATATTGTTTCAGATCAAGGGTCCTTACGCAGCAGTGAATGAGTGCCGGAAGAACCTCTTTACTAGAAAAGATCGACACTTGGAGAACATACCTCCTTCCGAGGCTGCCTTACTTCATCATATACTGCCATTTGTCTAAGACTGGGGCTAAAGACATGCCAACCACACCCTTGCTGCCGACGCATTAGGACACCACGGACTCCACTGCCAGTCTAGTGCTGGCCGAATTTTGTGACACGCTGCACTTAACGATTTAATCCGCAAGGCTCTCGGCACAGTGAACATACCGACAACCCTCGAACCTTGTCAGCAGCAGACGGAAAGCGGCCTGATGGTTGCTCGCTTTTGCCTTGGTTTCTGGGACGACCCTTGGCGCGTGACCTGTGTGGATACCTTGGCTCCGTCCAACGTCTAACGTTCGGCCCAGAAACCAGGGACTGCTGCTGCAAAACGCCCAGTTTAAACGCGCAAATATGCATTTTTAAAAAACAACTACATGTTTGCGGCAATTGCATTTGAAACATTTGGACCATGGTCATTAGACACCAAGCAGTTCGTGAAGGAAGTTTCCACCAAACTTGTCTGGGTGTTTGGTGACATACGCATAGGCTTTTACATCATATTTTTTATTTAAAGAAAAAGCAAACAGTTGACATTTTTGTTGACTTGAATTTGCAAATCATAGATGAATATTTTTTTTTATTTATTTACCATTAAATTATAATTGTAGTACCAAAAATAAATTCTTTGTTATTAATTTACTCGAAAACTATATCAAACATGACCTAATAGCTAAACCGGGTCTAATAGAGTTTTTAAAATAGAGGTATCTTTAAATTACGCTCGCGGCGCCCCGACGCCGCGCGTCTTAAAGTATTTTTTTTGTCGAACTTAACGTTTGTGAAGGTGGATAAAAGTTATATTTTTTATAATCTATATTAAATAGGCTTTCATATCATATTTTTTATTTATAGAAAAAGCAAACAGTTTGTCATTTATGATGACTTGAATTTGTAAATCATGGATGAAAATTTCAAATTTTTTAATTTTTTTTAATTTTACTTACCATCAAATTATAATTTTAGTACCAAAAATGAATTCTACGTTATTGATTTACTCGAAAACGATATCAAACATGACCTAATAGCTAAACGGGGTCTAATAGAGTTTCTAAAATAAAGGCATTTTAAAATTACGCTCGCGGCGTCCCGACGCCGCGCGTCTTAAAGTAATTTTTTTGTGGAACTTAACGTTAGTAAAGGTGGATAAAAGTTATATTTTTTATAATCTATATTAAATAGGCTATCATGTCATATTTTTTATTTATAGAAAAAGCAAACAGTTTGTCATTTATGATGACCTGAATTTGTAAATCATGGATGAAAATTTCAATTTTTTTATTTTTTTTTATTTTATTTACCATTAAATTATAATTTTAGTACTAAAAACGAATTCTACGTTATTGATTTACTCGAAAACGATACCAAACATGACCTATTAACTAAACGGGGTAAGTTAGAATTTTTCAAACCAAGCCGGGTGAAGCGGTACTTTGACCCCCTCCCGGGCCCCAGGGGGAGGCTCCCGAAGGCTCCCGATCTTAATCGGCTTATTTTGATATAAGGAACAACTGTGCCAAGTTTCATGCTTTGGTCAAAAAATTTAAGGTTTTTCAATAAACTCCCCAGCTAAAAGGTAAAACGTTTTGAAGTTCCTTCGGGATGAAAACTAAAACGTTGGAGGGTTAGATTATACAAGTGTATGTATATAGGGGTCATTTTTTTTCACAGTTGTCCACCCCACTTTTTTTGCAACATGGGTATTTTTTACGCGATTCGTCTGTCGATCCTATGGGAGAAAAAAATTGCCCCAAGATTTCCATACATTTTTCAAACCTTCCATTCCGTTACCGCCATACAAAATGTATGAAAAAATGGTAACGGAATTGGAAAAAAACTTTGGGACACTTTTTTTCTTCTATTAAGATTGAAAGAGCTCGCGATTCTGATTGGAAACCACATAAAAATTTCCAAATCCAAAAAAAAGTGGGGTGGACAACTTTGAGAAATATGGCCCATAGGTAAGATTATTGTTTAACTTTGGATACTGTCTACGTATGTTCATAATAAAATACATTTAATATACCTACTTGTTTTAATTTCTCTTTGTGGGTAGAGGTCCTTCATTATAAAAGACGAGACTTAGTTGCGTGTGGTGTGGTGACGGTTTAAGAATTTCACCACCCCATTATTTCTTCCCGTGGGTGTCGTAGAAGGCGACTCTGGGATATGGGGCAAATTGTGGCGTAGGCGAGAGGCTGCAACCTGTCACTGCAATGTCACAGTTTCGTTTTCTTTCAACCCCTTATTTGCCAAGGGTGGCACTGTAACTTTAGCAATTTCATGTGCTCTGCCTACCCCTTTATGGGAGACAGGCGGGATTGTATGTATGTATGTATGTAATACGTGGCACGCGGTGGCAGGTAACTACCTACTAGTGTATTTCTCTAACATGCGAGTAGAGAGGGACACCATTGCAATAAACATATGGCCCGTTTTTAGGGTTCCGTAGACAACTAGGAACCCTTATAGTTTCGCCATGTCTGTCTGTCCGTCCGTCCGTCCGTCCGTCCGTCCGTCCGCGGATAATCTCAGTAACCGTTAGTACTAGAAAGCTGAAATTTGGTACCAATATGTATATCAATCACGCCAACAAAGTGCAAAAATAAAAAATGGAATAAAATGTTTTATTAGGGTACCCCCCCTACATATAAAGTGGGGACTGATATTTTTTTTCATTCCAACCCCAACATGTGATATATTGTTGGATAGGTATTTAAAAATGAATAAGGGTTTACTAAGATCGTTTTTTGATGATATTAATATTTTCGGAAATAATCGCTCCTAAAGGAAAAAAAAGTGCGTCCCCCCCCCTCTAACTTTTGAACCATATGTTTAAAAAATATGAAAAAAATCACAAAAGTAGCACTTTATAAAGACTTTCTAGGAAAATTGTTTTGAACTTGATAGGTTCAGTAGTTTTTGAGAAAAATACGGAAAACTACGGAACCCTACACTGAGCGTGGCCCGACACGCTCTTGTTTTATTATAATAAATATTGTAGGACATTCTTACACAGATTGACTTACGTTTAGAAGCTCCGTTCTCGTTTAGTTGAAATCAATATTTATAGCTACGCGAGTTTTTCGAACCTTATCAGCTTGTTTTTGTTCATTAAATAAATAAGAGCGTTATAACATTTCGGCGTCGGGCGAAATTAGGTATTTTACCCGCCGCGCGAGCCCAATATGCCGACCCTTTCTAGCACGTCTTATCACTCGCTCGCACTACAATAATGGACAAAACAATCTTGATCCTTTCTATGGAATTTTATCAACACACTTCCATTGATTTTAACAACCACAATCTACTATCTCGATATAAACTTTTGATTTCTAATAAACATTATTTTGTACGAAAATACTAGAATGTAGCGCAAAATAATATCAATTATGTTAAAATTTATTTAAAAAATTAATTATAAAAGTAGATCCCATCCCAAATATTTGCTTTTGTTATATGAAAATTACTGTAATACTGTATTATGATTACCTCTGTAATCCATTCCTTTGGAATCGGTATAATATAGATTCCTGTAATATGGATTCCTCGGTAATCAAGTACTTAAGTAATCTGAATTCCACTTTACTTCGATTCCAGGCTTATTACTTTAATTCTATATGTCACTCAAATTGTTTTTGGTTTACATGTCATTCTAGCATTTTCACTTTCACATTTCAAGTGCATATACCACGAGTATAGGTTTTCGGGTGTGCTGATTTAAAAATTAATGACCGATTTGGAATCTGACATTGCTGACTGTCACTTTGACACAAAAGTCGTCATGGGTGTCGTAAAATAGGTTTTAGGGGTGCTGATTCCAAAATTAATGACCAATGTGAAATCTGACATTGCTGACTGTCACTTTGACACAAAAGTCGTCATGGGTGTCGTCAAATAGGTTTGCGGGGTGCTGATTCCAAAATTAATGAACAATGTGGAATCTGACATTGCTGACTGTCACTTTGACACAAAAGTCGTCATGGGTGTCGTAAAATTGGTTTTAGGGGGTGCTGATTCCAAAATTAATGACCAATATGGAATCTAACATTGCCGACTGCCACTTTGACACAAAAGTCATCATGGGTGTCGTAAAATAGGTTTTAGGGAGTGCTGATTCCAAAAATAATGACCAATGTGGAATCTAACATTGCTGACTGTCACTTTGACACAAAAGTCGTCATGGGTGTCGTCAAATAGGTTTCCGGAGGTGCTGATTTGAAAATTAATGACCGATTTGGAATCTTGACATTGCTGACTGTCACTTTGACACAAAAGTCGTCATAGGTGTCGTCAAAAAGGTTTCCGGGGGTGCTGATTCCAAAATTAATAACTATTTTGGAATCTCACAGTGCTAATTGTCATTTTGACACAAAAGGAATCATGGGTGTAGTCAAATAGTTTTTAGGGGGTACTGATTCCAAAATTAATGAAATGATTTAAAAAGTCATGACCGATTTGGAACCTGACATTGCACAGTACCCCTGGAAACCTATTTGACGACACCCATAACGACTTTTATGTCAAAGTGACAGTCAGCAATATCAGATTCCAAATTGATCATTAATATTGAGATCAGTACCCATGAAAACCTATTAGAAGACACCCATGATCACTTTTGTGTCAAAGTGACAGTCAACAGTGTCAGATTCCAAATTGGTCATTAGTTTTCAAACACCCTCGGATACCTATTTGACGACACCCATGACGACTTTTGTGTCAAAGTGACAGTCAGCAATGTCAGATTCCAAATTGGTCATTAATTTTGGAATCAGCACCCCTAAAACCTATTTTACGACACCCATGACGACTTTTGTGTCAGAGTGACAGTCAGCAACGTCAGATTGAACATTGGTCATTAATTTTGGAATCAGCACCCCTAAAACCTATTTTACGACACCCATGACGACTTTTGTGTCAAAGTGACAGTCAGCAATGTCAGATTGAACATTGGTCATTAATTTTGGAATCAGCACCCCTAAAACCTATTTTACGACACCCATGACGACTTTTGTGTCAAAGTGACAGTCAGCAATGTCAGATTCCAAATTGGTCATTAATTTTGGAATCAGCACCCCCTAAAACCTATTTTACGACACCCATGACGACTTTTGTGTCAGAGTGACAGTCAGCAATGTCAGATTGAACATTGGTCATTAATTTTGGAATCAGCACCCCCTAAAACCTATTTAACGACACCCATGACGACTTTTGTGTCAAAGTGACAGTCAGCAATGTCAGATTCCACATTGGTCATTAATTTTGGAATCAGCACCCCCTAAAACCTATTTTACGACACCCATGACGACTTTTGTGTCAAAGTGACAGTCAGCAATGTCAGATTCCACATTGGTCATTAATTTTGGAATCAGCACCCCTAAAACCTATTTTACGACACCCATGACGACTTTTGTGTCAAAGTGACAGTCAGCAATGTCAGATTCCAAATTGGTCATTAATTTTGGAATCAGCACCCCCTAAAACCTATTTTACGACACCCATGACGACTTTTGTGTCAGAGTGACAGTCAGCAATGTCAGATTGAACATTGGTCATTAATTTTGGAATCAGCACCCCCTAAAACCTATTTTACGACACCCATGACGACTTTTGTGTCAAAGTGACAGTCAGCAATGTCAGATTCCACATTGGTCATTAATTTTGGAATCAGCACCCCCTAAAACCTATTTTACGACACCCATGACGACTTTTGTGTCAAAGTGACAGTCAGCAATGTCAGATTCCACATTGGTCATTAATTTTGGAATCAGCACCCCCTAAAACCTATTTTACGACACCCATGACGACTTTTGTGTCAAAGTGACAGTCAGCAATGTCAGATTCCAAATTGGTCATTAATTTTGGAATCAGCACCCCCTAAAACCTATTTTACGACACCCATGACGACTTTTGTGTCAGAGTGACAGTCAGCAACGTCAGATTGAACATTGGTCATTAATTTTGGAATCAGCACCCCCTAAAACCTATTTTACGACACCCATGACGACTTTTGTGTCAAAGTGACAGTCAGCAATGTCAGATTCCACATTGGTCATTAATTTTGGAATCAGCACCCCCAAAAACCTATTTTACGACACCCATGATGACTTTTGTGTCAAAGTGACAGTCAGCAATCTGAGGTACTACATATTTGTAATCTGAAAGTAATCAAGTCAATAATTTCAGTTATTTTGAATCGACTATGATTCCGAATTATTGGTAATAGTAATTATTGTATAGATGATTAGTGATTCCTTTACATGTAATGGTAATTTACCGTTTCACTTGATTACATTACAAGTAATCTGACACCCAGTAGTGGATTACAAAGTAAAATCAAGTAATCGTGTAATCCGGAATCGATTACGATTTCCCCATCTCTGGGTTTAGTTATATGGTTCATTGGTACTGGTGACCACCATCTGGCTCCATCATCAGACCCTGAGTACCACCTCTTGTCAAAGGTCTTGTTGAGACGAACCCAACGAGCCTAAACACGAAGTCGTTTACTTACATGGTTCACTGGTACTGGTGACCACCTTCTGGCTCCATCATCAGATCCCGAGTACCATCTTGATGTGTCTTATCATCTTGACCGTATTGTAATTTTTACATATTTATCATCATAACGTTGTAATACTTTAACATTCAAACATAACAAAATATTACAAAAGCAAATATTTACGGATCTAGGATCAAATTCGTTGGTCGCTGTTTACACACACACAATGCGAGGATAGCCCGTGTATAAACAAGGCGTCCGACCCACACAACGATAAATATTCTCGACGTTTGCGATCAAAACTCGGAGAGCGAAGTGACATACGTCTCACCTCTACGAGCTCCGGCGCGGCACTGAAATCGCAGGCGTCCGTCGCCGGTCAAATAGCGACAGGAAGGCTAGTTTTCAAAAAATTGGCAAAAAACATTGTATAATATTATAACGACAAATGGATAACAGCAATTTAAGCAGATTGTACAGATTATTTATATACTAAAATAACTTCGATAACATGTAGATTTTCGGAGAAATGATCACTTGTTTCAATGTATTTTCAAGACAAAATTGAGTTCGTTTTACTTTCAATTTCTCAATTTCAAAGGATTAAATGATAAATATTGTTTAATGGGCCTTAAGTACAAGATATTTGGAACTTAAATTTACCTCATTTATGAGAGTGAGCTTATCAAATTGTAGATAATAAGAGCTCCGAATTCTGTGCTTCACGCGGTTTTTCCTAAACGAGCATCAGGAAAACAATCATTACTAATTGAAAAAGCTTTTTTTTCCATATGTTTTTTAATTAACCGACAGTTAATAAGATGTTCTAACTGAAACAAGTACTTTCACTGTCTTTTAGTATGAGTAAAGTGTACAATTTTGTCGATAAATATTGTGCATTTTACAATATATCGCCTTTTTTTGTCATAGCGCTCTTAAAAATCAACCCTGTTATCTTGTTCTTGTACCTATTCTTTAGTTAAAAATCCTGAAAATTTAAAGCAGATGTCCTTAATCTTTATTAAAACTCAATGACTCTAATGAATCACAAAAAATACGGTAAATCGGATCAGTACTTGCAGCATTGTTGTGCGAAATTGTGACACCGTTATTTTAACCCGTTATAAGATCGCGTTGACAATTATTAATGATATATGTACAATTTGCCATTCTAAGGAAGATGAGGACCTTATAGGTAAGTGGAGTGCCTAACTTCAGTTTAAGGTAAGGTGGGGGGGGGGGGGGGGGGGGGGTACCTACTTAAGAAAAACAAAAAGGAATTCTCGCTCAGATTTTTTGTCCCAAGCAAAATAAAGTCCTCTATTTGCCTATTATCTTAGTCCACATAGTGATGAGCACAGATATTTGTTCCTGAGTCATGGATGTTTTCTATTTATATAAGTGTTTGTATGTATATCGTTGTCAGAGTACCCACAACACAAGCATTCTTGAGCTTACCGTGGGATTCAGTCAATCTGTGTAAGAATGTCCTATAATATTTATTTATTTATTATTTACATAAGATAGTTTGCGACCCGTGGCTTCCACGTAATTACCACTCTTACCCCTTGATCATAGAATGCCAAACTATCTGAAACTCCTTATTTCGCAGTAGGAACAATCTGGCAAAAAAAATAGAAATTAAAAACCGGCCAAGAGCGTGTCGGGCCACGCTCAGTGTAGGGTTCCGTAGTTTTTCGTATTTTTCTCAAAAACTACTGAACCTATCAAGTTCGAAATATTTTTCCTAGAAAGTCTTTATAAATGTCTACTTTTGTGATTTTTTTCATATTTTTTAAACATATGGTTCAAAAGTTAGAGGGGGGGGGGACGCACTTTTTTTCCTTTAGGAGCAATTATTTCCGAAAATATTAATATTATCAAAAAATGATCTTAGTAAACCCTTATTCATTTTTAAATACCTATCCAACAATATATCACACGTTGGGGTTGGAATGAAAAAAAATATCAGCCCCCACTTTACATGTAGGGGGGGGTACTCTAATAAAACATTTTTTTCCATTTTTTATTTTTGCACTTTGTTGGCGTGATTGATATACATATTGGTACCAAATTTCAGCTTTCCAGTGCTCACGGTTACTGAGATTATCCGCGGACGGACGGACGGACGGACGGACGGACGGACGGACGGACGGACGGACGGACGGACGGACAGACAGACATGGCGAAACTATAAGGGTTCCTAGTTGACTACGGAACCCTAAAAAGTGGCATCATTGTAGTTTGTCCCTTTCAAATCATGTGCAAGAAAACGGGATGACACTACGATGTTGCCCCTTTTTAACCCCCGACGCAAAAACGACGGGGTGTTATAAGTTTGACGTGTCGGTCTGTCTGTCTGTCTGTTTGTCTGTCTATGGCATCGTAGCTCCCGAACGGATGAACCGATTTCGATTTAGTTTTTCTTGTTTGAAAGCTGAGTTGGTCGGGAGTGTTATTAGCCATGTTTTATGAAAATCGGTCCACTATGTCGCGTCGGGGTTTTTTTCAAAATTTTGATTTTTTTCTTTAATGTATGGTATCTATTTCAGTGTACCTAGGTAGTTCAAGTCGGTTATGCACTAGGAATAAGTGGTTTAAAAATTACCTAGGGGTCAAAGCCAATAAGTCAATAGTTGACTATGACCTCTACTAGTTCAAATAGGGCCCCGGGACCCGATGATCGGCAGTATCCTCTCACGAATCTTTCAATTGACGAAAATATAACTGCAAATTTGGCTCTACAATACTGTTATGGGTATAATAGGTAGGAACACTAGGAACCTACCTGTTTTTAGGGTTCCGTAGTCAACTAGGAACCCTTATAGTTTCGCCATGTCTGTCTGTCCGTCCGTCCGTCCGTCCGTCCGCGGATAATCTCAGTAACCGTTAGCACTAGAAAGCTGAAATTTAGTACCAATATGTATATCAATCACGCCAACAAAGTGCAAAAATAAAAAATGGAAAAAAATGTTTTATTAGGGTACCCCCCATACATGTAAAGTGGGGGCTGATATTTTTTTTTCATTCCAACCCCAACGTGTGGTATATTGTTGGATAGGTATTTAAAAATGAATAATGGTTTACTAAGATCGTTTTTTGATAATATTAATATTTTCGGAAATAATCGCTCCTAAAGGAAAAAAAAGTGCGTCCCCCCCCTCTAACTTTTGAACCATATGTTTAAAAAATATTTAAAAAATCACAAAAGTAGAACTTTATAAATACTTTCTAGGAAAATTGTTTTGAACTTGATAGGTTCAGTAGTTTTTGAGAAAAATACGGAAAACTACGGAACCCTACACTGAGCGTGGCCCGACACGCTCTTGGCCGGTTTTTTTTTTTAACTTTACCTATAAGTAATACATTACCTTCGATGTTTTGATGACGGCATTGTCTCCATGATTTTGGAAAAAGAACGTAGGTGGGCCATTTTTTTCAAAGTTGTCCACCCCACTTTTTTTTTGATTTGGAAATTTTTATGTGGTTTCCACTCAGAATCGCGAGCTCTTTCAATCCTAATAGGAGAAAAAACGTGTCCCATGCAAGGTTTTTTTCCCATTCCGTTATCATTTTTTCATACATTTTGTATGGCGGTAACGGAATGGAAGATCTAAAAATGTATGGAAATCTTGGGACATTTTTTTTCTCCTATCAGGATCGAAAGACCTCGCGATTCTGAGTATGAGTCGCGTAAAAAAACACCCATGTTACAAAAAAAATTGGTTGTCTGTAAAGTCGGTTTACGGACGGTAGTTTAACGTGATAACGTCAAACATTACAGTAGTATAGACAGGGGCGGTCAGAGTATAGCAAAAGGGGCCCGATTCTGGGACTTTTTTCACGTTTTTTTATTTATTTATTTATTTATTTATTTATTTATTTATTAAAAATACACAAAAGTTAACAGTATTTCACTAAAGCACTTATGTGGTAATATAATTATGTACATGTTAAATTGACATAAATAAAAGCAAACACACTTAAAAGTTAAACTATGGTTATTACATTAATCACCTAAGGACTGTAGAGTCTATGAACCTTAAGAGTTTTCTGTAAAACACACCAACACTATCAGCAAATATGTCAATATCGTCTGTCTCCAACATGATGCGGTTAAGAGCAGCTCGGGCTCGAGCGGTGCGCCGGCCGCCGCGAACAGGCGCCGCCGCCGCCGCGCCGGCACCGCGCCCGGCATGCCAACCACCACATTCGCTCTTGGCACTTGCAGCCCCATTCTCTCAAGCACGGATGCGTCATCTACTCTATGGTGAAACAGTTGGCGGTAATGCATAATATGCAGCAGTTTCCGTCTGGTTTCTAGAGTTTGAAGACCAACCATTCCTGTTACGAATAGAGATGGATACATATATGGGTAATATCCGTACAGTCGTTTGTAAATGTGCCTACAGAACTTCCTCTGCACTCTTTCTAGCATAGTGTTTTGTTCTTATTAGAAAGAATGCATTAAAATAAGCATCTTTTATAAATTAAAGTTTTTTTTAAAACCTACTAATTTAGGAGTTAGAGTGGTGCAAAGTTGCAAAATTTTCCCGTAGCATTACTAAGGCGCCAGAGACAGAAAGCGATATCGACGGAGCCCCGCTTATTACAGAAACTGCACAGAATAGGAGCCTTCGGCCATTTGAAGATACCTAACGAACCTAACCTATACCTATATAAAAGTCGTCATTTTGTATCCTAGACCGTTTGCGAGACACGCGTTAATTTTATTAAAGTGCTAGTGCCATTTACTAATCTTAGAACCCTAATATCTCAGTAAATATTAATGGAGAAGAAAAAGTTTATATAACAAAACATCCTTATTTAAACGTGTTCTATATGATTTATCAATATTAACATAGGTTATATTGGTAAAAAAAATCATCGTAAATTTATTAAGTCTCTGGCGCCTTAGTAAATACTATGGGAAAATTCGCAACTTCGTACTGCTCTAACTCCTAAATAAGTAGGTTTTTCAAACAACTTCATTCTATAAAAGATGCTTATTTTAATGCAGTCTTTCATGTTTTTAAATTACAAACACTCAAAAATAATAAACACGGGCGCGCCATCTGTCGCAGCTGTGGTGCTTTACTCAGGCCACACGCTACAACCATACCGAGCGTATCGATCAGTCGCTTAGTTCCAACGCGCGCCAATAGATGGCGCTTAAGCTATATTGGGAAACGGGACAATGACGTCATCTTTTTCGTGCATGCTGCCCGTAGTAACGAGTTATAAGACGTTATCACGTCAAAAAGTGGGGTGGACAACTTTGAAAAAAATGGCCCAGGTAGATAATTACCACTTTTTAAAGAATTAGAATACTTAAAGTCTCTATGTAAAAAGCGTACCTATACTTATGTTTTTAAGCATTATTTATAGCCGAGTTTGAGATGCGACACCGGAAAACATTTTGGTGGTTGAATAGACAAGACCGACATGGTCCACTGCCGTCTGACAAAGATAGTAAGGAAACGCCTTGTGTTGTTTACACCGAGAGCGGCGAACCATGCGGTCATGATGGTTGCATTTGCCTACGTGACAACGGAACTGAAGTGAGGTGCCGTAAAATTCACAAGTTTACACAGCATGTATCTGAACGAAAAGCCAACACTTAAACCCGTTAACGTTTAGATCATATACTGAGTAATTTCTGCTATGGGACCAAGACTGAAATTGCGAAAAAAATACTCCCACATACTAAGCTCCCATAGAAAAATTCAGCTTCACACGACCAAAATATAAGAAACAGCCAATTTTTTTTGGGAATTCGGGGTTGGTCCCTTAGTAAAAGTCGCTCAGTAAGTATGATCTAAACGTTAAACCCGTTAACGTTTAGATCATACTTACTGAGCGACTTTTCTAATTGTTGACTAATTGTTGGCTATTCGTTCAGATACATGCTGTACATTACAGCAACGGAGGTAGAAGTAAACAACAAATCTTATCGCAAATAAAAGAAAAAGGATTACTTGGGTAATAAAATTATATTTCATGAGTAACTATCGCGGTAACCGAAGACAATATTATTACTTGGGTAAGGTAAATAAATACCGTCGCCGTCAATAGAATTTGTGAACAATGTAAACAAACCTTGTAGTCAAAATGACTTTAATTTCCATTCTAAGTCATCAGATACTGGCTAAATCCATGTGTTATTTAATCAATTCATCTCACATTATGATCCTCAACTTTTAAAATAATAAAATTGTGCTAAAATATTGATATTTTATATAATGGTTTGTTTACATTGTTCACAAATTCTATTGACGGCGACTTTAATATATCATTGCGATGTCGCCTCTACATTATTGTCGATGTGTATTGAACGCCATGTGAACTTATTGTGAGGGCTGGTGATTCGTGACGCTATAAGGAGCGTCACTGTGACATGTTCTACCTAGCAATGCACGGACGAGAAGTTTCCAAAGTTGCAGAACATTCCTCATGAGAATTTTCGGTAACTTCCAGCGATTGTTAATATCTTACTTCGTTGGTATTTTCTGAGAATGTTCTCGAGAACGAGAATTTATCAGAATACTTAGTAACTTCGTAGTATATACCATGATTTCGTAGTACTCAGCAAGTCACGACGTAGTCCCGTGGTAGTGCGCTGGCTTCGTATTTCGATGATCTCAGGTTCGATCCTGACAGCGATCTTTTTGTTCTTTTTTTGTTTTTTTTTTATATATATATATATATATTTTGACATGACCAAAAACAGGCTGACAAGAAATAATAGTTCGGTACCTAATTTAAAAAAAGTCAGGACTAAAACTGTGAAGTCTGAAACTCGAAATGTTCCCTGAAGTATAGTGAGAATTTAAGCAACTTATTGGTAACTTATCACTTATCAACAAAATACCTAACTATAATAGACAATATTACATGTACATATAATAACATACAGTTTTACATTATGCCCATTTAAACTTTATTTCAAGTATATTCTCTCGTTTAAACAATAAATTTCATGTTGCAGGAATGTTCTGCGAACATTCTCAAGAATGTTTGCGCTTTTTGGGAATGTTCTGCAATTTCTGCATTAAGTACTAGTTCTACCGCAGGCCTGACATAAGTTAGCGGCAGGTAGTAACTGTAGCAAGGAAACGCCTTGTTTTGTTTACAAGTGCCGCGAACCATCGGAACTGGGCCTGTAGCCAAAAATTCAGTAGTTGACGCTCCGTAACATATCGTAGTTAAGTCAGTATTGGTGCGACGGAGCCACTTGCGTATCGTTCGCCACAGAGCATCAACGATTGAATCTTGGCTAGAGAATCAGCAAGGTTATTTTGGGAATTTGCCTACGTGACAGCGGAACTGCACTGAAGTGCCGTAAACGAGTTACAATACAATAAGGACAGAGAGAAAACAGCAACAGAATAGAAGTAAACAACCTCAAGGACGAAGGAAGGTCTTATCGCCAAAAAGCGACGAGTTTACTATACACCAAGCTAAGTATACACTATACCATGTATAGGGGGCCATGTCATAAAATCTTGACAATTACAACACATGTTCGCTATAAAACTTTAATGTCACAGTTTTTAAGTAGCGGTATGATCAATTCCTCTCATCCCGTCCCCGTTTCAGTATAAGAACCGCGTGTAAGCACATGATTAGTACGAGATTTTGTCGTGCGAGATAGATCACACCGATCACAAGTCTTCTTCTAATTACATTGATGTAATAAGGACGGGTAGTCTATCTCGCGGCGACCAATCATGTGCTAACCCTGCTGAGTGTCATAAACTACTTGCATGGCGTAGACCTAGACTGCGCTAAGAAGACATTTCAAATAAGAATCAAAGAAGAATTTTACATTGTTAGAATCAGACATATTTTAATCTCAGAAGAAGCTTAGGTACACTGGAATATTTCAGTTAGACTACAAAAAGCTTGCACCCAAAACTTACTAAAAAGTTTAACCTTAACCGATAACAGGAAAAACTGCGCAAAAATATTATGCCGCCTTCTTCAACGCAATGTTTGTAAACAACATTAAGTAGTCGAAAAGGTTTCTGACCTTCTGCGGCTAATACAACCATACATACAGCACAGGCTCTAGGTCACACGTTGTAATGTCAGTGTAGCGTTGCTACTTGAGTTTCGTCGCTTGATGTGTTTTTTTTGCTGTCTGTCTACGGGTGAGATAAAGGGAGCCGTGGCATGCGGGGTAAAACAACCCAAACAGATAAAATTGGTTATTTATTTATTTAGTTAAACTTTATTGCACAAAAATACACAAAAATGTACAAATGACGGACTTAATGCCAAAAGGCATTCTCTATCAGTCAACCATAGGGCGAAACATTAGGGTTATATTATTATATTTATTAAAATGACTGGATTGTACTCGTAGTGTTAAACTAAAACGGGACTTAGTCAGTGTCTTCTACGATTTTTTTAGTTTAAAACAAATGGTCCTTGGTTTATAGTATTTTATGCAACAGGCGTTTAAAGGAGGTCAAAAAAGACGAGTGGCGTGAGTAACAATTTGAGGCGAAGCCGAAAATTGTTATTGAGACGCCACGAGTATTTTTTGACTCAGTTAAACACCGTTGCATACAATACTTTTTCTACGACCATGCACTTAGTTTTTAATAGTTTTCTTGAATAAATTTCGTGAAATTCACACTGTTTCCTGTATTTTGACTCAAAGGTTTGTACTGTCAGCTCGGCTGCGCAAAGCCTTTCCGCGCACGCCCGCAGTGTCGTTATAAGGCGTTGCCATGGTTACAGAGCCAAACAATGCGTTTTCAGTTTTTTCGATACTGCGCGCATGCGCGGAAAGCCGGCGGACGCTGGCTTTGGGGAATAGACCTTTATGTAGGGTTTTAAAGATCTGTGCACGACCCTGTAAATGACGAATAACAGTTCGGGAGTAGAAAAAAATTATAAAATTCATTGTTATCCAGTAGTGCGGAGAAAACAATCGTCCCTGCCTCTCTGGATAAAACTAGTTCGTTATTTGCCTTTACTCGCTTTTAACAAGCTTATAGGTAAGTATAATACCTGAATGAAGCTAACTAGTTTTATTTTTTCGAATCATCACATCGTATCAGTATGCTTGTCTGCTTGGTTATCAAGTGGTAAATTGAGGATAGTACCTGTACCTGCCTTGTTAAATTGATCATGTCTACATACACATATAAATACCTATACCTTTATAAACACACTATGTTAATATTTACAAATGCAAATATAAAGTGATTTATCTAAGTATTACACGTGATTTTCCATTACAAGAATTTTAGTATTTATTTATGATTACAATCTCAGTTACAATGAATCTTAAATAGGTCAGATATTAATCATAGGTAAGTGCAGAAAAATATGCAATTAGTCATCTTTGCAACAAATATTAGAGTAACCTAATGTGTATTATTTTTATTTGGTATATCTGGGAGACGTCGAGACGTTTCGACGCTAGGGTGGACAAACCCGGAACTTTGGACGAGCTACGATTGCGGCGGAAAAAATTAAAAATCTACCTACCTACCTTAAAAGTGAGCACTTCATAGACATATTTGAGAATGCCTTTTGGCATTAAGTCCGCCATTTGTACATTTTTGTGTATTTTTGTGGAATAAAGTTTAAATAAATAAATAAATAAATAAATATTTAATTAGTTCTTTATAGATAATCTACGACTTATTTTCTATTCTGACGGCAAATGTTCTATGCTTCAATCACCATCCTCCTTGCGTTACCCCGGCATTTGCCACGGCTCGTCAGCAAGTCGTTCAAATTCGTTTCAAGTTCTTAAAAAGAAGCTGATTTGACTAGGAGGCAAGTAGCCTATATTGACCGTGATCTGAACTGATCATGATGCACGCAACTGCGTCGAAATAGGTATCGGGTCGGGAGCTCGACAAAAATCTAAAAGGTAATCACGGTCTATATCCCGGTCAATATAAGTCTAAATCCTATAACTATTGAATCAAATAATAATTCGCGAGCGACTAGGATGGAATAGCCGCGTTATATTTGCGAACGTGATATAACCCATGTCTATCAAACCTACAGAAGGCAGGCAAGTACCTATGGTCGCGCGATAAATGATAAAATCACATCACATGGCCGTCCCTATCGCACTACTATTTTTAAATGGATTGATATTTTATCACTTGTCGCGCGACCACACTAGCCGTCGGCGTATCATGCTTCCAATTTTATCACTTATCTACGTGGACAAGACATCTGTCATGCTCTGGCAGGTATGTCAGTGTGAGAGTGACCGATGCCTTATCCACATGGATAAGTGATAAAATGCGAAGCATAATACGCCAGCTGATTGGGAGATATGGCCCCTGACTTGTAGAAAACTCGTAGTATTGCAAGTAGCGAGTGACCAGGCTGGAGTACTCGCGTTATATTTGCGGACGTGATATGACTCATGTTCGTATCACATCGAAACTGCCGGGGATTGGTTACCCGTTATTGTCAGGATAATTTAGGAGCTGCCTATGATCCTAGACATGTAAATTTTACATTGTAAAGCTGTTTACAGCCTGTGCGGTCGAATGTTGTTGTTGGTTGTTATTGTTTGGTTGACATGTAAAACCATTGTAAAACTATGTTTTATAAAGGAATAAATGAATGAATGGGTTAAATTGTGGCGTAGGCGAGAGGCTGGCAACCTGTCACTGCAATGTCACAGTTTCGTTTTCTGACAACCGTTTATTTGCCAAGAGTGGCACTGAAACTTGAGTAGTTTCATGTGCTCTGCCTACCCCTTCATGGGATACAGGCGTGATTGTATGTTGTTGTATGTATGTTGAATGAATGAATTTAATGAATGAAACTTTGACACACGTATAAGTGAACCGTCACACTACGTTTATTTAGAATTACCCACATTTTAACTAATATTTACAACTTCTGATTGAGTAATTTCGAGTCACGGTATTGGCAGGTTCATGTGAATGTATTTTTTTAGGGTTCCGTAGTCAACTATGTCTGTCTGTCCGTCCGTCCGTCCGTCCGTCCGTCCGTCCGTCCGCGGATAATCTCAGTAACCGTTAGCACTAGAAAGCTGAAATTTGGTACCAATATGTATATCCATCACGCCAACAAAGTGCAAAAATAAAAAATGGAAAAAATGTTTTGTTAGGGTACCCCCCCTACATGTAAAGTGGGGGCTGATATTTTTTTTCATTCCAACCCCAACGTGTGATATATTGTTGGATAGGTATTTAAAAATGAATAAGGGTTTGCTAAGATCGTTTTTTGATAATATTAATATTTTGGGAAATAATCACTCCTAAAGGAAAAAAAAGTGCGTCCCCCCCCTCTAACTTTTGAACCATATGTTTAAAAAATATGAAAAAAAATCACAAAAGTAGAACTTTATAAAGACTTTCTAGGAAAATTGTTTTGAACTTGATAGGTTCAGTAGTTTTTGAGAAAAATACGGAAAACTACGGAACCCTACACTGAGCGTGGCCCGACACGCTCTTGGCCGGTTTTTTTTTAAGTTTGAATAGGTAGACGTTTAACCACGATAACACCTGATGGTAAGTGATAATGCGGTCTACGGTGGAGCACGAGAGTACGGTGGAGCACGGTGGAGCGGTCTACGGTGGTAGGTATGAGATACCTATTTAGTCTTGCTTTAAAGAGACCTGGATTGTACTCATGCGGAAACACAGACTCAGGCAGGGCATTCTACTCTGAATTTTAACTTCTGATTAGCAGAAACGTCTGCAATCGATGCCACTAGGCTTAGAATAAATTTAAAAGTGGAAAATGTCTGCCTTGGGTGAGACTTGAACTCACGGCCTCTGGATCAATATTCCAGCGCTCTGCCAACTGAGCCACCAAGACTTCAACCAAGCCAGCGAAATTTTCCACTACTAAGGTCAATGGGACCCGTAGCGACATCTACCGTAAGAATGTTAAACTTCTTAAACGGCAACCGGAGTTCTAAGTCATATTGGAAATTCACCAGTTACGATGCGCTAACCATGCTAAATTTTAACTTCTGATTAGCAGAAACGTCTGCAATCGATGCCACTAGGCTTAGAATAAATTTAAAAGTGGAAAATGTCTGCCTTGGGTGAGACTTGAACTCACGGCCTCTGGATCAATATTCCAGCGCTCTGCCAACTGAGCCACCAAGCCAAATGTGGGAAAGTTAAGAAAAGTACAGAACGATAATACAAATAGATAAGCACTTTATAGTTACTTAATGTATATAATTTTTAATTCTTATTGATAAAGAAGATGTGTAGTATTGCTTTACACAATAAAAGTAGGTATCAAATGAAATAGAGTATTTACTGTGATATTAATAGATGTCTTGTGAAGTGCATACTAGAGTAAATTCCTATACATAACGTAGTTAGTATTATTCTAACCTTCATTATTTTTAGGCAGAAATGGCACAGAAGTTCAGATCGCTGAAATTAATGTTGATAGTAATATTAATGAAAATCGACGTATATTATATTGTTATGAATGCAGGTAGTTACTACTTAGTGTATTGGGTTCTTCTGTTGCGCAATAATAGTTTTTTTCAGTACAGATGCTGCTTTTTTTAACGCAGTAGTGCGAGCAATGATTCATTTCTTGTCTGGTCGAAACTCTTAGCTTAGATTTAGGTACTGAAAATTGTCGTACGATACACGTGCAAAAAGGACATTCGCAACTCGTGTCGATTTAAAATACTCCCTTCGTTCGTGTATTAATTTATCGCTACTCGTATCGATTTTCCTCTTTTTCGCACTTGCATCTACAAGTGTTTTGTTTGGGTTACAAAAAAAACAAATTATTTACTCTACTACGTTTTATTTATCTCTCTTTAACATATCAAATTTGTGGACACATATCTCTACAAAAATCTTGACAAAAGAAGTTCAGATCGCCGAATTTAATGTTGATAGTAATATTAATGACGACTACTTCAACAAGTGTCAATTGTAAAATGCCGCAAAATACTAGTTGCTCTATAGAAGACCATAATAATATGGTCCCCGATCCTTTACAACCCAGCAGCTCGGTACGCATGTTACAATTTTTTTTAATCTTCTTCAGTGAGGACAACTGAGTACGACGGCATATTTAATTGTTTATAAAGTTTGAGGATACCTGGAAAAAATGAATACAAGAAGCCATTTTATAAATCCAATAAAGATTCACTGCTTTCGGTCACGCGTGTACGCTACGACCATTTTGCGACCGTTTGTTGACCGTTTGGTGACCGTTTGTCGACTGTTTTTTACATAGAATATTACCCAGTCTTAATCCATATTTTAACAACTTTATTGGTTTTCTAGGCATTAGTTTTATTATTTCAGTATAGTATATGCACCGAAGCACTAAAACTAAGGTAGATAATATTTATTTACAAAAAGATAGTTACAAATATTACAAATACGTATCAAAGCATCAACAAAACAGGGAAATTTATGAAGTAGAGGAAGGATTGGGTAGGGCTGCGCCATCATTTAAGCCAAAGAAGTTTTTGAACGTGTTAAATTTGTATCGCGTACCCCGGATACACATGCTTGTAGCACGGATTATTGAAATTGTAATTTTTGATCTTAGCCAACCCATAACCACGCTGAGGGATCTGTCCCATCGTTCGGCGATTGCTTCAACCAGATGTTTCACAAAGGCAGACATTTGAGGTGCGAAGATACCATCAACGGATGTTACGAGGGGGGTAAATGTTGCATGTCGTTTTTCGCAAGGGAGCAGATATTTTCGTTTTTTTTCTTCTTCGGCGGATTGAAGTATTGTTGCTACCGGACGTGAGATGTAAGAGGGAGCGTCAGTGTCTACGACACGGATATCAAACTACGCCTCCCTCTGTGCATCCCAAACGCCGCGGCAGCAAAGGTCTCCTCGAAGTCCGCAGTCGCCTTCCGTGATGACGGGGTCCTTTACTACGTTTCCCCAAGCACTAAAACTTGACCAATCAATATAGTTATGTACACAAACACCGAGTAGTCAATAATATTATTGCTGGTTAAACTGAGATAAATTGATGGCGCGTTGATAAATTTAGACTTATTTTATGAAATCACTCCAACAATTTAATTGGCCATGGTAATTAGCCCACATTATATTACAAATGCAAACAATATTTATCTTTAACAAATTCTTACGCCATTACATTTTAATGTCAAATGTTTTTATTTCTTTTTTACTTTGACGTCTCTGACAGTCGCCATTTGAAAGAATGAAATGAACGAATGATTTTAGGAAAGTAGTCGCCAAACGGTAACAATGTGTGCACACGTAGTGCATACTTCTATCACTTCTGTGACCATTTGTGCCTGTTACCAATCGTCCCCATTTGGGTCGCCTCGACTAAACGTCGACCGTACTGCGACTAAGCATTGAGACCCGAAGACCTGTGTATACACAAAATAGGACGATTTGCGTAGGAACGACGACCGATTATGGTTATATGGGGTGACCATATTTGTGCCTTTTTTGGCCCCCCTCCCCCCCTGGCTGACCAAGCGTAGTATATGCCATATTATCACGTAGTAATTAATTATAAATGAAGTTTTAAATATGTATATTTATCGTTGCTTAGCACCCATAGTACAAGCTTTGCTTAGTTTGGGGCTAAGTTGGTCTGTGTAAGGTGTCCCCAATATTTATTTTATTTATTTAAATCAATTTTAGCAGAAAGTTGTTAATAAATATTCGTGTGTCTATATCAAATTTACTATTTGATTTTAATGACGCGAGTTTGTCATCTTTTTTCCGGCCTTTAAACAATGATTTTCATCCCATCACCTTCATCTGAATCATCATCAGCATATATTTGCGTCCCACGGCTGGACCAATATTCCACTGGTTGCGTGACAAGAAATTAGAGCCCTCCCCCCTCCCCCTGTGTGACCAAGCTTAGTATTTTTACGACCCCCCTTCTCCCCCTAAACGTGTCACGTAGTTTAGGTACGTTCCCTATCTTTAGCTGATTTGGACCGAATACCCATTACATTGCTGCCAACTTTACTTTGCTAGAAAAATATGTCTACTTCTAATATGCTGAATGTTAACATATAAATAATAGCATATTTATATGTCTGGCTGAGTATTCACGGAAGCAATTCAGCAAAGTTTCGGATACATTCTAGATATTGAGTTGACTAATCAACCTCGCCAAAGAGATATATATTATCTTTGACCTATATGTTTTGATAACTCAGTTTTGTATATACGAGGAAAAACAACATATATTTATATAATATTAGCGCACAAAAGTACTAGGCGAGCATAGAAGCGAAGGTCCTCAGTTCATTGACTTGGCTATTACGTAAACGTGTTGGGCAAATCTGGTAGCCCTTCACGAAACAAAGTGTTTGTCAGTAGGCAATACCTAGCATATCTTGATCCATAGATAATGTTATGGCTTATAACTTTTGTAAATTCCATTCATGCATTCGATTTTTCTCTTATATTGCGGCATTTAAAGCCAGACTCCAATGAGCCGTGGCAAATGCCGGGATAACGCAAGGAGGATGATGATTGTGGCGTTTGATCGAGTCTCTTGAGCGTTAAGTGATAGGGTCGGACTGTGAAACTAATAAATGCATAGGTACTTTACACAAATTATAGCTAAAACTTAAACGAAATAGGCAAAATATTTCCAATACTAGCTGTTTTTTCGGCTGCAACAAGTTTTTATTATATCGAGACTTGCCAAAACCTAAAACCGAAACGTCGGTGGGAATGTAAATGGAACTTACCGAAAATACAAATTCGGTCATCCAAACGATGCAGTTCTTTGGTCTAAACAGGTCCTTTGGACGAATTATATTTAGTCGAAACCTGTGAAAACTTATAAGGTCCAGCGGGACAAATCTCGATTGGGGGGGCAAATGTAACTGGTTAATTTTTTCCATGTTTTACAATGTTTGCATTATTAAACAGAGTGTCCACCGATTATTGTATATGACAGGCGTGTTCAGTGGATACATGTAGAACTCAACATCATAGTGTATATAATGGAAAAAATGGATCAGTTACAATTGCCCCGCTGTACCTTACGTTATGAGAATAAAGTTTTACAGAAAATTGGATCTACGTCTACGTACAATGGTTGGCTTTGTCGACTGGCAGATAAAGTTTTGTGAATAACTTCGTTCGGTTCACAATTGCCTATTGCGATAACCTACACAGTTATGGGGCCCTAGTACAAATATAAGCAATATTATGTATAAGTGTATATAATAAAATTATAATCTTATGTTTATTTATTATGGACTCGATTTATATAGTGGTCGTTTGTATAAGAGTAAACAGATTTTAATGGCTTGGTCACTGAGGGCCTGTATTGGTTGAGTTATGATTTAGCGCATTAAAATATAATTTTATTTTATTATGGATTTAATTTACCTATGTTCTATATCGCTCTATCTAGACAACTCACAAACCTCCCTAAAAGCCGTTCTCCGCTCATCACATGGGATTCGAACCCAGGACCATCGACTTAGCAGGCACTAGCACTACCAACTACGCCAGAATGCTAGATGATTTAGATACTTACCTACACTCGTAGCCTGTAGGACGAGCTTCAAAACAAACCATCGGCCATCGTTCACTTTAACAGTACAGTAGTGAGGTATAACGGTTTTTAGACAACAATGTTTGTTTTGACACTAAACATTTAGAAATCTGTGTTGGCAGTTGTACTCGTAACACTTATGAAACGTTGTAAACACAATGATGAATGATACCTACACGACACGACTATATGCTATCCCACTCAAAACCTATCTATCTATCTATATTATTAGCTTCTTCTTCTGAAAGTTCTGACCACAGTCTGGTAGGCAATTAATTTTTGGTTGTTTGTTTAAGATTAAGTCTCGTAGTTCAGTGTGCCTGTTGGCAAAGGTCTCCTCCAGCTTTTTCCAGTATTTCCTCTGCCTGGCCAGTCTAGTCCAGAAAGGCCCTACAGTGGTTATAATTTCGTCCTCCCATCGTTTGAGTGGTGGGCGTTGAGATCTTGATCCATCTCTGGGGTGCCGGTGCCACACACAGTGCATCGAGCCAGGTATACAATATTTCTGTACAAAAACGTTTATACTTAAATAAACAAATTATTAACAATCAAAAATGCTCACGTGCATCTAGACATTGATATACATTAATCAGCTCATCGACTGTGTAACTTAATTAGTAAATAAGGAAAACGAAGCATAAACAAATATTAATAGCTTTATTTTTATTGCTAAGGGTGTCGTTAACCCAAATCGGATACATAACGATTAAATACAACTTAACGGGCCTACGTGAATAAACGAACGTACGACAGATTTAGACAAATATATCCAATATTTACTAATAACAAACACAAACAAGATAAAAGAAAATAGAATCTATTGACAGTAGTGGCTGTTTCGAAAGGATTAAAGTCAATTTTTGTTTTAAAAAAACAAAACATCGTAGCATCCAACAAACAAAAACACAAGCACATGTAGTTTTACAAACATAACTCTGCGCTTCTCCACTATTCACAAAACTTGTATCGTAAAATATTAAGAGCCAGTTTCGATTACCATATTAATTAACCAAAAGCAATAACTTCAAGTTACCGGTTGAAAACAAACCTTGCCCCCCCTCTTCCTCCCAGACGAATAAAACTAAACGGCCGTTCCAAATCCAGCCAGTACCCGTACAACTTGACGCGCGTGCGTGTTAAAAAGTTAACCTGTCAAACTTTTACTTTTAAAACTATATGTGTGCATAGATACGTGGCGTGTTTTTTTAAACATGGCGATCTCTTTAGTGAGGATGGGACTAAGGTCCGCTATTTTCAACTTGGAACGGAGTGCCGCTATTATATCAAGCCCCAGTGCCCAAAATCAATTGAAGGTACGTCCGTTTTCATTATTTTTTATGGTGTCAATGACCATGTTCACAAGATGGAGCATGGTTGGCCGCCAACGCTTAGTTGGTAACGGATTCAAAGAGAATTACTTACTAGGTAAGTCGCACAAAGTTTTGTGACTTGCCTTTTTGTGTGAACAGGTTTTTTTTTGTAAATAGCAATTCAATTAAATACAGCATTAATATTAACTTGAAGACTTATAAACTGTTGATAATGTTATTGATATATGAGACACGTGTTCGTTCGTAGATCAGCTTTCTATACAAGAAACCAGGTTTTACTTAAAGGCATTTCTAAATCCAGACCGATTCGAACTCCTATATTGGTAACTCTAACTTGATCTTTCAAGTAACATATCTTCTTTGATCGTTTACTTATGATACGACAGCTTAAGTCCTAAAGTCGCATCACTTTTTACTTTTTTTGCTACTAAACTGAGATGGTCCTTCGAACCGGATTTTTGTCGTTATTTTATTTGTGGTGCCTCGAAAGTGATATGTTTCGAAAGTGTATTTGCATAAAATAAATATGTAATAACAAAAATAAACTCCTATAACTTTAGTGTCAGGTTATATAGGTTTTTGTTCATCTTAGGCCCACTTGCACCAACCACTTAACTCAGGGTTAGTGGGCTGTCAACTGTCAAATTCCATATAAAATGGTGGGTTAACCCTCGGATTAACCTTACATTTTCATTGGTGCAAGTGGCCCTTAATAATATTAATGGTTAAAATCATTAATTAAATGCATGGACTAATTTAGTTACCAAAGAGACGTTACAATCATTAATGTGTACTATTAATAACCAGATATCGTTATCTTTTAACAAAATTGACATTATTATTAACAAAATCCTTATCTATAATTCAACATTTGACATAAAATCTCATGTTTGTCCCGAGATAGACAACAAATAATATTGTACTTATTATGTCATATCTGAGGGGAAGCGCTGGTAGCCTAGCGGTAAGTGCGTGCGACTTTCGTTCCGGAGGTCGCGGGTTCGAACCCCGGCTCGCACCAATGAGTTTTTCACGTATGTGCGAAATGTCACTTGATATTTGCCAGTCGCTTTTCGGTGAAGGAAAACATCGTGAGGAAACCGGACTAATTCCAATAAGGTCTAGTTACCCTTCGGGTTGGAAGGTCAGATGGCAGTCGCTTTCGTAAAACTAGTGCCTACGCCAAATCTTGGGATTAGTTGTCAAAGCGGACCCCAGGCTCCCATGAGCCGTGACAAATGCCGGGATAACGCAAGGAGGATGGTGATGATATGTCATATCTTAGGGACTATCTCACAAATAAGAAACTCGCAAGTAGGTAGGGTATATGTCTTAGTGCTGGAAATACTAGATGAATTGATATTCTGTTCCACGCCACACTTAGCTGCCTTTAAAAACCTGAAACCTGAAAAAACCTGAATGCATAATATCTGAAACTCTTAGTTCTTTATCGGAACAAAGTCACATATTCAAATCGAGCGACATAAAGGTACAAAGGTTATCGTAATTCGGAATATAATCATGGTCAATAAAATTACTATTTAATAAAAGTAGCGACCCAAAATCGTTGAGTGGCAAACAGATGTGATGTGACTGTTTGCATGAATGAATAAGTATTATAAGTACATAACATGAAATACATGATGTCTCTTTTGAAAGGGCGTCAGACTTTGCAGTTTGAATAATAGTGAGAGTATAAAAATATTAAGTACCAGCTTTTTGTCGCGGCTTCGCTCGCGGTAGAAAGAGACAAGAAGTAGCCTATGTCACTCTCCATCCCTTCAAAATCACGACAATTCGTCGCTGCGGTTTGCCGTAAAAGACGGACAAACAAATAGACACACACACTTTCCCATTTATAATATTAGTATGGATGAATTATAGTGAGAATGAGAACTGTACCGTATAAAAGCTGCATTCCACAAGAATGTCCCTTACAATTGCCTTGTATGACAGCGACTTCAATGAGATCCGCAAAGTTCGAGAATATAGAACAGAAGTATTAGAAGAATCGTAGATATGTCGTAAAGGACATTCTCGTGGAATGCCTCACTGTCAAAATGGTCTTCCGGAACCAAATTCCTTTCCTCGAAGATATTGCACAGTTAGACAAACTTTGTAAGTCATTGCAGAGTTAGCTTAGACAAACTTTGAGGTTGTAAAAATAGCAGCCTACAGTTGTGACTCTTGTACAAATGAGCCAAAACAACCATTTTAGCTAAAAAATCGTAAAACTACCTAAGTTAGTGCAGGTTGAGTTAGGTTATGGTTTTACTAGCTCAAGTTTGCGAAATATAATCAACCGATGTTTAATCTGCACAAGTTTATAGCAATAATAGTTGTAAATAGCGTATCAAATAAAAATGAGTAAGTTATTTGCAATACAATGGATATAGGTTTTGTTATTATTTGAGTATTAACTTGAATTGCCATCAAAGTAGAGAAAAGTATTAAAGTCAAAATAACATAAGTAATTTAGCAGCGAAATAAGTCACAATTGCATAGATGTTGCATGTTTGTATTACTTATCTACCTATAACTTAAATATTATGAACATGTAGAAATTCGAGTTATGATACCTCATTCGCGAGATGTCGTTAATAATAGTAAAAAAAAAAAATGTCAGTATTGTCGCAAATATAATTTTAATTTTTGAAATTACTGGTAAATTATGTATTTTTTATTTTTTTGAACTGTGATTTATTTATTTTAATTGTACTGTTATTTTAATTGGACCATATGTTGTCTGCAATAAACGGATTTATTAATAATAGTATATATTAGGAAATGCAGACCCGAAAAATTATGTAATAAGTAATAAAAGAATATGTATGAAGTGATAAAAGAATGACCACTGCAGACAATTCGTTATACACATAAATATTGAAGCATAATGATAACCTGACCCCTTATCACTCCCCTATCATGTCCACAAAATATCAAACCGTTTTATCCCCTAATATTAAAGAAAAAAGTGCTATTTTAGCTTGCTTCATAAAGCAGAGATGATACTATTTGGGCCACTGGAGAACCACAATTGTATGGTAATCGAAATGTTTACGTAAAATTGATAGCTTATTAACATTCGCAGACTTGCTGAACTTATTTGACTTTTAAAACACCTTTGGACGGGATGCCGATAAAGGAGTATTTACTTATTTGACTATACGGGTGTACTCACGTTATTATATCGCGTTTTGGGAATATGTTTTGAGTCATATGGAGACCCGTCATTAGGCATGAAATAGTGTTCGTGGCGGCTGGACTCCATGCATATGATATGACTTGAAGCATGTCGTCAAAATGCGATATGTAGTCACATCCGTAAGGTACAGCGGGGTAAATCTCGACTGGGGGGCCAATGTAACTGGTCCATTTTTCCCATGTTTTACAATATTTGCATTATTAAATAGTGTCCACCGGTTATATATGGTAGGCGTGTTCAGTGGAACTCATCATCATAGTCTAATAATGGAAAAAAAGGATCAGTTAGAATGGCCCCCCAGTCGAGATTTGCCCCGCTGTTCCTTACTTAATAAATTTGTCTCGCGAAAGTTTAACGTTTATAACTTTATAATTTAAAAGTAAGTACCGAAGGTACCAAAAGGTAGGTAAGTTTAGGGTAATCGTGTCAAAATGACTAATTATATTCCCGATAACATATTAACAATATTAAACAATCAACATGTTTACTAATAACTTATGTCGATAAGGTACTCGTCAATTCATATCTCGTGCTTTGCCTACATAATGAGTAAGTAGGTATTAAATATATATTCTGTCAAACAAGTCTGTCAGTAAATAAGAACTAAGAAAACTATAGGTATCCTTTTCTCTAGCAACCTAAAGAAAAGGATGCATATAGTTTTCTTTGTTCTTATTTACTGACAAACTTGGTTGACAGAGTATAGATGCGGATAAAGTGCCAAAAATTTATATACACGACTTTATTTCTTACACGTTAAGGTTGTAGATACATATTTTTGTGACTTTGTCCCCATTTATATTTCAATACCTTGTACATTAACGCCAAAATTGTTCGGTATTCAAACTGCGGAGCGGCCGCCACCTTACTTCGACGAGTGATTAACAAAAAATGACCTTGATGATTGTAGGCACAAAACAACGCGATAATGAAGGGACCATGTTGTTGAAAATATTTTCTAAAAGTTATGTGACTTTATTCCCTTACTTTGAAATAGGACTCACGGTCAATCGACCTAGCATAGCATACATAATATCTTTCTAATTAAGACGATACAGGAGGGGCCAATTCTCCATACAAACGCTCTCGACTATTTCCTCCCTGGTTTTTGAAGATAGAGCACTGATTGTTTTAAGACAGATTACTATTATTTTTATCTGTGTCGGACCGTTTCTATTTTTTTGATATTTTTATTTTTAAAGACGCTAGAGCCCATCATAAAGTTCCAAAATATGACTTACTGATTATGGCGCAAAAAAGGTGTGGAATTCAAAATTTGGTAACAATAAGCCAAAAAAAACTAAACGGTCCGACACAGAAACCTTAATTGATATTCAGATTCTCCGTTACGATTGATTAAGTTTTGAAGAAGGAAACAGTCGAGAGCAGCACTTCGATTTTAAAGATTTTTTCGCAATATCTTTTAACTGAGTTGTTCAGAATGGTCAATTTTTAGGGTTCCGTAGTCAACTAGGAACCCTTATAGTTTCGCCATGTCTGTCTGTCTGTCCGTCCGTCCGTCCGTCCGTCCGTCCGTCCGTCCGCGGATAATCTCAGTAACCGTTAGCACTAGAAAGCTGAAATTTGGTACCAATATGTATATCAATCACGCCAACAAAGTGCAAAAATGAAAAATGGAAAAAAATGTTTTTTTAGGGTACCCCCCCCTACATGTAAAGTAGGGGCTGATTTTTTTTTTCATTCCAACCCCAACGTGTGATATATTTTTGGATAGGTATTTAAAATGAATAGGGGTTTACTAAGATCATTTTTTGATAATATTAATATTTTCGGAAATAATCGCTCCTAAAGGAAAAAAAAAGTGCGTCCCCCCCCCCTCTAACTTTTGAACCGTATGTTTAAAAAATATGAAAAAAATCTCAAAAGTAGAACTTTATAAAGACTTTCTAGGAAAATTATTTTGAACTTGATAGGTTCAGTAGTTTTTGAGAAAAGTAGGGAAAACTACGGAACCCTACACTGAGCGTGGCCCGACACGCTCTTGGCCGGTTTTTTTCGATAAATCTAGTTAAGAGCACTAGTATATTTAACTAAAATTCCCAAATCGAAAGAGGGCTCATTTCCATTTTAGCATTTTCGCTCCTGTTTGTATTAATAATTCCAAATACAAAATGCATACCTAATGATAATTATTTATTAGGCTGCTTGGATTCCTCTAGGTTTGGGCCTTTTGGCCAAGCCTTTTCCTTTATCGCCAAACAACGCGATACACCACTACACAAAACCAAACCTGACTTCCCGTTTAGGGCACACAGACTGCACACAAAAAATGAATAGGGTAAGGTGGGCAACAGAGAACCAGTGGTACACAAGGAACCAACGGTTTTATTCGAAAATGCGACGTTGCCAAACTGCACTGCGAACATAGGCACGCGCCGCTAAGGTTCCCCCGCTCGCTCCCCAGTCGGCGGCCGGTCCGCGTTGAAATTGCACGTGTAGTGAAGTATTTTGTGATTTTGGACAAGAAAACAGGAAAAAATTAAGTATTTAGTTTTTATATTTTCTCAGAATGTAGTTATGTTTGATTTATCTAATTAATCAGTTGTGCGGAGTGACTATTTCTCTATCTTTTTGACATTCACTGATGCGGCTTTCTTGTGCCGTTTATTTTTTACCGAATTTAAAAAGTGAAAATGTATATCTAGCACACATTGAACCACAAGGCTAGAGTACTCAATGAACCAGGAGGTTCTCTAGGTAATTCTCTAGTTAGCCTTTGGAAGGTCTATTTTGTACAACTTTTGCCATGTTTAAGAGTTAATATAAATATATCTAATATAACGTTACTATATAGTACAAAAATATATGATAATACATATATTATTTAAGTTTTTTGAAGTGCAAGACTTTATTTTTCATATAACGAAGAATATTGTGACGATTACATTAGTAAACTACTCTTAGTTTAAATAAATAAGCATTTTTGACATTGTAAATGTTGTATTTATTAAATTGCCCCATATTTACCTAAATCAGTTTGTATATTTTGCAATTATTTATCAAAAACTATGCAATTATATAATGGTAGGTTCATTGTGTACTAGGCCGGTTCATTGAATACATAGTACCGGTTCAGTCTGTACCAGAGATTGTACACAATGAGCCATTGTTCATCTTTTAAAAAAACTAAAATATCTCGACTTCTATTCAGTTTTATTAAAAAATAATGATGAAAATTTAGAGCTAGATAAATAACAAATGCACTAAATAAAAAAAATTGAATTTGGACCTATTATGACTGACTTATTAAGATTTAAATTTTTGGTGGCTCATTGTTGGCAACCTCACCCTACCCGACGCGTAGAATGACTAAAGATGTCAATTATCATAAACAAAAGAAAAAGTATTGCAAATGCGTATGCGCACCAGTTTTACCGGTTTGGGGGATTGATTTAATTTCGCATAAAATATATCATATAGGTATTATGCCAAATTTTAATGCGATGTACTGTAATATTGTATATTTTACCGTATATTATTTTATCAAAAGCTCACTTTGAGGACGGCTTTCTTGTGGCAAATTAGCTGGCCATATTCAGGGTCCCTCCACATCTAGCGTCTCGCGAGCGTCGCGTCGGGCCAACTGTATGGAAAAAGACGCTGCGTCGACCGGCTTTGCCCATACAGTTGGCCCGACGCGACGCTCGCGAGACGCTAGATGTGGGGGACCCTCATTCGGTCATCCGGTTATAAAAATATGTAGGTAATCCTGAGTATCTGGTTTACATTTCATTCGAAAACTTTACGTTTAGTTTTAGAATGAATTTCTTTAGATAAGTTGTCTTTCCTAGTCCCAATAAAATTGGCGAACGTTTTAAAATCGGTTAACGGTTACGTTACGTCACGTTTCCAAATAACAAGAACTACTGAAGTTTATACAAAATCGTTACATTATCACCTGTTCTGACGTAAAACATTTGCATTATGCGGGTCCATAACCTTGGCCCACAGCCCACAACCTTGGGACAGAGAATTCGGGAATCGGATCAGGGTTTTGCGAATATGGGCATAAGTTTGAATGCATACATTCTGATTGAAGAGGCTGGCTAAGATAATCTTGTGTTGAACAAAGTGAGGATATGTCAGTCGTATTAAAAGATATATTTTTGTCTAAATTTGACTACTGGACATGCAGGGTTTAATAGCTTTAACAACATTTTAAGACACTTGGTTTTAAATGACAAAGATTATAAGACCGTCCGACCGAATAAGTAGTCGGCCGTCAAGTCAGTTAAAACTAATTGGTTAGTGGCTAAATACATACGAGTACTTATTATTCAATTATATAAAATAAATGAATACAAATTCTTATCATCCCATGATCAATAATATTTATTAAAAGCGACTTTTTATTTACTATAAATAATTTATATCAAATCGTAAATGCCTAACACTTCCCAAGGTCAAAAAAGGGTAACAGAATAACGAATAACAATACAATGCAAGAGAAAATAGCGTAAAACAAAACACTATCAACAATGGCAACGCGAGTTGACGAGAAACAAAAGAAACGAAGTTTATGTAAAAACATATTGTATAACAATAGCTACCTTTCAAGTTATTGAATGGAATCAATTTCAGGTAATTGAATAGTACTAGGTATTTTATATATTATAAACATGTGACAAAAGTAGTGAATAGCCCTGTAAAAGTGATAATTTTATTTGGATGCTATGAACTGAATGTAGGCCAGAAGATTTTGTCTGATTTTCAACTAGGTTTTGAGATACTCTATTAAAACTTCTAAGATCTATAGAAGCATAATTTTCGGGTTAAAATATTATTATAAATGCATGTACATGGAATCACGAATGAATTCATTGATAAATTCGCCATGCACTTTTACAGCTCACTGTACCTCTGTATTTAACTTATCGAGAAATGGGTATCCCGTATCCCTTTATGTTTATAACTACCCCCATATTTATTTTATAAGTTCCTGACACTTGATAGGTCATTATAATAATGTAATAAATATTGGGGACACCTTACACAGATCAACTTAGCCCCAAACTAAGCAAAGCTTGTACTATGGGTGCTAAGCAACGATATACATGCTTAAATACCGCGGGTCCTACTAGATTTATTTTAGTTTTAGTTTTATTAATTTTAATTTAATTTAGTGAATTTATTATGTTAATATTAGTAATAATCTATGGAATGTATTTCCGGTAATAAATAATTTTCATTTCATTTCATTTCATTTTTTCATTAAATAGATAAATACATAATTATATACATAGAAAACATCCATGACTCAGGAACAAATATCAGTGCTCATCACACAAATAAATGCCCTTACCGGGATTCGAACCCAGGACCGCGGCTTAGCATTAGCAGGCAGGGTCACTACCGACTGAGCCAGACCGGTCGTCAAATATCATTTCATTGTACGAAAGTTGTCACAAAAACGCATAAAATTACCTAATCACTGAAAGAATTGAACATCGACCGAATGAATACTTAAATATGCAACTTACAGCACGAGTGCGTACCTAGTTGATTTAAATTGTCAATTAAAGAATAAGTATTAGCAAAGACATATGTAACTCCGTAAAGACAGATAAAGTATAAGAAAAAGCGTACCTCAGAACCATATAGAAGAACGTACGGTGGCCTAGATGGCGTTATACTTTTGGGGGACGCTCGGCTAGATGGCGCTAATATTAATATTTGGCATTCTAACACATATCAAGCTAAGAATATGGGCCAAATTCTCAAAACGAAGGTTGAAAAGTTTTGAGCCTGTGTCGATCGAGAGATTGCAATGGATGTTTTATGCGGGTTCCCTCTATTTGGCATAAATTTAATTGTCCGAAACGATTTTCGCATAACAGACTTCGCATAATTGATTTTCGCCGAATGTTAATTTGGCAGAAAACTTATTTGTCATAATCTAAAATAATATGAATATTACTTTGTCCGAAAATAAGTTCGCATAATTTTGTTTACGCCGATTGTTTTTATGAATAAAATTATGTTGCATATATGTATTTGGCATATTTCCTAAAATCAGAATATCCACCCATACTAAATGCTGTGTAGAGAGTCGGTTTGATTAGGTTCGAACTGCGACCTTAACAAATACAACATTTTGTCAAGAATTTCGGTTAGGTTAGGTTAGAACTGCAACATTAATATAGTAGTATTATCTATGATAAAAATTCTGCATGATAAATTTCGACTAAACCATGTTATACAGAAATAATTTATGCATAAAAACCATTCGGCGAATAACCTTTATGCACGAAATATATTCGGACAAACAAAAATATGCCTAGACATATTATGCGTAACTATACTATGCCATAACAGATTATGCAAAAGGTGAATTATGCCAATATAGATTATGCCAATAAGAATTCTTGATATTAAAATTATGCCAAAACAAGGGGAACCGTTTTATGCACTGTGATTACAAACTTTACTTTGACAGTAACTCTCTATAATACTCGATCCTCTTTGGTATTACTTAGTTTAACGAGTTACACAGAGTTTAGATAATGGTTCACATGTTGTTTATCTGGTGACGCCAGGTCAAGGTCTCCAATAATGGATGTAAAAAACAGTATTAGCTAAAACCAAACTCGTTTATTTGTAGGGTAAATGTATCGTAACGTTGATTAGGCATAAACATCTTATTTTTATTTTACTGAAAATAAGTATGCATTCAACATCGACAAAATGGCAATACAGAGCATTGGATGTTTGCATGGCAAATTGGCAATGTCTTTACGACCAGTCTGGCGTAGTCAATAGTGACCCTGCCTGCTAAGTCGACGGTCCTGGGTCAGAATTATTCGTGTGATGAACACAGATATTTGTTTCTGAATTGTGGATGTTTTCTACATATGTAAAGTAAAAGTATGTACGAAAAGTGCGAAAAGGGTTTCCTTCGGAAACGTTCGTATTTGTCATGCTAGTTTAGTCAATGTCAGTACATCTTGTACTGAGACTGACTGAAATAGCATGACACGTTCGTACGTTTCCGTAACAATACGAAGGCATCTCTTTTCGCACTACTTCTGTATATCGTCGCCTAGCACAAGCTTTTTTTTTTTTTTTTTTTTTATTATAAATGGGCTTACTCTTGACCACAGACTAGCCAAAGGCAAAGACGTGGCCTACGATGGAGTGAGCTCGCCCAGAAGATGCCAGAAGCTTTGCTTAGTTTGGGGCTAGGTTGATCTGTGTAAGATGTCCCCACAATATTTATTATTATTTAATATTTATCTTAAGCTTATTATTATTTAGTATTTATCTTAACTTCTTACCCCCTTATTCATAAACGTTCACTAAAGTTATCAAGCCGATAAAGTTCGTTTGTCCTTTTCTATCACACCAATACGTCGGAAAGAGACAAACGAATTTATCGGCTTGATAACTTTAGTGAACGTTTATGAATAAGGGGGTTAAGCTGTAAACTGTGCTAAAATTCCAAACACTTCTATTTTACAACATCGATGAAATGTTTTCTCAATAATTGTAATTGTTAGTTATCTGATCTGGCCTACTGACAACCTTTATTTATTTATTTTTTTGTTTTTTTTTCTAATAAAAAGTAATCGTTCTAATTGCCACACACTTATTAAGTGAGACAGCTGGTAGCTACAGTTACCAAAGGCAGAGTAGATAGACTACCTACTCGATAATACAACGTAACTTTTGAAATCCGGTTTGAAGGACCATATTCATTTAAAATTATAGTCAGGAACATTGTAGGTAACAGCCGTTTGTTTAGTTTCTTGTTACATTCCGCACACCTTTGCCCTTTAACGCTTTCTCCATACTGAATAATATGTCCCAACTTGTTGCTATGTTGCTATCCTTGGTGCGGGGTCTATTTATAGACTACGGCGTTGCAAGGATATCGCGTCTATCTCCTCTTTGTTCGTGTTTATCAACTTTTAATGTCTTTTGGGTTCATTATGTACTAATGAATCAATAAGAAAACATAATGAATAAAGCAACACTTGCAAGCGTAGTTACTTTATTGGTTAATTACTGCAAAAAAAGGTGGACTTAAAGCGGCAGATTTTTTCTTAATTTTAGTGTTCTTATGGCTTAAATATCCTAATATTTCAGAAATGATTTGGTTATTTTAAACGCACAACCGATTTACATTGGTCTCACGAATCTCACGATATATGGAAAATATGGACTTAAATAATGAATTTTTGGTCTCCTATTTCTACTTTAGTTAAGTAACTAAACATTTTCTTTAGCTCAACCATTAGTCACTATGCAAATCTGTTTATATGTATGCACAATGCAATGCTAACATGTTTACCATTCTGCGTGCGATAAGTAAAGTGCAATGCCCGAGCGACGCAAGCGCATCGGTTAACAAAATGGCGGAACTCATCTTAAAATGGCCGCCGCTTGAGCTTTTTCAATCTTGGAATAACATGGTTCAATCCAAAATGTTGTATGTTACTATAAAATGGGATGTTAAATAAGACTTTTTGAAAGAAATGAAGGGCATTAGAAGTCTGCAACGCATTTGATGCATTCTAAGAGATTTGAATACAAGTTTACACCTTCAACACATTAGATAAGACTCAATTTAGTTTTATATTTGGTTTCGCACACTATCATTTTCCAGTAGGAGAGAAAGAGAGAGTAGGATTGCCAAAATATGTTAAGCACATGCAAATGTGACAATAAATTAATGCAACTTGCAAGTTAGGTCATGTTTATTTTGGTTGTGAGTTCTTTTTGATGCTTAAAGGGTAAGAAAGATTCATGAAAATATTGTCCTACTTACTTAAGGAGCCAACATAAAGCAGTCTCCTAGTTTTGATTTGGCAACATGACAGTGTATGTACAAAATTTTAATGAAAAATAGTTAAATAACAATAGATTGAAATCAGGTTTAAGCCACTTGCGAAAGTTTTGCTACATAGTATCTATTGTATAGTAAATATGTGATTCACATGTTATGAATGAAGTAAATAAGTATGGCAACTCTTTTGTTTTTAGGGTACAGTTGTCCAAACAAACCATGAGGCGGGCATGATAACAATGATGGCTATGTGGTAGATTTTTATTTACATATTATATGCGCAGAATTTAAAATGTCCCTTCCCACCAGGGTATTATCAAAGAAACTGCTCATGAAATAAATTGTGGGCTAAAAGTAATAAAATCATCTCAACGTAGATGAATACCACACATTTCTATGTGTCCGAATGTGTAGGCATGTTACATGTATTCGAATTTTCCAATTGGGAGAAATTATATGTAATAGGTATTTTTCGCGACTGATAGCATATTTGATCGTAAATTGAAAGCAATGTTAATTGACTGATTGATGTTATTTGACGACCGGTCTGGCGCAGTCGGTAGTGACCCTGCCTGCTACGCCGCGGTCCTGGGTTCGAATCCTGGTAAGGGCATTTATTTATGTGATGAGCACAGATATTTGTTCCTGAGTCATGGATGTTTTCTATGTATATAAGTATTTATATATTATATATATCGTTGTCTGAGTACCCACAACACAAGCTTTCTTGAGCTTACCGTGGGCCTCAGTCGATCTGTGTAAGAATGTCCTATAATATTTATTTATTTTTTATTTTATTTTACTTAAGTTGCTACACTGTCAATAAATTTTTATTCAGGGATCGTTAATATGTATAATTATAAAGTAATTTCTATATGTTAATAAGACTTACCTATGTAACAAATTAAATTGTATACTACCTTTTATAAAATGTAAATAAGATTTTTTAATATTAGAATGTGGCACTGAAACTTGAGTAGTTTCATGTGCTCTGCCTACCCCTTCATGGGATACAAGCGTGATTGTATGTTGTTGTTGTAGAATGATATAATAGAATTGTTAATTAAGATGAATAATTGAAATATTCTGACGTGTAAAAAATGTTAATTTTTATCAATAAATGTATCTTATGTTATCTTATCACTCATTGTAAATTTTTAATATTACTTGATATTACCAAAATTTAAATTGAACATAGGTAACTTGCACATGAGATAAACGCTGCGTCTAAACCATAACGATCGATAGGTATAATATTAAAATACAAACATCAATATTGATTTGTCAAGATAAATCAATAACAATTTTTCCTTCTCATTTCAGTTAATCCACACAAAACCGATATGCAACGGCAGTGTCTGCTATCTATCGGAGAAGCCCCGCGAGGAGCAGGTGGTAGAGAGCGCCATCAGGCGGTACAGCAAACAGCACGGAAGGCCCGAGGAGAACAGGAGGAAACAGGACAGCGATAGTGACAGCGCTAGCGACTCTGATACTGAATGCAAGGGACATGATCGAGTGAGTCTTTAACATTATTTTTATTTTTTACTGTATACAATTTTTAAGGTCCAAAATTCAAGTCCTAATAGTAATTAAGTAGGAGAACTGTGAACTCACTATCGATTAAGAATCGTACCTCAATTTTTAGCGCCATCTATTAAATACTATCATAACTACACTGATGAGGCAATCAATTTTTTTTTGCAAAATGTGTATTGACGTGATATCATGATATTAAAATAAAGAAGCAAGGCAATCGTTCTCATTAAAAATAAAAACACACAAACATATTTAGAGAAAATATGATTTAGCCACTTCCAGGGTGCGAAACAGCGCCATCTAATTTTAAGACTAAAAGGCCTAAAAGGCATTTCAGGGGTACGCATTTTTGTATGGGCTTAGTCTGTCCCGGTATTATAAAAAAAAAATATATATATAAATATTATATGGTCCTTGTTATTAGTTAAGGAAAATTGCTTTTCTAATAGGTATGGGGTCAAGAAAACATCTAAGACGACGGTACAACCTCATTGTCAAGTATCCTACAGACCACAAGGCAGACGACTCTTTTAAATTTCATAACTCTTCCAGTAGCGTAAACTCTCTTTAAAAATATGCCCAAAATATGCATGCAAGCAAAATATTATGGTAGTTCAAACTTCAATAGCCAAAATGGTTGTTATACAATCTAAACACAGTCAATAAGAATGACATAAATATTACTTATTGTCATTCCCTCATTGATGATCAATAGGACAATACCGGCCTTGATTCAATTTAATCACATTCAATTCATGCCTCTTGTAACTAGTTTAGGTCTTAAACAGATCTTCTTGCAACTAGATTTATCTTACAATGTATTTAGTACAGCTTTTATATGATTTAGATACATGTTTTACAAGTAGAATTGGTAGGTATTCGAGTAAAATATCATGCTAAAAAATGTTTTATTGACATGAACATAATATTTTAGGTTTACACGTATAATACTTAACTATTTAATACTAGGTTTAAAACATAATACTAATAAAAAAAAAACCTTAACAATAAAAAACCTTAACAAACTACCTAAATTAGTCAAACAACCCACCCCGCATCGTTCCCGACGCAAAAGTGCCCATCACACTTGCCGCGTTTCCACGCTGTACCGCGATGGACAACCTCTGCGCCAAGAACGACCCGGAGCGGGGGTTGAGACCCCTCTCCTGCAGACGACGCCCCAGCTCCCAGAGGAAGGTTTTTGCCTCCGCACACCAGCACCCACTAGTCTCCACGGCCACAGGAACAAATAAATAATTTGATAAGGCCGAGTACTTGTCCCTTTTTAGGTCCGCCGCCTGCTCAGCAGCTCCTCCTGCCGTCCGCACGGTGCGAGCGAGGTGCGAGGCGGCAAACGTGCTAACGCAGGTGGCGTCCCATAAAAGGCACTTACCCCTCTCCCATGGCACCAGAGTCAACCCATCTGGCCTCTTATCGTCCGACCGGCTAAGTCCAGGTGGCTCCAGCACACACGGAACGTTGGCGACACCAGTGCTCTACGAATGATATCGTTCAAGGCGTGGTGCCGTGGGAACCTCCCTGCGCACCTGCGACAACTTAAAGCATGGTGCCCGTTGCTCTCCACCATCGAGCCGCAAATGCATTGATGTGGTTGACAAACATCGCAGCCGAGACGAAGAGCAACGGCCACCCGCAACGAGTCATTATCGAGGAGGGTGCCAAAGTTCGGGGAGGGAAGGGCGTGTAACCAGGCCCCAGATTCCGGTGCCGAAGCCGCCACCAGTCTAGCCCTATCCGCACCAGAAGCGTTGTTCAAGAGACTGGCAAAAAGACGTTTAATGCCTACCTCGTCCCACAAACGCTGCAGAAACGGCTTTTCAGGCACCCGCGCACCCGGGTTGAGAGCCTCCCAGACCGACAAGGCATTGGAAGCGAAAGGTATTATGACCTGGTCACGATTCAAAGATAAAATCCTAGTGACAAGGTCCACCACTCCCGCCGCCGACGCCAGGAAGGCCGGAAGACACACATCACGTACGCGCCGTATACCAATTCCACCGCTACGTACTGGTAACGAAGCCAAATCCCACTGTTCTGGACCCAAACACACATTCAAAATACCTTCCGTTAACTCTTTCACCACAAAGTCAAAAGAATCCATGTGGCCGGGGTGCATCCAGACTGGGGAAGTGCGCAAAAAGTACGTCACCTTCGGCACGGCGAAACAGGATCTCAGCAAAGTAAGTGCGACGTGACCCGAGAGCTTTTTTAACTTCTCACCAGCAGACCTCAGAAGCTGCTCTCTTACTTCGAAGGCTTCATGCTAAATAAATATACCTATTTCACAACACGAGATTCCTGAGAAAAATTATAATCTTTCCTAAAAACACGATTCGAAAATGATGATCATTTGTCAATAATAGGTAATAAGAGTAAATTATTAGAAAAACGGCTCATATCACCCTATCCAATCTTTGATTTTGGAAAAAGTCGCTCCGAAATCGGCACATGACGCATGCAACAAATTCAAAGTTATTAAAAAAACTTATTAAATTCACCTAAGTTTGAAAATTGAATAACAGCGAGTGAAGGAGCCAATCCAGACTGTCTCCACTGCACCCCTGTACATCGATAATCGTTAGTAACCGGGTCAACGGATGCAATGACTTTAAGAAAGTTTTGCCTTTTTACGCACGCAACCAAATTAAAGCTAAAACAATCTTAAACCACTCAACTAAAGTTCGAAATAAAACAACAGTATTAATATCACGTATATGTGTATGTTTATTCCTCTGTATTATTTTTTTGTTTTGCATGCATTGTGTCCTTAAAAGTAGGTACCTAATTATAGTTCTTTTGTGTTTGTAATTTTGCACCGCCTACAACTTCTCTGCTTTGCCTAAAGGTTGACTGGTAGAGAATGCCTTATGGCATTAAGTTCGCCTATTGTACATTGTGTTTCTTTGTTCAATAAAGGTTAAATAAATAAATAAATAGTGAGTGTAGGAGCCAATCCAGACCGACTGCACTGCACCCCTGTAACATCGATAATCGTTAGTAACCAGGTCACAGTTGATTGGCCAGGCAGATAAATGATCGCCGCGGAGGTCAACGGATGCAATGACTTTACGATGATGGACGGCGTGAAAAGTTTACGAATGTACAGTTAGGTATGATGAGTTGATGACGATTATGTTTGCACGAAACAAGACTTAAAGATAAAACAAAGATACCTAAATTGGTTCTTCTTTATGAAGGTTTCGATAGGTATTATGAAGGCGTCGATACAAGTCGATTCCCTACGGGTTCCCTAAAATTCTCCAGTATCGGTAGAAGTCCATACAAAACAGATCCCGAAAACCCCTCTGGTTTTATCAATAGTTATTTGTTATACAAGGGGGCAAAGTTGTATTTTAACGCCGAGTGTGGAATTGAAAAACGAGCAAGTGAAAGGATTCTATAGTTGAACCACGAGCGAAGCGAGTGGTTCGAGAATAGAATCCTGAACTTGCGAGTTTTTTAACACACGAGAAGTAAAATACATTTGCACCCGAGTGTAACACAAAACTTTTCCCCTCACTATAGCGAGGAAACTACAAAGCAAAAATGCGTTTATCACAGCTTCCAGTAGTTCCACAGGTGGTAAATCATCTTTATGACTAGATTCACCTACTTTTATTAATTTTAAAGCAGTTAATTTGACTTTATTCAAGGTCAAATTACTTTACCCACTAGTGGATAAAATGCGTTTTTACCCGCTGGTATTAAAGGACAAAACACGTGTTTCCGAGCTAGTGAGGGGAAAAGAAAATTTTCACGCCACGCCGCTGCAATATACATACCTACCTATTAGTACCTACAACCTGTGGCCTATTTCAAAACAGTGACAATTGTCACCCGACAGTGACACTTCACTGTTCATTGCCTGTTCAACAGGGAAACATTGGTACTGATGTTATGTTACTTATCAACCCAGGAATAGGCACAGACTTGTCAGTGTCAAGTGTCAATATCACTGTGGTGAACTAGGCCACTGCAGCTGTAACTATTTGAAGAACCCAGTAAATTCAGTAATACCTCAAAAAAATCATCGTTCAGAAACCGAAATTTGAAACAAACAAACTGTGACTTGATTATGGGATGTACTATTTTCGTATAGGTGTTAGTGTAGGTAGACATCTTATCACATTTATATATTTGTTGAGAGCTTTCCGTATCCATATTTTCAATAGTGCAGTCATTATTTTGGATACAATATAGAGATAAATTGTTTCCCAGTAGGGTCTTGGGTCTACTGTATTACCACTATCAACACAAACTATCGTAAGGGACTTTAAAACTAAGGGCCAGTTGCACCAACCACATTTGACAGACACATCATCGTCACACAGCAGACGTCTATGGAACTTCCCATAGAATAAAATTTAACGAACACTTTAACGGAGACAGACGGTTTGGTGCTACCGGCCCTTACTCTAATAGAATTCTACAAACTTTATATAACAAGTGATTTGCTAAACAACTCTCTTTCCAAATTCCTAACGGGTCAACTTGATCAAATCAAGCTAATACTAATACGAGTAGCTCATAACGATATTACTTATGTCGCAAAACCAGACGTAACAATCACTCGCTTGGCTCTTTATGCAAAACTGACCTACTTGACTTCCTTACAGATTAACTAATCAAGTCTATGTTGCTTATACTTGATTATAATTCTTATATGTAGAAGGATAACGGTTTAAAATAGCATGGAAATTCGAGTGGACTAGGTTTATTTGGTTTTGTGTAAGACTAGTAGATTAATACATTGTACACTATGTTTTATGACCGCTTAGTTATAGGACGTCGACCTCTCTAATATCTATTATTCTACAATGTATTTAACACAGGCCCTTTCATTTGGTTTTTAATATAAGACTACTGACTGGACTAATATCGATTAGGAATTTCGATTTGATTGTAAACGACCACCCGATGGCACTGGTCCCACCGCGAGCTAGTAAGCTATGAGCTATCGGCTATAAAAACGATCAAAAGATAATCACTCCCGTGTAAATAAAAGAGACACGGCGATGTTTATACTATAGTTACTCGCCCAGCGATGAGCATGAGCTTATAGCTTACTAGCTCGCGGTGCCTATAGTTGCGTGCGAGCATCAGCATTTAAGCGAAACTAATTTGTTTTCGTTTACAAGAATGCTCGTGATCATCGTTTGTCTAATAGAACGTATCTGCTTCGGAAAAACTAGTAGATCTTGGGTTCAGGAATCAGGATGTTCTGAGGCAGCACCTAAGATTAAACTGTAAGGTTCTGTATTGGCGCGTCAATTTTTTCTCCGTCACATTATTCGGCGATAAATACTGCATGATGTAATTTCGGCTTCGTAGAGCGTTGTCTTTTTATCTCTATTTCTTATTGTCCCATGGGATGTTAACATTGCGTTATCCCGATATTTGCCACGGCTCATGGGAGCCTGGGGTCCGCTTTAACAACGTTGTTTAACGTTACGTATTTAATGTTGATATTCGTTGGACGGACTTTAACTTCATTACTAAGCCCTGTCTTTCCTCTTTCCAGTCAGAATTCTGGCGGCGCAAGATGCGCACAGTGCACAACATCCTGGACGTGGACAAGGACGGCCTGATCTCCTTCAACGACTTCAAACTCTTCGCCAACCGGTTCCAGAGCCTTGGGCATCTGGATGAGCAGCAGGCGAAAGAGTTCTCTGAGATTATTAAGGTACTTTTCAATTTTTATTTGTTCGTGAAAATTGTTTTACGGTAATTTCCACATATAGAAAAATTTCCAAAACTAGACAGACAAAAAAATATTTAATTTGGTCACACAATTTCACGAGATTCGCTTGAGAATTGCGACCTGTAAAGACAACATTCGGAATATTCAGAAGCAAATTGCTCAAGTCTAACTGTAGACCTACGCTAACGCTTCGATCAAGTATTGAAAATTTCTACTGCACAATATTTTTATCCAAATAGTGACATATAAACTTTTGTAACAATGAAATAAATATGAAACGGTAGGACAGTGGACACCTTGAAAGTATTTCTTGTCAACCAGACAGAAGTTTCCCAAAACCTCCGGCAGTGGGACAATATAACTACTAGGTACGTAGCCGAATGGCACAAACGCTCACGAAACGAATCGCTCGTAGATATCTATCTCTATCGCTCTTGCGTATTGGCGCGACAGATCCAGAACACCTTTCGCGGTGTTTCGTTTTCATTTCGCGTCGCAGAAATGCCATTCGGCTACGGCACCAGAACCATGAACGATGCAGTTAAAGCACGGCAAATGGTCGCGAATGAAAGTAATGCCAGAAAAACCTTCAAAAGCTTTGAAAGTTTTTCTGGCATTTCTTTCATTCACAGACCATTTGCTGTGCTTTAACCCTTAAATGCATAGTGATGTACTTATATATGCATCATGCATTTTTGACTCTATTGACAGCATGTCAAAGTTTAAATTTGAATAAATCTTTGTCAAGGTCATGCATTTAAGGGTTAACTGCATCGTTCATGGTTCTGGTCAAGCGATCATTATGTGTCTTTGGCAATTAATTCAGGCCCATATTAAAGAGTGAATTCTTATTTTCCAGCACACGTGGGAGGAGCAGTGGGGCGCCATCGACCCGTACAACTTCGTGACGGTGGAACAGTACTTAGAGGACATGCACCACGTGCTCAACGACAAGACGCTCAAGAAGAAAGCGCACCGCTGGCTGCCGTACCTGTTCAAAGTAAGTTTGTCTATGCAAAGTGACTTCAAAACCTGATCCATCTTTTCTTCAAATTTGCGAAAAACTTTGAGCTCAACGAACGGGCTGTTGACGGGAGGACTTACGGAACTAACTTGTTCCGTCTATTGTCCTTTGAGTCGTCGGCAACTCGAACCCTCCTTAGAACTTGTACACTCCTTTTTGCTGTGTACTTAACACAGCAAAAGGGAATGTACAAGTTTCTAATGGGGTGGCAACGCGCATGTTACGGTGACCGCTTTACATCAGGCGGGCCGTATGCTTGTTTGCTACCGAAGTAGTATTAAAAAAAATGAAAGTGTATTGGTTTGGAACCAACCAATTGAAAACGGATATAACGATACTTGATGAGATTTATCTTGATTGTCCCAATATGGCATGACCTCTTGGGGCAGTGAATGTTAATCGAGTCCGAATTTGTTAAGCACATTGAAAATCCCTTTATCGCCCCTACTAGAGGTAGTGTGTGTGTTAGTTCTATTACGCGTCATCAGTCAACGTCTTCTAGTATTAGTCTACCGACAGTGTCCTGTTATGTCCTAACGGTCTTACCGCTAACCGAAGTTTTTTCTATCTTTATTCCATTTTTAACCCCCGACGCAAAAACGACGGGGTGTTATAAATTTGACGTGTGTGTATGTCTGTCTGTTTGTCTATCTGTCTGTCTGTTTGTGGCATCGTAGCTCTCGAACAGATGAACCGATTTAGTTTTTTTTTGTTTGAAAGCTGAATTAGTCGGGAGTGTTCTTAGCCATGTTTCAAGAAAATTGGTCCACTATGTAGGGGTTTTTTCAAAATTTTAATTTTGCGGTTAGGCTAGTTAGTAGCATCATATGAAAGCAATATGAAATAGTAAATTATTGATTTGTTACAGGCAGTAGACAAGGATAAGTCCGGCTTCATCTCAGTGAAGGAGTTTAAGCTGTTCTTCCAGTGCCTGGGGCTGGACAACGAGCACGCGGCCGTTGCTTTCGCCGTCATCGATGTCAATGGGGTAAGAACATTAACCTTTTAAAAAAAAATATCTTTTATTTATTTATTTATGGTATTTTTTCTTACATTTTCCTTCAAAATGCCTTTTATTTTCACTACAAAAAAATTGTATAAAATAGTTTATTTACGTTCAATTTGCGCTCTTTCTATCGATACCCCACTTACCTGATAACTTGAAATTTACAGTTTGCTCCCCTTTCATTTTGGCCATTTTCTACCATTAAAATTAATAAAGTAAAAAAATATACTTTCTATTTGTAGAGGTTTACAATGTTCACAACTGTTCCAAATTTCAAGTTGATAGCATTCGTAGTTCTCGAGATATTTAGGAATGTGACAGACGGACAGACAGACGGACAGAGTCGCATTATAAGGGTTCTTGTTGACCTTTTTGATACGGAACCCTAAAAACTATATAGTTGTACAGTCACCGGTATAAATATTGTGCCTGACTGTAAGCTCACATTTTTGACACATTTGTTTTGAAGTATTTTGCGATGTGGTTACCTAATCTTTCAACCCCTTATTTGCCAAGAGTGGCACTGAAGCTTTAGTAGTTTCATGTGCTCTGCCTACCCCTTCATGGGATACAGGCGTGATTGTATGTATGTATGTATGTGTAGGTAAATTTTATGTTTTTCCTACTCAGAATCACGAGGACAAAAAACAAGAAACAAAAAAAATGGTCCCAAAATTTTCTATTAATTTGCATACTTTCCACTTTGTAACCGCTGTTCAAAGTGTTTGAAAAATTGTAACGAAGTAGAAAAAGCCTCGTCTGCCAATAAACCATACTCTGGTTTGGCAGAAATTAAATTTTAGCTTTAAATTTTAGTTTTGAATAAACATTTATTTCATTTTCATTTAATTAACGCTTTTTTTCGCCTAGTAGGATAGAAAGGACTTGTGATTCTGAGTAGGAAAATCATTAATATTTACCCATTCTGGAAAAAAAAGGTTTTCAGTCTTTTTTCGCGAAAATTCCCAAAAGCTAACCTTGTATACCTGATGTATTTATGAACTTTTTTTTGTCAACAGGACGGAAAACTCTCTCTTAAAGAGTTCGTAAAACTCGGCAAGGACTTCTTCTTCACCGAGGACGAGAAGCGAGTATCCAAGATGTTCTGGGGCCCTCTAGTCGTAGTGTAAACCTTAGCGTAGCTCACTAACGGCCCAGCCACGACATTTGTCCACGCGCGGCAGCGGTGAGCGGCGGCCATACATTGAAGCGAGACACAGCGATGGGACTTTTCATTCGCACGTATGGCTGCCGCTCACCGCTATCGCGCTTAGACTAATGTCGTGGCCGGGCCGTAAGAGTCATATTAGTTTGTAAGCTAGGCGTCCATATAAACTCAATACTGTTTGCAAAGAACCTTGTCGTTTTGAAGAATAGTAAGAGATTTCTTACAATTTGAATTGTTAAGTTATTTTGACATAGTTCCATTGCAGAAGGAAATTGTGTGTAAAGTTGAAACTTTAATACGATATGATGTTTAATGGATTGGTTCTAATATTACGAAATATTTGCAAGGTTTTAAAAAATCTTGAATTTTAATAGAATTAAAATAAATTCGTTAATTATATGTACATAGAAAATCAGATGAAATAATACGAAAAACTAAAATTATCTTATGATGGTATTGTGTCAATTAATGGTAGATTTGTAGACTAATAATCTACTATTTGACCATATAATTTGAGTTTAACTATTGTAACTAAATTGGTTTTCTATGTAATATAAACCAAAAGCATTTAAAAATCAATATCTACATTAAAATGGTCTGTAATGACGCTAAATTGAATACATACCAAATACCATCAGTAATGTTGACGATAATTATATAACACACATAATAATAACATTCTATTATTATTGACAGTGTAGTTGCAAAACAATTATAAGAATATAAAAAAATGTATCGAAGGAATGACAATATTTATTGATAACATTATTACTGATAGTGTATTGGCCTGTAATTTTGCAACTATCATACTAAGTTTGTTTGTAGACATTCCTATGTTAAGCTTTTCTTATGAATTAAGTTTTATGATTGACTCGCTCAATATTTGAGCGTAGAAAAAAAAGAAAATAATTATAAAATAAACAAAAAAAGAATCTCAAATAAAGTTTTGATATTAATAATTATTTTGAATTTTATTTATACCCGAAGCCTTAGTGCGTTTTCACATTATCCGATCCAATATCGGATGTAGGAAGGATTTCAAAGGGAAAATCAAGATGGCGGTTTAAATAGGATATCGGTCCTACAACCGATATCGGATAATGTGAAAACGCACTTAGGGTCTTGCTTTTAAGATGGAGAGATCAGATCAGATCAAAATAATACAAAAAAAAGTAATATTAATTCATGAGACATTTATTAATTACTAAAATACCAATGACAATAGAAAAGAAATAATCAACAACTAATTACTGAGTAATTTTTAACTTAATTCTAAATTACAATAATTATGTTGAAATATCGAATTATGAATTAGTCGAAACTTTTGATTCATACACAAATATACAATTAAATGTGGTAAAGTACAGTTTAAAGAAAACATTTTACAGTAAAACACTGAATTACCTACCTTTTTTTTAATTATTAATATTATAAATGGGCTTACTCTTGGCCACAGACTAGCCAAAGGCAAAGACGTGGCCTACGATGGAGTGAGCTCGCCCAGAAGATGCCTGTTCACTCTTGATTTGACCTGGATTTTGAGTGTGAATATAACCTGGGTGCCTAGGCACTCGTGAACTGCCTATAATATAAAAAATATTGAAAATAAAATAGGTTGCAAAATTACGCATGATGCTGGTTTTCTCATGCTAATGATTAAACTTTATGGATTCAACACAAATGATTGGAATATTTTGGAAGTCTTTTAAACTATTCAGTGAATCTCTTTGAAATGGCACAGAAGATGAACAAGTTCAATAACATTCATATTTTACAGAACTATTTGAAAATACAGTCCATTATTGTTAAGAAATTTACACAATACTCAGTTGATCTTTGAGTAGCTTAGTTTCTTCAATCAGCGAGGAGATTTTGCTGGTTCTGAAATTAAAAAGAAAAACCAAAATAACTAAATGAGGGGGTAGACTGAAAAATATAAATTATTAAACAGAAGTCGATTACCGCGAGGCCACTTGGAGTGATAAAATATACGAGCACAGTACGACACAAGTGCGGAAAAGAGAAGATTCGAAAAGTGTGGCGATAAATAAAATCGACAAAAGTTACAAATTTCCACTTAGCACGTGCATTCTCCCCATCCTTTCCTACGGAGCACAGACTTGGTCTTTGACAAAAGCTCAAAAATCCAAACTCAAGGTTTGTCAGCGGGCCATGGAGCGTAGTATTTTGAGCGTGAAATTAACCGATCGCATTAGAAATACAATACTGCGCTCCAGAACGGGAATAACTGACGTAGCTGCAACTGCTGCCAAGCTTAAATGGGACTGGGCGGGGCACGTCTGCCGGATGCCGGATGCCCTGTGGGCCAAGATAGCCACACGTTGGGTACCACAAATTGTAAGGCGTCGCGGTAGACCTCGCCAGAGATGGCGCGACGAGCTTGACGCCTTTGACGAGGACTGGTGGGAGACTTCAGGGGATAGGGATGCGTGGAGGAATTTGAGGGAGGCCTTTGCCCAACAGTGGGACAATACGGGCTCTTAATAAATAATAATAAAACGTGTATTGTACGACGTTTTTTAGTACTGTATAAGGGCATACAGCACTAGTGCAAATGCGACAGAAGCGCGATAAATAAGGAATTCGAAACGAAGGGCGATAAATCTACACGAGTTGCGAATTACTTATTCGCACACGTATCGTACAACCTTTTACAGTACATAGTTGGGGAGTTTATTGAAAAACCTTAAATTTTTTGACCAAAGCATGAAACTTGGCACAGTTGTTCCTTATATCAAAATAAGCCGATTAAGATCGGGAGCCTTCGGGAGCCTCCCCCCTGGGGCCCGGGAGGGGGGGTCAAAGTACCGCTCCACCCGGCTTGGTTTGAAAAATTCTAACTTACCCCGTTTAGTTAATAGGTCATGTTTGGTATCGTTTTCGAGTAAATCAATAACGTAGAATTCGTTTTCAGTACTAAAATTATCATTTAATGGTAAATAAAATAAAAAAAATTAAAAAATTTGAAATTTTCATCCATGATTTACAAATTCAAGTCATCATAAATGACAAACTGTTTGCTTTTTCTATAAATAAAAATATGACATGATAGCCTATTTAATATAGATTATAAAAAATATAACTTTTATCCACCTTTACTAAAGTTAAGTTCCACAAAAAAATTACTTTAAGACGCGCGGCGTCGGTACGCCGCGAGCGTAATTTTAAAATGCCTTTATTATAGAAACTCTATTAGACCCCGTTTAGCTATTAGGTCATGTTTGATATAGTTTTCGAGTAAATCAATAACGTAGAATTCATTTTTGGTACTAAAATTATAATTTAATGGTAAGTAAAATTAAAAAAAATTAAAAAAATTGAAATTTTCATCCATGATTTACAAATTCAAGTCATCATAAATGACAAACTGTTTGCTTTTTCTATAAATAAAAAATATGATAAGAAAGCCTATTTAATATAGATTATAAAAAATATAACTTTTATTCACCTTCACAAACGTTAAGTTCCACTAAAAAATTACTTTAAGACGCGCGGCGTCGGGACGCTGCGAGCGTAATTTTAAAATACCTCTATTTTAAAAACTCTATTATACCCGGTTTAGCTATTAGGTCATGTTTGATATAGTTTTCGAGTAAATTAATAACAAAGAATTTATTTTTGGTACTACAATTATAATTTAATTGTAAATAAATTTAAAAAAAAATCATCTATAATTTGCAAATTCAAGTCAACAAAAATGTCAACCGTTTGCTTTTTCTCTTATGTCACCAAACACCCAGACAAGTTTGGTGGAAACTTCCTTCACGAACTGCTTGGTGTCTGATGACCATGGTCCAAATGTTTCAAATGCAATTGCCGCATATATGTAGTTGTTTTTTAAAAATGCATATTTGCGCGTAACTGGGCGTTTTGCAGCAGCAGTCTCTGGTTTCTGGGCCGAGCGTTAGACGTTGGATGGAGCCAAGGTATCCACACAGGTCACGCCCCACGCCAAGGGTCGTCCCAGAAACCAAGGCAAGCAACCATCAGGCCGCTTTCCGTCTGCTGCTGACAAGCCGACAGGTTCGAGGGTTGTCGGCATGTTCGCTGTGCCGAGAGCCTTGCGGATTAAATCGTTAAGTGCAGTGTGTCACAAAATTCGGCCAGCAATAGACTGGCAGTGGAGTCCGTGGTGTCCTAATGCGTCGGCAGCAAGGGTGTGGTTGGCATGTCTTTAGCCCCAGTCTTAGACAAATGGCAGTATATGATGAAGTAAGGCAGCCTCGGAAGGAGGTATGTTCTCCAAGTGTCGATCCCTTCTAGTAAAGAGGTTCTTCCGGCACTCATTCACTGTTGCGTAAGGACCCTTGATCTGAAATAATATGTGCATTGTCATTTTATTTAAACAGATTCTGCAACTATCAAATTACAACATTTTGGTGTATCACCTTCACTATTACACACTTACCTATCATACAAAATAATTACAAACTTTAGTAGAAGCTGATTAGCCTATCTATGATATTGCTCCATCTCGTAATAGTTTGAAGCCTTGGGTGGCCATGTTTCTCCCTTGTTGATCGTTTCAAGCTGCGTTTATCGTACCTATCCCATACTATGTCTAATCTAGAAACGTTTTCTTTTGGCTTTGAAGCTTAGCCAGGCCACTCAAGGTGTCAAACTATTACAAGATGGAGCAATATCAGAGGCAAATCAGATTCTACTAAAGTTTGTAATAATTTTCTATGATACGTACGTAAGTGGGTAATAGTGAAGGTTACGTGATTCACCAAAAAGTTGTAATTTGATAGTTGTAGACTCTAAAATGATAATGCACATATTGTTTCAGACGGATGGAAGGAAGAAGGAGACGAATGGGTACCACACTGGTCAGACAACACTGAAGTGGCCAGTATATGCTTAGAAGTTACAAGATGTAAATGTAAATCAGGTTGCAAAAACCGATGCAAGTGCATAAAGAGGGTAGAGCCTTTTTTATGCAGTTCCATATGTACTCAGCTATGTTTTTGTGAAGGGAATGTATAGTATGAGTATGAGTAATCTGTCAATTAGGACACCACAGACTAAACTATAAGTGCTAACTTTTCAGTGTTGGATACTCTATGGCAGTTCCGACTCAATTATAATAAGCTCATTATAATTGACTTTAGTTAACTATAATAATTTCAAAAATAGAACTTCATACAATTTCTATACTAATTTGCGATACCTGGCAAATTTTCCTGCATCTGAAACATATTTTTTTTATCTGTCGCGTTATCGGCCAATCAGAGACGGTTATTACAAACAATTGGTTGCTAGGTAATTCGATGTTGATACAACGGTGAACGACTCTATTGACATTAATTTTAACTTGCATGAATGGTGATATTTCCGTCCATTGATGATGAAGATGATAGAAAAGTATTGTATACTCGTAGAAAAAGTATTGTATACAATAGTGACATAATTAAGTTTTTCTCTCTCGTACCGTACTACACATGGTACTCGACTGAAAAGTTTTGTATTATATCACGATTGTATAAAATACTATTATATAAATTTCTTTCAGGATTCACTACAATGAATAAATAACAGGTACAGTCGGTCTTTAGATCGTGTGGTCCGACCCGAGTGTTGCCGTTGTCGACACGTCAATAATAATGAATCATTTTCTATTTATGCATTAACACACCTCTGACACTGGCGATCAAATATATGAAAGAGGCGCGTTCCCCGCAGACAGTCTAAGCTCGCGTAGGTGAACGCGTACTATCCTTTGTGAATAGGCTTTAATAGAACCGTTTTTCCCCCGAAGGGTAAAAAAACGGATATTTAGGTTCCTGCCGAAGCTTGAACCACTAATGAGATTAACACCTTCATAACTCGGCCCTAATCGAGTGAATTCCTCGACTAGTAGCGCCATCTGGCGCGCCAGTCAAGTACTAGTGTCGCCCGGTTACCAGCGCTCGGCTGCTTTTTCCTCAGTACCTTTAGCCGGCAAGGCCCTTAAGGGTGGTTCAAGCTTCGGCAGGAACCTAAATATCCGTTTTTTACCCTTCGGGGGAAAAACGGTTCTATTTAGGTGTCCGTGCCTTCGCTTGAACCACTAATGAGACGTGTTTAAACCTCTGCCGGCGCTGGTTAGGGCGTACTGTGACTGATATACTTTATTTATACAGAAATGTCATAATAAGAAATAGGAAGGTATACAAAGGGATGTTTCAAAATTTAGCCACTAAGGTTTCATGAGTTGAAACTGACTCCACACAGCACAGCACAGTTATCCATTATGACTCTATGATGGTGGTAAATCACTTAATTTATGTATAACATAAACCCGACAGGAAGCCAGTAGTTAATAGATCGGTATTACAATATTTACGGAAATAAAACCTGTTATTTCAATAACATTTTTGTGAGAAAATATCAGTAGCAACCCAAACTCTGGAGAGCTTCCCCTTCATCAATGGGTGTTACATCAACGTCGGCTAAATTTGTCTCGCGTTTCCCTTACAACAGTCCCTAGTCAGAACAAGATCATATACATGTTTTTTTGTCTTATAAATTCACCAAGATACTAGTCTTCTTCTGCTTAACATAACTATAATTATATCATGTAACTATAATACACAAATTATATCATAGCACTGCCATGAGCATTATGACATTATGTTTAAATTTTTATTTTTCATGTAAATTGATTACTGTACCATAAGTAATGCGCCTATATGTATCTCCGAATATGCACATATTATTGTTAGCATACTGAGTAATAAGCAATATTGACATAGCTTAAACATTGTCTTACATAGCCCACTGCCAAATGTCAACATTTCCCATAGCATAATGTGTTATGAATTCTGTATATGAAATATACATTTGCCAAAACAATTGAAATGAACGCTTGAGTTGGAAGAAATTGCACGCTATCATATGTTAATTTGTAATTTATACCCACATCACGATAATGTATGCGTTACTGCTGGACTGGCAGCAAAACTGCAAATAAGATGATAATACATTTTCGGCTTCTGACTGAATTGACAATACCATGGCCATGGTTAGCTAAGGATCCATATAATAAAAGGTAAGCTCCTACTCAAAGTCTTTACGAGAACGGAAACTATGCAAATTTTTCCTATTAAATTAAAATGGGTCAACTGAGCAAAAAGCTTTCTGATACAAGCGATTGAAACGAATCAATGATCTAATGAGTCACACATACTTAGGCGAAGATCAAATGAAGGCAATTTGATACTTCCATGAATATACATGAATATTAATGCGGGAATCCTCTCTACACTGTACGCGTCAACTTTATTTAGTCTTTTGCTATGTCTAGCTAGTATGTTTTTTTTTTTTTTCGATATTTGAAATATTTAATTTGTGTTTGAATAATTATGAATATGTGATGCATATATTTTTAGGCTTATCATTTTTATGACTTACGTGCTGACTAGCCGAATTTATAAAGGCAAAATTGTACGATTCGTGAGCTAGTAATTCTAAAACATTACGACTTATGGCTCTTTAGTCCATTTCGATATTCTAATAAGAATGTAAGACGACAAATAACTCTTCAAATAAGGGTTAATGATGTACGATTACCTATTTATAATAAAAATTCAGTCATCAGCTTAAGATAGTAAATAGTTTTTTTTTTTTCAGAACTTTCGTAATTTATCACCAAATTGCAAAGCAATATATTATATATTGCTCTTTTGTGCGAATAATATAAATGTCTCACGTTCTTTATAAACTGATGTATACACATAAACATACGGGTTAATATTTACTGTATTCTTGCTTATTTCCCAAAATCCATATGCAGCGGGACTTCCCACAAACAAGATGCAACTGTTATGTAGGGTAATACCTGATTCTACAATTATATCGAGATGACAATTATTTATTTATCGTATGGCATATAATTAGAATTTTCTTAAAAGTCGTACGTGCACACGGATGTAGCATGTAGCGCCACGGACGATGACAATGGTATTTACACTTGCCTGTCATCCGAGACCAATAGGTCAAAATATCGTAGCTATAAGTACTGCGTACCTTAAGCGCTGAGCTTTTATTTTTCATTTAGGTTTCAAGACCTTACTTCTGATGAATATAGTTCATCAATATCTATTTAAACGGCAATAATTTTCAGTTTTCTGTTACCACTAGAAACCCATTTTGCCTAGAATCTGCGCTCCCTTTTATGAGTGTCCTAACAAATTCTTGTATTTCAGGTATATTAGGAGTCCGAAGTCTTCTAAATTAAGTCATAAGCACAGTAATGTTATAAACATCATATTTCTAGTTCCTTACACTAAATTCAATTTGAACCGGGACTCGTCCTCTGACCTTACGAACCGTTTTTGAATAAGTTGTGGCGTCTCCTCTGTTACTGACAAATAGTCGCGCCGCAAAATTCTAATAAATGGCGCTTAGTAAGCAACTGCGGAAATGTGTATCGATCCTACAACGCGCTAATGGAGTTCCAAAAGTTAATTGTAAATTTATACAACTTCTGTTAATCTCTCTAGGCCCCAGAAACCTATTCAGAAAACATTTGTCAAATGAAATAAACGGGAACTTTCTGTTAGTAATACCGCAGTAGCGGGTGATAATTTTAGGATGCGAGCGCCTCTTTATTTGTAAGAGGAAACTGTGTTCTAAAATCGAAAGAGATTCATCCTTCATTCCGTTTAATTTATTATTTCAGAAACAGGCCTCCACATTCAGTGACTACCTTTCAACATTTTATCCATAAGAGTGCCTTAGCAAATTGCGAAAATCTGCTTCTCTCGGAAAATGTATTGCCCTATTGGTTTTAATGAGCTTAAAGTGTTTTCGATATATCATACTCATACAACAAATAAGCACTTTGAATACAATTTACCTACACGGTTTCTTGCTTTGTTTTGTGTAGTTGTTTAAGTTTAGGACCAACTTCATTTACTTCGGTCAAGAGATGTAAGCCATAGTTCTTCGCTGTAAATAGTTTGAGAATATTGTTCGGTCGTCTCTTTAATCTAATTCGTTAGTTATTTATAGAAACATAGGATTCGTAACATTACGCCATCGAACTGGGCAACCGACAAATCCTTTTACGACGAGAGTCCGTCCTGAGTAACAATACAACAAGGCATACTAAAATGCTATTGTACTAAATAACATATCCTTTAAGTCATTTTGCCAAACTATCCACATAATATCGTATATATTTGGGAGTCAGATTTCCGGTACGAGTTTGTTGTCTTTGTAATTAACCTCTTTAAGGATTGTATGTAACCTTGGTCTAGCTAACGTTAGTAATAATGCATGATTGAGTATTCTAACCGTTGGTCGATTAACGGCAGTTTGAGGTCAATTTGTAGTACATATATGTATATATCGTACTTAGAAAACTTTCCGAGCTGTAGCTTTTTATTTCTAAATGAATTGGTTCAGAAGTCTCTACTGGGTCGATTGTTACAGAAGTAATACTTTTGTCAGTTCGGTATACTAAACAACATATACTGGAACATTATCCGCCATTAGTTCGACTGGATGTTTCAGCCGGACAGCTATAAGTTTGCTAAAATACAGACGAATATCCAGGTTTCACAGAGTAATGAGCCTAGTACAAGAATTTTCCTTTTGCGGTAAGTTATTTTGTAGCTAATAGTCAACATTTGCTAAGTACCTGAGTGGTCCTTCTGCATTTCTAAAGTCCGTATCTAGACCCAAGACCATGCGTCAATTATTGACGCCCGTGAGTTGACTCTAATCATTCATTTAAAAGAATCTGCACTCTAGGAGTAGCGTAAAACAGTGGCATAAATTAATGGATTTTCTTTTTTCCATTGGTATCTTCGCCGCCCCCTCTCCCTTTCTGATTGGGCAAGAAGGGCTTTGTAATATACAGTGGTTTTTCATTCTGTTTAGCATCACTACTATGTATATTTCTTAATTCGCTTAGTATCTGGCAACAAAGTGCTAGTTAATTGCTACCGAAGCTCCACCCACACGTTTTTAGATATGGAAGTGGATTTTCACAACGTCAAACCTGCTAATAAACCTCTATAATGACGAGCATTCTAAAAGTTAACATGACAAATTAGGTTGGCAATAACGGCGTTGCTTTACAGTAATTGGATCACACATTCGTCATCATTATGGCCGTTCAGATATTCACGAGTGAGATAAATTTGGACATTCCTCACAATCATTCATCTGTTGGTCAGGTGACCACGCTCATTATGTATTAGCTAATTAGGCAATTGAGACGACGCCGATGTCGTTCACTTTACCTGTCTAAAACGACCCCACTTATGGGAACCCATCGCGTGATGATTTTTGTCTAATAAGACAATGACTAAACTGTGTAATTGTGTATGTCTCAGGTTAACACGTACGCTGTGGTTCTGATTCGAAAGACCTTCTACGAAGTACATATGGTTAGAAATACCTTATACAAAGTATGTTTAGCTAAGAATTGTGCTAATTACCGCAAAGTAGATGTTAAAGCGACATAATCTCATTGAGATTCGAGTACAAATACAACATTTTGCCTCGTGATCATAACGCTCGTCTCATGACACGAAAGGTGAATTAGTGCATAGCATGTAATAACCCAATGGGTTCTCACAGGATGTCGTAAATCATCGCATAGGGCAACGAAATCCAAATTCCAAGTCGCTGCAAAGTTTAATCTTTTACGGGGCGACGCTTGTCAATTTCTATGACAGTGTACTTTTTCGCACAGCACAACTTTACTCATGTTGTCTCTAATGACGAATCATGTCTGCACAATGAATGATCTCCTTTGTCATATCACGAGGCGATGCCCTATCGGATTGTGGGCCCTATCTTTTCATAGGCCAGGTTATCTAATGGGACCTCATCTGTCGTTTCAAAACATCTCTTATGTCCTGTCACCTCACGAGGCGAAGCTATGACTTTTCAAGGGACGAACCTATGTCGTCTCACGGGACGTCGCTCTGTCTCGTTTTACGTGAGCGTGGCATTTGTCCCTTATATTCTTTATGACGGTGCATAGGATTACACTGCGTCCCATCGCTGTCAATTTTCTTCATCGTCTCCATGCCACCACACAGGAACACACCCTGTCGTCTCGCGGGACAATGCAATGTCGTCTCATTGGACGACGCCTGTCGTGTCACAGCACGACGCCATGTCGTCTAACGGGACGACACCTGTCGTCTCACGGGACGACGCTTGTTGTCTCACGGGACTACGCCATGTCATCTCACTGGACGACGTCATGTCGTCTCACGGGATGACGCCTATCGTCTCACGGGACGACGTCTTTCGTCTCACGGGACGACGTCTGTTGTCTCACGGGACGACATCTGTCGTCTCACAGGACGACGTCTGTCGTCTCACAGGACAACGTCTATCGTCTTACGGGACGACATCTTTCGTCTCACGGGACGACGTCTGTCGTCTCACAGGACGACGTCTGTCGTCTCATGGGACGACGTCTGTCGTTTCACAGGACGACGTCTATCGTCTCACGGGACGACGTCTGTCGTCTCACGGGACGACGCCATGTCAGTCTCACGTGAGTGAGGCATATGTATCCGCGTATTTATGACGGTGCCTACAGGAGGTCACTGCGTCTCGTCGCTGGGCCAAAGGCACCGAGCGGAATATCACGAAGTTAGAAGTAATCATAATCTTTTCGATGTTTTAAATTTCTCGAACTTTTTAAGACTTGCTTTTGTAAACGTGTTGCTCGGCCGAGTTACAAAAGCGTACTGAGGAAAAAGCAGCCGAGCGCTGGTAACCGGGCGACACTAGTACTTGACTGGCGCGCCAGATGGCGCTACTAGTCGAGGAATTCACTCGATTAGGGCCGAGTTATGAAGGTGTTAATCTCATTAGTGGTTCAAGCGAAGGCACGGACACCTAAATATCATATTTTTATATTTATAGAAAAAGCAAACCGTTTGACATTTATCGTGACTTGAATTTGCAACTCACAGAAAATGATTTATTTTTTATTTTTATTTCATTTAACATTAAATGGTCATTTTGGTACCAAAACTAAATTCTACGTTATTAATTTACTCGAAAATGATACTAAATATGACCTAATAGCTAAACGGGTTCTAATAGAGTTTTTTAAAATAAAGGTATTATAAAATCGTCCTATTACTGCAAATACCTCCTATCTGCAAAAAAGTCGTTTTGAGATATTCGCATTTTAAAGTTTGGATGTATTTTTTTATGTTTAAACAAGGAAAAATTATGGTTTATATTGTTATATTCGATAGTTTGCCTTATTTTGATTATTACTTAATCAAGAAAAGTTCCTAAGTTTTGATGTATAGGGGGTAAAAATACAATATAAATAAAAATGTGGTGCACTTAATAGGTTTTGGCTGTAGAAACATTTTTTCGCCATTTTTACTCAGGAACAGCATATAAGACAGAATTTCTATTAGATTAAGCTCAATTTTACGTAAACTATTGTAATAAGATACAAAATATGGAAAAAAGGCATTCATTTTGAATTTATTGTCAAATTCAGTGGAAATTGCCAATGACATACAAGGTTTTACCTGTAGGAAATATTGCAGTATGAAATTTAAGGCTCCTTATCTTCACTAGAGGTAACTTAAGATGCATTTTTTTGGTAAATAAGGTGCTTTTGTAAGTTTATTATTTATTTAATATGTCAGGTAAATGTACTATTGTTTGAAGTGTGTCAAATATACAAAGCCCAAGAGAATGAAAAATGAATTTATTAAGAAAAAAGCATAATGAACATTAATCATCCTCTTCTTCACTACTGGATTCGCTCGCTGCAACATCCGGTACACGGTCTATTATGGTAGTATCACATTTAAGTGACCGAAACCATCCATGGTACTCCTCAGGAATGACCCCTTAGTCGCAAAGTCCAACTAAATCATTCTTCTTGGCTGATGAGATTGCCAATGGCTTGTTGTACAATTGGCGCAATTGCAGGCATGGTAATGTATTTTCAGGGGTCGGTGGCGGCTCCACTGAATTGGGGTTGTTAAATATACTTCCTTCTGGCCCAACTCATCATTTTCCAAATTGCACCCCTTCTCTCTTGGATCTCACTCTCACGTCTTCACTTTCTCATGTCGCCAAATTGTGCCAGTGTTCGGCTGATGCTTTCTCATACACTGAGAGAAAATAGAACCAGTTTTCATGTTCGTTCAACAAGTTTTTTGGTTAAAATAGCGCCTACGTGCTCTTTGGTTCAAACAACAAGCTACTTGTCATTTGAATCGGCAACGTATTTGAATCAACAAGTCGATTTTATAAAAACAACCTGACACATATCGTTTTAAACATACGTTTGGCTGATTCAAACGGATAAACCGCAACAAGTCGAACTTGTTAAATTCACAATGCAAATTTCTCTCAGTGTACCATGACTTTCTTTACTTGTCTTATAAAGTCAGGCCTCCTAAATTTAAAAGTAAGATACTTCGTCAGCGTAATTTTGGTAGGATGGATATCAGTAAACTTCGAGACGATGCATCGAAAATTGACTGGTGTGCTGTCTCTAGAGCTGCAACTGTAGATGACCAGGTCTCACTTTTTAATTCATTTTTGACTCAACTCTACGACGTACACGCTCCAGTCCTTTCGATCAATACTGGGGACGCTATTGCACAACACCCTGCATTTTATGATTAAGCACTGAGACTTGGCACAGGTTGTTCCTTGGGTGGCCCTGAGTAGATAAAGATCGGGAGGCATCGAGAGCCCCCCTTAATTTAGGAGGGAAGAGGGGGGAAGGCTGGCGCCGCCGCGCTTCCTTTGAAACCATATTTCTCCAAAACTATACAAAATAGGGCATGCGATATATCATTTTCGGATAAATGAAGGACGAGGAATTCATTTTTGGAACAAAAAAAATGTATTTTAGAACAAAAATACAAAATAAAATGGGAAAATCTGAAAACGAGATTTTTTTTTATACATATTATTTCACATTTTATAAAAACTGTAATGGTTTTTTCTAAATAAAAAATAATATTGAATAGCTACATTTATCTAGTTTTAGAAAATGTATAATTTGTTATAGAAATATATTATAGGACGAGTGATAAAAAATAATTTACATCGCCCGATAGGGTGATTTGAATGCTCATTTCAATAAGTTTTGTCAATGATTTCAGGTATAATCACTATTTTTAACACACGAAAGCTGTAATCATTGTAGTTTATGGCTATTTTAGTGATTAATGAACTTAAAATAAAATAAAATACAATTTTTTTTTTTAAATATTAAAAATGTGATTATTTTTTTTAACATTATCCTATTTGGTTCTTTCTACACAATATATATCTAAAAGCAATAAATATCAATAAAAAGCCACATTTATGCAGTTTATAAAAATATATAGTTTGTTATATAAATATATTACGAAACGCGAGATAAAAAATAATGAAAATGAAAATTTTAATGTACGGGTCAGCTTGCATTATTCGATGAGGTGAGGTAAAGGTACTACCCGCTATGCAGTGGAGTTCGTCTAGTAATACAGAAATATACTTATTCTAATAACGTTTACACATGTAGGTATATCACGACCCAGTACAGAAAATTGTAAAAGTCCTATAATATAGTTTATTTTGATTGTAAAATAAAATTGCATGTGACTTAAATATTGCAAAGAAAATGTCTTAATCACGTTCTCCTCTCCTAAAGCAGTTCTGCATGCATAGACTTGAAGATTTTTTAGTTTACTAGCAGAATTTAGTTACTTCCTTTGGGCCCCCTTAAATCGGTTTTACCCATCCATAAAAGATAAAATAAAAATCGTCATATTCTTCCTTTCAGTATCAATGATAGTTAGTTATTGCGCAATAGTGCCATAAAAAATAAACTAGATTCGTATTAGCATTAAACATTAATGATTTTTGAACTAAGACATTGCTTTTGTACAAAGGAGAACCTAAAAAAATGGTCTGACTAGACGAGACTGTGTATCGGGGCTAGTACTCAAGGCTCTCAAAAAGTGTAGCTATTTTGAGTTATTCAAATAAAACAACATGAATAGTCTGAATTTAATTATGTATATATCACAACATCCACTGCATAAGCACATCAGCTCCGAACATTTAATTTAAAAAGTATTTTTTTACGATTGCACCTTACGCGGCACTGTTTTTTACACCTGCATCCGACAATTTCGAGGCATGTTTCTGCAGCAACAGGCAACGTTGCGGGCAAGTAGGCTCCCAAATCCCAATTGTTACAGACTTTCGTCCAGCCACAAGTAGCAAATAATGGCAAATTTTGAATTGGGTTTAGTTGACCCCATAAATGGACACCTTGATATACCTATAACCCTTACAAAAATGGTGCAAGGCAGCTTTTGTCGGTGAAATGCTGTTAATTTGTCGGTCTTTTTTGGTTAATAACTATTTTTGGCACTCGTTAACCAAAGTACAGGACGCAGATCTGGAATAATAAATATGTCAAGTAAGAATTATCCATAAATTATGCAAATCATATAGATAACTACTATTTCACAAGATGTATTAGGATCAGATGTATATATCTGACCTATCATATCAATCGATCATTTAATGTAATATAAATAGTTAAATTCAGACTATATAGGAGTATGTTGTTTAATTTGAAGTACTCTAAATAACTACACTTTTTGAGAGCTTTGAGTACCTTTACCTCACCTCATCGATTCATACAAGCTGACCCGTACCGTACATCAAGATCGCCCTGCCACGTCACTTTCATTATTTTTTATCTCGCGTTTCGTAATATATTTATATAACAAACTATATATTTTTATAAACTACATAAATGTGGCTTTTCATTCATATTTATTGCTTTTAGATATATATTGTATAGAAAGAACATAATAGGATAATGTTATAAAAAAGTTATCACAATTATTTTTTTTTTATTTTTGTATTTGTATTTTTTTATTTTAAGTACATTAATCACTAAAATAGCCATAAAATACAATGATTACGGCTTTCGTGTGTTAATAATAGTGATTATACCTGAAATCATTGACAAAACTTATTGAAATGAGCATTCAAATCACCCTATCGGGCGATGTAAATTATTTTTTATCACTCGTCGTATAATATATTTCTATAACAAATTATACATTTTCTAAAACTAGATAAATGTAGCTATTCAATATTATTTTTTATTTAGAAAAAACCATTACAGTTTTCATAAAATGTGCAATAATATGTATAAAAAAAAATCTCGTTTTCAGATTTTCCCATTTTATTTTGTATTTTTGTTTTAAAATACATCTTTTTTGTTCCAAAAATGAATTCCTCGTCCTTCATTTATCCGAAAATGATATATCGCATGCCCTATTTTGTATAGTTTTAGAGAAATATGGTTTCAAAGGAAGCGCGGAGGCGCCAGCCTTCCCCCCCTCCTCCCTCCTAAATTAAGGGGGGCTCTCGATGCCTCCCGATCTTTATCTACTCAGGGCCACCCAATGAACAACTGTGCCAAGTCTCAGTGCTTAATCATAAAATGCAGGGTTCCCATACAAGACATAGCAATAGCGTCCCCAGTACAAAGTCAAGCACCGTCCTGCTCCCTGGCTTACTCCGGGCATCAAGGCATTATTAGACAAAAAGAACTTTACCAAAGCCAGATACAAATCCAACCCCACGGAAGCGAATAAATTTCGCTACCACGCCTTACGCAACCGCTGCAGCACCATCTCTCGCGATGCTCAACGACGCCATATTCACCAATCCGTCGAAAATGGTGACCCGGCGAAAGCGTGGAAGTTTCTTCGGTCACTAGGAATCGGAAAGTCTGAGCAGAACTGTCCCAAAAACCCAAGCCATTCTTATTGGGAGCCCAAAACTAATTTCCCGATTAGACTTTGCCAATGTTCCCCCTATTTATTTTGATGCCGTTCTGATTCCATATTCGCAACAAGTAAAGATCCTTGGCATCATCATTGACAGTACGTTATCCTGGGGACCTCAGGTGAGCGAAGTCAGCAGGAAGATATTTGCGGCAATTGGTTCTCTTAGGAGACTACGTAACTTCCTCCCAATTCCTACCAAAATTGCCCTCGCACAAACACTTCTCCTTCCCATTTTGGATTACGCTGATTTTGCCTATCTCGATCTCACTGAGGATCAACTTAGTAAGCTTGAGAATATCCAAAACGTCTGCATTCAGTTTATATTTTGGTTACGCAAATATGACCTTGACCATGTATCTCACTTCCGTTTGCAGCTCAAGTGGCTCCCTATCCGTCTTCGTCGTACCTTTCACATTTTGTCTCTTCTGTATTCTATCCTTTTTTACCCTGCTACTCTCCGCTATCTTAAAAATCGCTTTAGTTATCTCTGTTCCACTAGGTGCGCCCAGAATTTAATTCTTTCTGTCCCCTTCTCTACTTCAAAATTCTATAATCATTCTTTTAATTTTCAAGCTGTGCGACTTTGGAATTCCCTACCTCATGACATAAGACGTGCTCAGTCTCCTGTATCTTTCAAGAGACTTTCTACTATATACTGTTATATGTGTATTTATTTATATATTTATGCATATAGTTATTTATCTTTATGTATGTAAGTTTATGTATTTTATATTTTTTAGTCTATATTGTGCGATAAGTTTATTTCTTCAAATTTGTTGACACCTACTGACATAATGTAAATTTATCAATTTCCGCTACCTTAAGGTTGTTTGGAAGAAATCGCTCTTTAGCGATAAGACCGCCTGTTGTTTACCTTTGTTCGTGTTGCTTCCTTGTTTTGTATTGTTGTATTTTATCAAGGTGTGCAATAAAGAGTATTTGTATTGTATTGTTACTTTAACGAAATCTTACCCGCCTAGCAACCGGCCGGTGTGCGGGACACCTTGAGTATTTAACTGACTACAGATATTATTCCATCCAAAATATTACACTATTATTATACTGTTATTCTCCCTCAATTGCTCAAAGGTTAACTGGAAGAGATCCCTTAAAGGGATAAGTTCGCCTTTGTACTTATAATAAGCTCTTTTTCCTGTGTGTTGTATTATTTTCTGGTACAATAAAGTGTTTTACTACTACTACTACTACGACACTAACACTCTCTAAATGCACTTCAAATAATTATCTTTATGTTCAATGGTTATTAGTATGTATCCAAATGTGGCATAATAATGTCCTGAACATTTCAATAATATTAACCTCAAACTTAAGTTACCTATAAACAAAACTATATTTATTACTTACGGTCTGAATCCTTATTTCCTGTTGCCAGTCTAACGAGCCTCCTGCTTCTTGAATTCATTTTTATCATAAACAGACAATAAAATAGGCTTTTAAACTGTTTATCGAACAACAAAACATAATAACAACAAATTGTCTTATCGGCGCGTGAGCAGCAACTGAGTGAAGTTAGCTACGGCGCGAAGCTCGCGAGCACGCTTAGTTGGTTCTTCCTGTAGAGTTTTGAGTTGTCGGATCAAACCTATACAGGTAAAACCTATTAGGGCGCGGTATTATGTTGTGGCAGTAAGATATTGTTGTTAATGAATTCAAAGAAGTTCTGGAAAAATATGCTAAAAACGTTTGGCATATTTTACCGGGCGTAAAAAAACATAACTTAATAGAAATTCTACAGCAAGAAACCAATATGTGTATGTAGAATGTTTTCTCTGAAAATAAATTAGTTAATATTTCATAAAATTGTGATGCAAAAAAACGCTATGTGCCAGTTGAACTTTTTACCTGGAGGCGAAAACATTAATTAACGTATTAACATACACATATCGGATTTTGCCTGTTTAGAATGCCAAGAAACTACCAATATGTTACGTTATGGTTTAGCTATCTTTTGAATGCGAGGTCATATCAAAACATGTGTCGGATCAGTTTGTAGATATTGAAAATACATTTCTAATGGTATAAAAAAAGGCATTTTGACAAAAAGTCACATAGGAGGTATTTGCAGTAATAGGACGAAATTACGCTCGCGGCGTCCCGACGCCGCGCGGCTTAAAGTTTTTTTTATGAAACTTAACGTTAGTAAAGGTGGGTAAAAGTTATATTATTCATAATCTATATTAAATAAGCTTTCATATCATATTTTTTATTTGTAGAAAAAGCAAACAGTTTGACATTTATGATGACTTGAATTTGTAAATCGTAGATGAAAATTTCAAACTTTTAATTTTTTTTTATTTTATTTATTATTAAATCATAATTTTAGTACCAAAAATGAATTCTACGTTATTGATTTACTCGAAAACGATACCAAACATGACCTATGAACTAAACGGGCTATGTTAGAATTTTTCAAACCAAGCCGGGTGAAGCGGTACTTTGACCCCCCCTCCCGGGCCCCAGGGGGGAGGCTCCCGAAGGCTCCCGATCTTAATCGGCTTATTTTGATATAAGGAACAACTGTGCCAAGTTTCATGCTTTGGTCAAGAAAAAGAAGGTTTGGCCTCTTTTTGTCGATAAACGTCCCCACTATGGCCACTTCAGTTATTGACATAGTTGATGAGTTCATTACCTAACAAGAGCGGTAATATAGCGCCTTATGTACTGTAAGTTGCAGTGGCGGCTGGTGAAAATTTCTGCTAGGCAACACTGAGCAAAAAGAAACCTACCTTAACATAAGGTACTTTACTAGTATCTAATCAATTTTAGGCAAGCCGGTGGGAATCGGCTTGTATGGACCAGCCACAGAGCTTAATTTAGATAGAAGAAACAAATTCATATATTTGTATAGGGGCCGAGCGTGTCAAATTTTGTACTGAAGTTGATTCTTGCCTGTAATTTTAAATATGTCTCAGGCTCTTGATTGTTCATAATTTTTGTGTTGTTGCAATTGAATATCACGTAACGAGGCATTTTTTATGTTTTGGTTGACTTCAACTTACAAAAATTGACGCCCGAAAGCTGCAAGCTGCGAGTAAAGACGGACAGCTCAGTGGATTTCACTGAGTTCATTTGACACGCTAAGTAGATACGTTTGCTTGATCTATGGTATATATGACATCTGTGGGACCAGCCGCCACTGGAAGTTGTCAAATAATTATAATGACTTACTGTTGCTGTAAGATAGAAGAGATAGTGTCGCTGTGAGACTTGCCGAGCGCGATATCCTTCCGCTTGTATTCGTCTTGCCATTTGTTGAACTGAAAGTTGGACACAAATATAATTTAAGATATTATACTTTATGAGTGATATCATAAATTAAATATAACAAGATCATACCATCCCATACATTAAAATGCGACCGCCTACGAACGCGCTTACACTCCACCACACATAGACGGCGTCACAAAAAAAATGTCTTGTAGCTTTCGATTATACTTGTAGATGGCGTTAAGTGTCACTTTTGACATAGATTTACGGCTCGGAATTGACACTTAATGCCAATCTACAAATAATCGGTGGCAACAAGGCATTTTTTGTGGCGCCATCTATGTGTGGTGGAGTGTAAGCGCGTTCGTAGGCGGTCGCATTTTAATGTATGGGATGGCATGATCTTGTTATATTTAATTTATGGTGATATTCATAAAATTTAAACGTCATAATAAATAAAAACCGGCCAAGAGCGTGTCGGGCCCCGCTCAGTGTAGGGTTCCGTAGTTTTCCTTATTTTTCTCAATAACTACTAAACCTATCAAGTCCAAAACAATTTTCCTAGAAAGTCTTTATAAAGTTCTACTTTTGTGATTTTTTTCATAATTTTTAAATATATGGTTCAAAAGTTAGAGGGGGGGGGACGCACTTTTTTTTCCTTTAGGAGCGATTATTTCCAAAACTATTAATATTATCAAAAAACGATCTTAATAAACCCTTATTTATTTTTAAATACCTATCCAACAATATATCACACGTTGGGGTTGGAATGAAAAAAAATATCAGCCCCCACTTTACATGTAGGGGGGGTACCCTAATAAAACATTTTTTTCCATTTTTTATTTTTGCACTTTGTTGGCGTAATTGATATACATATTGGTACCAAATTTCAGCTTTCTAGTGCTAACGGTTACTGAGATTATCCGCGGACGGACGGACGGACGGACGGACAGACAGACATGGCGAAACTATAAGGGTTCCTAGTTGACTACGGAACCTTAAAAACAGTGCGTGGAGTCCCTCCGCGCGGAAAAAGTGAAACTTCATAACATATCCTCGAAAACATTTGTCATGAGATCATCACGTTTTCGCGTTAAGTTGTTACGTCTGTCAAAATATAAAACACACACATTCCAACCAACTACTTCACCAAAAAACTCTCGTGAGACTCACACATATTTAAAAATATTTTAAGCGGGTTACTCACGTATTAAGTCGATATAGCGTTCGATGCATCGCGCTCTCGACATGTAAAGGCGGGGTCGCTACTCTTGAGAAAGATCCTCGAAATTGGATTGAAACATGTCGAACGCTATATCGACTTAATACGTGAGTAACCCGCTTAAAATATTTTTAAATAACTACTCCACCATTCAAAATCATTCTGGGCATTCTGTTCTGTCACTGACTGAGTGAATAAGTGAATCGCGTGAGTGAGTCGTGTCTGACAGAATGTTACGCGCTGTCAGAGGGAAGTCGCAATTCATTTCATTTATTTCTCACATACAAGCTAACAGTGTTTCACCAAAACGCTTACAAGGTATACAATAAGGACTAAACAATTATAAATAACATACAATTATATATGAAATAAAACTATGGAAACGGATTAAATCGCGTATAATGAATTTAAAATACATCCCGACGAAACATTTCCATTCCATTTCCATTTCCATTTTGTGGGACAGACGAAACGAAGCATTTCCACACGGGTGAAGGAACACATAGCGGATGTCAAGCACCGTCGGCAAAGGTCTGCAGTCTCTGAACATGTCATGGATAAAGTCAATCATGCTATAAAGTTTGACAAGCCTCTGGTTCTCGCTAAGGAGAAGCGATATATACCCAGAATGTTGCGAGAGGCCATTGAGATCAAGAAATATCCAATTTAATAGAGAGGATGGCTTTACTTTACCACCGGCTTGGGATCCAGTAGTACATCTGATAATGGAACAAGCACGACGAAGGCTGTGAGGCATTTGTGTTGTATGGTGTTGGACATTTGCAGTTTGTTTCTTTGTAAATTTTGTGTAGATTAATTGGTTAATTATTTTTTAAACAGAGTAATGGTAAAATTTTTTGAATATTGTATAACTGGCTTTATTAATAGTGTGTGAACCTGCCTTAGAAATCTATATTATTTGTGGTCATGGTTCGTTAATATTTCTTGTAAGTGGGTAGCTTTTGCACATTTTAATTTTTTCCTCAGTCACCCGTTGACCACGAACGCTGTAAAGAGTTCGAAACGTCGGGATGTATTTTAAATTCATTATACGCGATTTAATCCGTTTCCATAGTTTTATTTCATGAGTAACTATCGCGGTAACCGAAGACAATATTACACAATTATATATTTAAGAAATTATCATTAGAAGTTTCACTTCAAAAAGTGACTAAAAGCCTCACAATCGAAACAGGAGCGAATATCATCGAATAAGTAAACGACTTTCATATAATCCGAAACTATATGGCGACCGTGACAGGACACAGTATACTAACCTCATCATGCTTGTTGCGCGCATGTTTCTTAAGCAACTGTATCTGTTCGGCGATTTGTTCCCCGCTCCGCTTGTAGCGTTCTAGTTCCGCTAATAGTTCCCGCTCCGCCGCTGTAGCGGGGGCTGACGCGCGAAGCTGGCGTATTACTGCTGAACATCTGGGAGGCAAATACATTCATTATAACGGATCGTACCTGGTCCAACAAACCCTGGCTGTACAACGGGGTAACGCGGCCAGTGTTATGGGAACTTTTGGGGCAGCTGCGGTCTGGGGTGGCACCATACCCTAGGTTATTTAGTGTTTAAGCTTGACAAAACCTGTTGCGGATTTGCTTTATGTCCACTTGACGAAGCCTGCGCTGCTGATCACCATCCTATTTTGTTTTTACCCCACTACGGCAACGCAAAAGGAGGGTTATGATCTTATGATTTTAACCGGTATGTATAGTACCGTAAGTAGTAGTAACCGGTAAGGAAACAGATGAACATACATTGTATGTTCATCTGTTTCCTCATAATTATTGTATGGGTTTTGGGTTTAGCTTTAATTTAGGTTTTTTTTATTGTATTTCATTTGTAATTTGAAATGTTTTTACATGATTAATATTCGAAAAATTATAACCCAAGGACTCTGCAATAAACCAACAGATGAGACCTATTGCACTTATATTTTTAGAAAATTTAAGCACTTCCATCCTCCATCCTCCTTGCGTTATTCCGACATTTTGCTACGGCTCATAGGAGACTGGGGTCCGCTTTGACAACTAATCCCAAGGGAGCGTTCAAGTATTACGTAACGCAATTTTTGAAGATTTTTGACCCCCCCTCCCCTCCTTGTAACGCACCGTAACGTTTTACTGTACCCCCCTCTAAACGTTACGTAACATTCTAGTGACCATTTTTACCCAAAAGTCGCAAAAAGTTATATTATTGTTTTTATCCTTGGTATAGTTTTAATTGCATTTGCAGTAATACAAACAAACAAACAAACAAAGCATTTATTGCAAACATATTACAAACATATAACATGTGGGAGTAATATGACCCTGCAATAATACTGAAACGAAAAGGTTTTCCAACTTGCGAGAACAAATTAAAAATGACGACCAGGCTAATACAATCGAGGGATTCCTCGTAAAACGTAAATGGAAAGGGTTGCCAATTTGGGTTATTTGGGAGTTTTAATTTCCTAATTAAAAAAAAAAACAATGTTACGTAACGTGTAAGAAAGACCCCCTCCCGCCCCTGTAACGCATCGTAACGTTTTACGAGACCCCCCCTCCACCCCAAATTGCGTTACGTAATACTTGAACGCTCCCTAAGATTTGGCATAGGCAGTTTTTATGAAAGCCACTGCCATTATGACCTTCCCTCCCGAAGGGTAATTAGACCTTATTGGGATTAGCCCAGAATATTGAAGCAAAGAACGTTATTTACAAAGCATCAAAGCAAAACTCACGCAGGCAAAGTCCAAAGCAGAGCAAAACATGGCATAATAAATAAAATACACAAAAATACCTGTATTTAATATCATCTTGGTGTTTTTCGGCAAGGAGGGCCTTTTCTTTCAGCACTGTCGACTGCAGGGTCACATCTTCGATGTCTCTCTGCGAACAAAATACAAACACATTTAAAACTAGCTTTCGCCAGTGGCTACGATCGCGTTGCATTCGAATTGCGGAATGCTCTATACACATTTCTAACACCATTTTAGGGAAGTGGAAAGTTAGAAAGAGACAAAAAGTAGCCTATGTCACTCTCCATTCCTTTGACTATCTCCACTTAAAACATCACGTCAATTCGTCGCTCCTTTTTGCCGTGAAAGACGGATAAACAAATAGACACACACTTTCCCATTTATAATATTTGACATTTGAACTCATATTAAGCTTAATATGGGCCAAATTGTCAAAACTGAGGTTTAAAAGTTTTAAGCTTGTGTGGAGAGATGGCAGTCTATGCACTGTGATTACATATTTTACTTTGACAGTAACTCTCTATAATACTTGATCCTCTTTGCTAATACTATATAGATGGATACTAAATATGCCAGGAGCGAACCCTTAGATTTTTCCATTATCATGGTGATATCATAATATGGAGAAGTGTATCATCTTGGGGCGAATGAATGGTAAACGCGCTTGGGGTGGGGCTAGGGTTGCAAATAGAAAAAATACCAACTGTTTTTTCAGATTTATGAAAAAAAACATGAAAAAAACCAATAACCATGGTTTTTTTCTAAATATGTTTTTTTTTATCAAATGAACAAATAATACAACAATAACGGTTTTTCGTGATTTGTAACGTTTCAGTAACAATAACGTACATTTTAATTCAATAAACATTCAGTATACAAACATTTATTGGGGAATCCCCGATGTAACATGGAGCGTGGAGAAGCGGTGGTGTTGCCAATAGCGATATATACTAACTATGTGTAAGTGTTAGTTTTATAAAACCAGAAATTAAAGTTATTAAATCAAATTTTTTAATAGTTAACATAAAGTCTAAAAAAACCGTATAAAAGTATTAACTGTTCTGCAAAATTTTGAAATTTCGAGCTTTAGAAAAAAAACATACTCTAGAAAAAAAACTGTTTTTTTTTCACGGTTTTTTTTCATGTTTTTTTTCAAGCGAGTAAAAAAACCGTTGCAGCCCTAGGTGGGGCTTGTAAGAGATGGTCAAACTATGGAGACACGCTACTTGTGGTCGCGATCCTCAGCATTGAGGGAACGAGGAAGAAGATAGATGGATACTAATGAATGTGGAGTTTTAAGTTACCTTCAAGTCGTTGTACCACTTGTCATGTTGTTTACTGAGCGACTGCAAAGCTGTTAGTTTCCTCGCTATAGCGTCGGCGGCTCTTTGCTGACGCGACATGTACTCGCCACGGAGTTTCAATGTGGCTGCTGTCAGGAACTGAAAGAGACAAGATACGATTTTGAGAACCAGTCTGGCCTAGCGCGTAGTAAGTTGCCGGCTAAGCTTCTGGGTTCGAGTCCTGGTAAGGGCATTTATTTGTGTATGATGAGCACAGGGGGGTTACCATGACGTACTAAAGACGTTCAGTTTAGGTTGAGAGAAAGGGACACAGCTATAGCAGTTACATAGCCCTCAACCTAAACTGAACGGCTTTAGCACGTCATGGTAACCCCCCTGATATTTGTGCAGGGGTTATATCTCATTGTCTGAGTACCCACAACACAAGTAATTTATTACACATGTAATTTACTTATAAATTATTCTCACTTATTATTTCATTATCTCTTTTGTTTTTTTTTACATTTCATATCCAAAACATACAAACCATCATCCAAATCCACAGCGCAGGCTTCGTCAATCGCGTAGGTACAAAATAGCATCCGCAACAAACTTAGTCCGTATCTTTTGTTTGTTGTTATTGTTTTGTTACTTACCTTTTTATTGTTGACTATTTATAATGTATGATTGTATTTGTTTTTACCTGTGTGGTGACGGGTTAAGAATTTCACCACCCCCTTTCTTCCCGTGGGTGTCGTAGAAGTCGACTGTGGGATATGGGTTAAATTGTGTCGTAGGCGAGAGGCTGGTGTAACATCAGTGTTACAGGGTTAGGTATTAATTCCTTATAACTGGCCAGTATTTTAATGCGGATCCCTAAAAATATATTCACAAGTCGCAAGCTCTTGAAATCGACCTAATCTAAACACACGGTCATAATTTTTGCTTTTTATTACCTTTTTTCGGCGAGTCGCTCTTATGGTACTTGACACTATCGAATACTCGATAGCTAAACACAAGAGTACTATTTCAGATGCGTGTTAAAAGGGCGTAGGTTAATCTTAATAAGGTGACACATACGTCATCTAGTTAGAAATTATAATGATCGAAATTATGAAATGACGTATGTTAATGCAAAACTTATGTACAAAAGTCTTTTTATTATAAAGGTCTATTCGTGTGAATGTTATGGTTTTTAAAATATAGACCTTCAGGAGTTAGTCAAGATTTGGAGCCCGAAACGACTGGCTGGATACGCGTCGTGACATTTAGCCAGAAATCAGTTAATTGTGCATTTATCTCTTAGATAAAATCTACCTCAGGTAGATTAGGTTTGAAAGTGAATTATAGCAATAGTGATTTAAAAATGACAATAGACTGTGTAGAGATTCTAAGTGTTTAAAGTGTTTGTTTTCTAATAATGTGTAATTATGTTCAAGTAGAATCAGTGAAATCAGGAAGTGTTTAAACTTATTTATAATTTAGTTTTAAGTAATGTAAAATTAATCATTTTTTTCCCTTAGGTCATCACGTCGGGTGTTCTATATTTTTTTTTTAGCTTAGTCCAGCGTGACAGCGCGAAGGGTTAGGGAAATCGTCAGTGGACGATTCGTACGTAGGCCAAAATAGATCTCTTCTGCAATGTTCCTGAGTCGAGCCAGCGAGCTAGAGTACGAGTGAACGAGAAGAAGACTATAGGGAGCCCTTCTGGCTACTTTCGTATGTCATGATTTAGCTCGTTATTATTAATTAGCTATGAAAGTGGATAAAACACTCTTAAAATCACTTTTACTTTGATCTGTTTGCATGAATTGAATGTTGACATTGCAGTGAAGTTGTTTTGAAGGAGGAGCCGAATACCATACATCATACACTCAATCATATTTTGGCTCTTTCCGACAGAATGACGAAATTGTAGTGTCACTCATTTAATTGCTTCTTTGATCCTATTATTTGTGACGAGATAGTGAACCACAATAAAAAACTACACACACACACACACACACCCATGTATTTTGTCTCACAAACATAATACATGGACACACACACTCGATACACACCACACTACACTTACACACACAGCTGACACACCACACGTTTAGTCCATTTGCTTACACACACTTAGGTACACTCGGAAGAAGGTCGGTGGCCGAGAGTAGCTCCTGCCGCACCGGGCGCCGAATCTGGCTTTGGCCTGAAGTATCTGACGTGTCAGTGCTTCAGAAGTCCGAAGCCTTTACACCACACGTTAGGTACACACCCAAGGCCTGAGTTGTTTGTATTTCTGCAACATTTCGCTCTGTAGTCCTGGGATTCAACCACTCGATATGTGCCGACCCCTGACGTCTGATGTCGTGTGTGAAGGTAGAGTGCTCTCTTTCCAATTTAAGGGGCTGCAGTACAGTGGATGTTGTAGAGTATAAATGATATTCAGAGCACCTTTGGACAAATTCACACACTCACTAACTTTGTCACAAATACGCGGCTGCATGTCGAGTTAGGGAAAAGCGTAAATATCGCAGCGCGTAGATAGCATGGCGTAGTTTATAAATGCATTGTGCGTAAATATATTTTTGAGAATGTCAGGAAAGTGCAGTATGCTGAAGAATGAATACCTAGGTGCGATGGTTTGAATGTTTTTCATGGTTAGATAGGTATTGCGCCACGAAGGATTGTCGGACGCGTAGACGGGCATGTTCCATTCTCAACGTCACGCGAGGCAGGGGTGTAGGCGTGCAGGGAGCCCCTTTTCATTCCAAAACAAAGTAATAACTTAGGTTCCCCTTTCTAGACCTATGGTCTTATATCACAAGGTCCCTTGTGGTCGGGTTTTATTTTAGGTTGTTGTTTGTTTCCTGTGCGACGGAGCCTATGAATATTTATTTAAGTTAGAAAAGTACTTAGTTGTTTAATTGTAATATAATTATATAATGTATTTGTAAAATCAGGTAATTAAGTCGATTCATTAATATTATTCTTAGTTTTAAGCCCCATGCTGTTTTCGGGTGAGTTGCATGTTCATTTATGTAGTTAGTTTTTTTTATTTTCCATAATTTATGTCTGCTTGAATTTTATTGTGTTTTCATGGTTTCATTTTATACGTACAATTTTATTTCAGCACGGTAACGAAATGTATTCGTGATTCTAACGATATTTTATCACAACGTAGAGGGTTATACATTTTAATCTAGACGATCACAAATATATAGGCCAATAGTTGAATAAAGTATTTCTTAAAAGCCGTAGGTTTATTGCTTTTACACTGGCAACCCGTCACTGCAATGTCACAGTTTCGTTTTTTTTTTCAACCCCTTATTTGCCAAGAGTGGCACTGAAGCTTTAGTAGTTTCATGTGCTCTGCCTACCCCTTCATGGGATACAGGCGTGATAGTATGTATGTATGTATGTATGTATGATTGTATTTGCATGGCTTTCGTGTCTATATTTAGACGACCGGTCTGGCGCAGTCGGTAGTGGCCCTGCCTGCTACGCCGCGGTCCCGGGTTCGAATCCCGGTAAGGGCATTTATTTGTGTGATGAGCACTGATATTTGTTCCTGAGTCATGGATGTTTTCTATGTATATAAGTATTTATATATTATATATATCGTTGCCTGAGTACCCACAACACAAGCCTTCTTGAGCTTACCGTGGGCCTCAGTCAATCTGTGTAAGAATGTCCTATAATATTTATTTATTTATTATTTATTAGCAAATAAAGAACTGAATACTGAATACAAGCCTTCTTGAGCTTACCGTGGGGCTGTCATTCTGTATAAGAATTTTATTTAGTCGTATGGCAATAGTAAAAAAACATTTATAAGTTAAAATGAAGTCCAATCAGCCATTTGATGGTCTTGTCTGTATAAGAATGATCAGATGCGTAAGCGTTTTCATACTAACGATTACTCATACCAAAGACATATGTAACTCCGTATAGTACCTCAAAGCCATAGAGAAAAAAGTACGGTGGCCTAGATGGCGTTACACCTTTGGGGAGCGCTCGGCTAGATGGCGCTAATATTAATATTTGACATTTTAACACATATCAAGCTAACAATATGGGCCAAATTGTCAAAACTGAGGTTCAAAAATTTTAAGCTTGTGTCGAGAGATGGTAGTCTATGCACTGTGATTACACATTTTACTTTAACAGTAACTCTCTATAATACTCGATCCTCTTTGCTCATACATAAAATGCGTCAAAACATCATCATCATCAGCCCGCTGCAGTTCACTGCTGGAGATAGGCCTCCCCCAAGGTACGCCACAGAGCCCGGTCTGCTGCTTTATGCATCCAGTTTCCGCCGGCCCCCCTATGCAAATCATCCCGCCATCTAGCCAGAGGGTGTCCCACACTACGTTTACCAAGACGCGGTCTCCACTCCAGAACACGCTTGCTCCAGCGGTTATCGGTTCTGCGACATATGTGGCCAGCCCATTGCCACTTCAACCTACTAACTTTCAGAGCTATGTCGGTCACCTTGGTTCTCTGGCGGATCACTTCGTTCCGAATTTTCTCGCGTCAGAACTTAATATTGAACTATTTACCTCCAGACTTTCTTTAGGGCTTGGTTCCTCCTTGCTATTGATGTTCAGGATTGGTTGGGACACACCCCGAGCTAATACTTCTTGGATAATCGCCGTGAAGGACAGCTTTTGTTTCTGAAAAATATTAAATCAAATTATGACGATTCAATAGAAGGGTAAAGTAACGTGAGTCACGACTTCATTGGGAAGAATTGATAGGTACTTAATTGATAGCTAATTATTAATTACCTTCTAATTATGAATTAATTGATAGTTAATCATCAATTAAGTCATAATTAGAACGTAATTGATAATTAGCTATCAATTCAGTAGCTATCAATTAAGTAGTAGTAGTAGTAATACACTTTATTGTACAAAGATAAGAACACACACAGTAAAGAAAAAAGAACACACACATCATTTGTACAAAGGCGAACTTATCCCATTAAGGGATTTCTTCCAGTTAACCTCAATCAAGTCATAGTAAAGAAAAAAAATCACAATTCAGTGTTGCCCCATTATGAAAGTTGCTCAGTGTCACCCTCCCCAGTACCCTGTTCACTCCTGCTCACGACTCATGAATCACCATGTATATTTAAATTTATAGTAACTTTCTTCAAATAGGCTTAGAATAAATTTAAAAGTGGAAAATCTGCCTTGGGTGAGACTTGAACTCACGGCCACTGGATCGATACTCCAGCGCTCTGCCAACTGAACTGCTCAGTAGTGGCATCGATTGCAGACGTTTCTGCTAATCAGAAGTTAAAAATTTCTTCAAATACTTAAATATACTGTTGTACTTACGATAATATATCGGGATTTCTCGAAACATGTCTCCAATGTGGATATATTCAATTATTCACGTGAGCACATCCGTATATTTCAATATGTCTCACGAAAGTCTAACTTACCTCTTTAAGTATGTTGTTGATGTCATCTTGTTCTAGGGCCGGGTTCCGCAGTTGCAGTTCTTTGTACAGCTGGTCCTCCAAATCATACGGCTCCAAAGTCCTGAAATAATGTATTAAAATTGTATACATTTACAATTATTATTTCATCGACTTAGGTCATCAAGCCAGACTTCGAATACTTGATCCTCTTCGCTGTGAGGTAACCGAGAGGGTGGGCGGCACTGTCAGCGGGGAGCGGGAGTGGCCATACTGTACAATAGTAGTCTATTATAGTGCGATTATACTAACCTTGAGAGTACAGTGGCATCAGTACACAGTACTAGTAGCGCCGGTAGCGGCGGCGGCGTGAGCGCCAGGCCCGCGGGTGGCCTTAAAGTAGCACGTGGTCCAGCCGTGCAGACAAGATGGCGCGCCACGCTTGTGCGGGACAAAATGGCCGACAGTTGCGTTTCGCTTTCCGCTGACATTAAAAAAATTAAGGTCAAATTTTAATCAAAAGAACCCCTACCTATTTTTATGGTTATTAGGTTGAAAAAATGGCGTATCTAAAAAAAACAGGATAAACTGACTTAGCCTGTTCATAACTGTTTGCGGTTATTTGGTACGACTCTTTTGGTGTAGAATAATTTTTCCGTATAACAAACTCATTAGTAAAATAAGAGTTTTGAATGATTCACGGTTATTTTCATTAGACTTATATTGACCGGGATATAGACCGTGATTACCTTTTTGATTTTTCGTGATCATGATGCATGCAACTGCGTCGAAATATCGGGAGCTCGACAAAAATGACTTTGATGCTTAATATATTTCGGTAAATCATATGTTAGGTACCAAAAGGGTGATTAACATGTTTATTTGCCATTTCATTAGCAAGTGCTGGTGGCCTGACGGTAAGAGCATGCGACTTTCAATCTTGGAGATCGCGGGTTCGAACCCCGGCTCGTACCAATGAGTTTTTCGGAACTTATGTGCGAAATGTCATTCGATATTTGCCAGTCGCTTGTCGGTGAAGGAAAACATCGTGAGGAAACCGGACTAAATCCAATAAAGCCTAGTAACCCTTTGGATTGGAACGTCAGATGGCAGTCGCTTTCGTAAAAACTAGTGCCTACGCCGAATCTTGGGATTAGTTGTCACAGCGGACCCCAGGCCCATGAGCCGTGGCAAATGCCGGGATAACGATGATGATTTGCCATTTGATTAGCTTACCCTCATCAGCTAAAGCGTAGTCCTTGAGCTGGTTCAACACGGGAAGGGTGACAGTGTGGACGCCACCAGCGTGCATGCACGCATAAGTGTTGCTTGTGCACTGTAAATATGAAAAAATGCAATTTATTCTATTATTTTTTCCCTCACTAGCTCGGAAACACGTGTTTTGTCCTTTAACACCAGCGGGTAAAAACGCATTTTATCCGCTAGTGAGTAAAGTAATTAGACCTTGAATACAGACAAATTATCTGCTTTAAAATTGATAAAAGTAGGTGAATCTAGTAATAAAGATGATTTACCTACCACCTGTGGAACTACTGGAAGCAGTGATAAACGCATTTTTTGCGTTGTAGTTTCCTCGCTATAGTGAGGGGAAAAGTTTTGTGTTACACTCGGGTGCAAATGTATTTTACTTCTCGTTTGTTAAAAAACTCGCAAGTTCAGGATTCTATTCTCGAACCACTCGCTTCGCTCGTGGTTCAACAATAGAATCTTTTCACTTCCTCGTTTTTCAATTCCACACTCGGCGTTAAAATACAACTTTGCCCCCTTGTATAACAAATAACTATAGTTATAGTTTTTATATTTTAGTTATAGGGGTGTTATAAGTTTGACGTGTCTGTCTGTCTGTCTGTCTGTGTCTGTCTGTGTCTGTCTGTCTGTCTGTCCGTCTGTCTGTCTGTCAGACACACACACAGACAGACAGAAAGACAGTCTGATCATGACTGACATGATTTACACTGCACTTGTTTATAAGGAATAAGTAATCATCTTGGAAAGTCAATATAAGTACACTTAGTTGGTTTTCAATAGATATTTTGACATAGTATGATCAACATTTTGATGTTGTCTGTGGCATCGTAGCTGCCGAACGTATGAACCAATTTCGATTTAGTTTTTTTTTGCTGAGTTATTCGGGAGTGCCATGTTTCATGAAAATCGGGGGTTTTTTCAAAATTTTAATTTTGTGGTAAGGTTATTTTAGTTATAGTTTTTAACCCCTGACGCAAAAACGAAGGGGTGCTATAAGTTTTACATGTCTGTCTGTCTGTCTGTCTGTCTGTCTGTCTATCTGTCTATCCGTCTGTCTGTCTGTCTGTCTGTTTGTCTGTCTGTCTGTCTGTCTGTGTGTGTGTCTGTCTGTGGCTCCCATACATCGTAGCTCCCGAACGGATGAACCGATTCAGATTTAGTTTTTTTTGTCTGAAAGCTGAGTTAGTCGTCCCGTGTTCTTAGCCATGTTTCATGAAAATCGGTCTACTATGTCGCAGTCGGGGGGTTTTTCAAAATTTTAATTTTGTGGTTAGGTTATAAATATACTGTAAGTCTTTAGAATGTTGCTTTAGCGTAGGAAAACTGTAACGTTGTAAATCGAAATGTTTGGACCGACTCGAGACACGAGACAGGCCTAGCCTACTGTGGTGGTCAAAGGTAACACACACACTCATGTTACTTTTTGGCAAATAAAATATTTTTTAACTTATTTCAAACATGAGACATGCTGAAGACAGTTCTTAATCGACAAATCACATATTTCAAATTGAAAGAATGTTAAGAAAATGTTTTACATGTATTCATGCATACATACATACAATCACGCCTGTATCCCATAAAGGGGTAGGCAGAGCACATGAAACTACTAAAGCTTCAGAGCCACTCTTGGCAAATAAGGGGTTAAAAGAAAACGAAACTGTGGCATTGCAGTGACAGGTTGCCAGCCTCTCGCCTACACCACAATTTAACCCATATCCCATAGTCGCCTTCTACGACACCCACGGGGAGAAAGGGGGTGGTGAAATTCTTAACCCGTCACCACACAGGATTCACCACACTAACTTCCCACTCCAGCATATCATTTGTTCCCGAATGGATTAAAATTTAGTACACAGCTCCGCTACACGAAAACCAGGAGTTCCTGACAAAAAAAAACCAAAACACTGACCATCACCAGCATTTGAGACGGCGCCTAAAACATTGCATCTGATTCATGATTGAAGTCTGTGTTGGATACTTTTTCACCTTCTACAAACCAAAGAGGATCGAGTATTATAGAGAGTTACTGTCGAAGTAAAATGTGTAATCACAGTGCATAGACTCATCTCTTGACATAGGCTTAAAACTTTTGAACCTCAGTTTTGACAATTTGGCCCATATTCTTAGCTTGATATGTTTTAAAATGTCAAATATTACTATTAGCGCCATCTAGCTGAGCGTACCCCAAAGGTGTAATGCCATCTAGGCCAAAACAAGTTCTTACGGTATACGTTATGTCCCATAGTACATTCTGCTTATCAAAGCATGCAAAGAAGGTGTGATTAATATACATTAACAAATATACAAGGTCCTAACAAGTAAAAGATTATTACACTATTACATAGCTGGGCATTAACTCGTTAATCCGTTAATCGTTAATTAATGAAGTTAACATTTCGATTAACGGATTAACTTTTAAGTTAACTTTAAAAAATGTTAACGGATTCGTTAACTTCCGTTAAATTTCATCGAGTTCGTTAATCGTTAATCCAGCATCCCAAGCGGCTTGCTGCGCCGCGAAAACCACGTTCTTACTGCTACTGTAAAAGCCCGTAGTACGGCAAAACCTAGGATTTATCGGTAAAAGCAGATCCGTCGATTATAAACAGTCTAAAGACCAATTGGCGACTTTGGATCACTTATGCGAGATCTTCTAAATCTTATTAGGCGTGCTAGATCGATCACTAACCTGGGAATAGAGTGCAATCATCAGGCATGACAGACAAATCGCGCAACCGACGCATCGAGTTAGAGTCCGGCGCGGGCCTTAGATTACTCTACCAAGTTATCGTGGCCCACAGCATCGAGTTGTCATCTCAAATCTCAATCTGAAGAACCGACGCACCACGATCGCGACCTCATGAATGACCCAATAATTACCAATCCGAATTAAAACCTAGGGTTTAGCCAACCAACGGCGGTAAAAGCCCGAAGAGACCGTAATTATTACATTTTGGTTTTTTACCGATTGGCGTCACAGGTTTTAATGGTTTTTGGTGGATAGTAAATAGATATACATAATACCTACAGTGAAGTCCTATTTTTATGACGTGTTAACGGATTATCGATTAACTTTAACTTCCGTCAAATCTACCGAAATGTATCGCTTTAACAATTAACGAAGTTAACTTTTTAAGTAACGGATTAACGATTATCGAAGTTAACTATTTGATTAACGGTGCCCAGCTATGCACTATTATGTTCGGCGAATAGATTGGTATTCTGTGGGTCCTGAACACATTGAGCGCTAGTGACGTCACATAACGTATCGTAGGGTTCTTTCTTCGCTACTATTTTGAACTACGAGTACTACTTCGCTACTACATTGAATGTTTTTGTCTTGGAGTCGGACTGGTTGGAGTAAACTTGCAGACATACTAGTAGGCAAAGACATATCTACTTTAAAAAAAACTTGTATCTTCGTCTGTCAATGAAAAGAAAATTGTAGTAAGTATGTATGGAATGCATATAGACTTACTGCGTTTTAACTTTGAGGAGCAGCGTGAGATACGAGATTTTTTAAAAGTAGTGACGATATGTAACTCCGTATAGACAACTACAGTCTAAGAAAAAAATGTACCTCAGAACCATATAGAAGGTAAGGTGGCCTAGATGGTGTTACACCTTTGGGGAACGCTCGACTAGATGGCGCTAATATTAATATTTGACATTTTAACACATATCAAGCTAAGAATATGGGCCAAATTGTCAAAACTGAGGTTCAAAAGTTTTAAGCTTGTGTCGAGAGATGGAAGTCTATGCACTGTGATTACACATTTTACTTTGACAGTAACTCTCTATAATACTTAATCCTCTTTGCTAGTAGGTACCTATAGAATATTAAACTTACCGGATACAAATGGACTGGATATGAGTACTGCATGTCTACATTGTCGTCCGGGTTCAATACTATGCTGAGTTCTACCGCCTCGACTACGTAGAGGGCGTGACTGTCCTCCTTCTCAGTAGCCTGAAAAAATGCAATAAAAGTTATGAACCCGGAAATACCACTTTTTAATCTTTATCTTACACATAAAACTGTAACGGCCCAGCCACGACATTGGTCTAAGCGCCACAGCGGTGAGCGGCAGCCATACGTGCGAATGAAAAGTCCCATCGCTGTGTCTCGCTCCAATGTATGGCCGCCGCTCACCGCTGCCGCGCTTAGACCGATGTCGTGGCTGGGCCGTTAGACAGAGCTGTGATGGAACAGGACGCGGAGCCATAGTTGTCATCAACAAGGGTACCCTCCAATAGTCCTGTTTAAAAGCTAATGTGGTCCTCAATGGCTAAAAAAATTAGCCACGTCAGTTACCTAAAAGCATACCAGTTCAGAGCGGTCAAAACCAGTCACCGTGGACGAAAACGGCCAGGAGACGATGATGATGAGTTGTAGAGGTACTTACATTGGGCAATAATAGGCAGTGGTAAAGCTGCGCAGAACAGGTAGCCACTACAACCAAAGGCGGCATATCGTTACTATTGGACAGAGCTGTGATGGAACAGGACTCGGATCCATAGTTGTCATCAGCTGGAGGGTACATAGCCAGCGGGCCGGTCAGTTTGTGTTGCAATCTAAAATCAATAGGTAATGTTATCATAAGAAAAACGAATTAAAAAATTGTCATCAATAGAAACGTCAGCATAAGTCGTATTCTCAAGTTTAGTGTTATGTCGACTTCGCTAGCTCGTAATCACATATGTTGATTCAGTTAGGAGGTCGAACTAGTTTCGGTTCTACCTCAGAGATGGCGGGGGGCGCCAAGCTCTCGGTAATTGTGTCATATACTTGAAAATTTCGACCCTTGCTTTCGTGTACCGATGGCCGAGTGGTTGAGGCATCCGTCCGGTTAACGGAGTACGCTGGTTCCAGCTTGGAACACTTGGAGGCATTAGTAATTTTTTTTGTATATGACATTTATTTAATGTTTACTAGCGACCCACCCCGGCTTCGCACGGGTACTATACCTACATGTAAACCTTCCTCTACAATCACTCTATCTATTAAAAAAAACCGCATCAAAATCCGTTGCGTAGTTTTAAAGATTTAAGCATACATAGGGACATAGGGACAGAGAAAGCGACTTTGTTTTATACTATGTAGTGAAGTATAATAGTAGTGGACCTACTTAAAAATACAAATTAAAATATTTTCTATGAGAAAGTAATTTAATTTGATCTAAGATTATGTCAACTTGTTGTGAAGGAAATAAACTTTAGGTTTAACATTCAAATTACAGGCGGTCATATAAACGTCACAGTTCCACCTCAAAATTAGAGGACTATCGGATTAAAGAAACGAGCCACAGGAGATTATGCTAAACTAATCATGCTATTGGACCGAATGCCCTTGGACCGATGGTAAAGATACTCAGCCACCTCATAGCTCCTACTGTCTATGAGAACTCGCGAGGCTATGAAACCAGCTTACACAGGGCCAAAGGTGAAGTAAAATACCTACGTTTTGGATTCCAAGTCACAGTTCATCATATAAATTATCCCTCAAAATCAGAAGACTGTCACTTCCAGGTGTAGTAGTGAATTTTACAGCTGTGTCTCCCAGACTGTCCACTTGTCCAGTGGTCTCGACGCTAGTAGACTGGCAGGCTTAGCCCCGATAGTAAACAAAATAAGACTTACGTGTTGGCTTCCAAGTCACATTCCATCATATAAACGTCTCCATTTCCCTTCAAAATCAGGAGACTGTCATTTCCAGGTGTGGTAGTGAAGTCTACAGCTGTGTCTCCAAAACTGTCCAGAAGAGGGCGTGATGCTAGTAGACCGACAGGCTTAGGACCGATAGTAAACTAAATAAAACTTACGTTTTAGCGTCCAAGTCACAGTCCATCATATAAACGTCTCCGTTCCCCCTCAAAATCAGAAGATTGTCACTTCCAGGTGTAGTAGTGAAGTCCACAGCTGTGTCTCCAAAACTGTCCAGAAGAGGGCGTGATGCTAGTAGACCGACAGGCTTAGGACCGATAGTAAACTAAATAAAACTTACGTTTTAGCCTCCAAGTCACAATCCATCATATAAACGTCTCCGTTCCCCCTCAAAATCAGGAGACTGTCACTTCCAGGTGTAGTAGTGAAGTCTACAGCTGTGTCTCCAAGACTGTCCAGAAGCGGTCTTGATGCCAGTAGACCGGCAGGCTTAGGACCAATGGTGAAGATCTTGACCAGCTTAGGTCCAGTTTTTAGGGCGATGTTGTATAGTCTGAAATTTGAAGATTATGGGTTTAGCATATATTTAAACGTAGGATATTTTTAAGCATAGCAGCACCGATAGCATGGTCGCGTGATAAACTATTAAATATCAGGCCGTCCCTAACGCACTTATAAATACTACGAAAGCAACGGCCTGATGTTATATCATTTATGACGCGACCATGCTTGCCTGCCAGGTTGTATGCAACTGGTGTTATAACAAATCTTCTCGGATTACTACTTTTCGGATTAACCCAGGCCCCGTAGCCGAATGGCATTTCTGCGACGCGAAACGAAATCGAAACGCCGCAGAAAGGTAGTCTGGCTCTGTCGCGTCAATACGCAAGAGCGATAGAGATAGATAGCTACGAAAAAGATATTATCGTGAGCGTTTGTGCATTCGGCTACGCACACTGGTCAGTAAAAAGCATGTCTTTTATAACCCATTTTGTCCCTGTCTTGAGGTAATCTATTTCAGAAGTGACTCGAAGATATCGTCCACCCAACGAACCCATGCAATTAAAACTGCACGAGGCCATGCGCTTGGTGAGGAACAGAAGCCTATGGAGGGACCTAGTCTTCAACAGAAGGACATGATACCACGATCCTCAGCATTGAGGGAGCGACTGAAGAAGGAATGAACGAGCCAAAAGAAGCCAAGCGCTCCTTCTTTTCATGTTCGTCCAACTTCGCTGTATACAGGTGATGGCGTGTTTACTTAAAGAAGCGCTGGTAGCCTAGCGGTAAGTACGTGCGACGTCGACCGGAGGTCGCGGGTTCGAACCCCGGCTCGCACCAATGAGTTTTTCGGAATTTATGTGCGAAATGTTATTTGATATTTGCCAGTCGCTTTTCGGTGAAGGAAAACATCGTAAGGAAACCGGACTAATTCCAATAAGATCTAGTTTACCCATCGGGTTGGAAGGTCAGATGGCAGTCGCTTTCGTAAAAACTAGTGACCCCAGGCTCCCATGAGCCGTGGCAAATGCCGGGAATACACAAGGAGGATGATGAGCGTGTATACTTAAATAAATTTTTGAATCTAATGATGAGGTTGTTTTACCTGATGGTGTTATCAGAGACGAGGACCCACAGATGAGACAGGGAGCTGGAGTGCCATTGGACACGCCGGACTTCCCCTTGAGAGTAAAGGAACCGTTCATCCAGGGAGAAACTCCTGAAAAACAGGAAAAAAAAAACATTTTTTGAATACTGATCAAAATAAGTTTCGCTTAAAATTTTGAATAATATAAAGAAAATGGTGAGCAACAGAAACGCCATCTGTTAAGAAAATTGCCGGTAGAATAGACTACTTGCGTAGTCAAATCAGCTTCTGTTTTGAGAACTGTCAGAACGAATTTGAACGACTTGCTAACATGGAATTTATATGAAATCGAATTGATTGACGTCACGGTCAACTCAGTTACTTAAGTTACTTTATATATTTCTACTTGACTTATTAAACAGAAATTGGATTTAATAATAGCTTCTGTCCATGTTTTTCTTATAATTATCTGATGCTTTATTTCGTGCATGGTAAAAAATATTTTACTTTAACTACAGTCAAGTTTCCTATAGGTCACATACACGGTGAAATAAAAGGGACCGTTAAACTTTTGCGGTCATAATGAACATTTATTATGGGACCAATGCTGAAATCGCAAAAAAAATTGCCTGTTTCATACATTTCGAATGTCATGATGCCGCTAATTTCTATGGAAGAGCCAATTTTTTTTCACTACCTATTTCAGCATTACTTAGTCCCATAATAAAAGTTCTTCATTATGACCTCAAAATTCACTATGCAAAGTTTGAACGGTCCTTTTCACCCTGTATATGCGTCATTTTTTGGTCAGTGATATTCAAAACTACTTTTCCATCAGTACCCGGGAGAGATGCGATAAAACCGTAAACATGTATGTACAAATATACAATTTCAATATATCCAAAGTAAGAAACTTCATTTGTTAGAGCTAAAGCGACAATGAAACAAAAGACTGTCACCCCCACTTTCCATATCAATTTGTCAAATATCCCCGCTATCGCTTAGCCGCGTCATCGTGAACAAAAGACAATAGATAAAATAAAGGACGCCATTCACACACGTGAAAGAAAAGTATTCCCCTATCCCCTAAATAAAAATCATTTTCACCCAAAGATCCGGTGTCCGCGCCATTATAACGTAGGTAAAAAAAAGAACCATTTATATTCTCATGATAATACGAAGGAAGGTCTCACCCTTGGCTTTGATAATAATTTGATTATGGTGGCCATTTTTGTTTGCAAGGGTTAATCGGACGTTCGGAAATTGTGGTCGCGTTGAAAAAAGGAGCGGGCGGTTGGGGGGAAGTGAAAATTTAATACTGTCGAACATCCATAATTTAATAAAGGTATTGTTTTCTTTTTTTCGGTATAGGCATGCTTATTTTAAAGCCTCTGTTGTCTAAGGACGAAGTCACATCTATCGCATTTTCTGTATGAGAAATCGCTCGTTAGTACTCTTAGGGCGTTTTCACATTATCCGATCTGATATCGGATGTAGGAAGGATGTAAAATGTAAGATTTATGCGTTTCCAGGTCTTCATTTATGTATTTAATAGATCATTATTGCAAAAAAACGATATAAAACGCAAAAATCGCGGATTTAATGCCGATGGAAATATAAAACATTTTTTAAATATTTTTTGACACAAAATCATACTTCATTGATTTGGAACAATGCGTTTTATCGGACCGACATCCGACACTATCGGAAGCGTTTATCGGATGTAGGATGTCGGTCCGACATCCGATATCGGATCGGATAATGTGAAAACGGCCTTACGCATCGGAAGCTTACAGCATGCATACGCATTTTCATACAAATGATCGACCTCATACATAACGCGGCTCGATGCTGATACATGTGACTTCACCCTAAGTTACACCTGTAAATAGTGTTAAGTAGAACTATTTTGAATATACTGATCTTTCTATCCTTATCATATCAGTGCATGTTTGAATTAGCCTGACATATTAATAGTAAAATACTGACATGTCCCCAACGTATCTTGAATAATGTCACCTTAGTCGGGTCAAAGTTAGTCCTATCAATCAATCTCTAAAGCCCCTAGCTAACGGTCAACCCTCTTTATCTAGTGTATATCCGTGGTCCCACACTATAGGCGAGGCCTGTGTCGTGGTCACTGACATGGCATGAACATGATCCAATATCATTCTACTTAATATCGTTTTTAACCTATGTGGTGACGGGTTAAGAATTTCACCATCCCTTTCTTCCCGTGTGTGTCGTAGAAGTCGTCTGTGGGTTAAGGGTTAAGTTGTGGCGTAGGTGAGAGGCTGGCAACCTGTCACTGCAATGTCATAATTTCTTTCAACCCCTTCATTGCCGAGAGTGACACTGAAACTTGAGTAGTTTCATGTGCTCTGCCTACCCCTTTATGGGATACAGGCGTGATTGTATGTATGTATCTTTTGTTATGTAAGTTATGTTTGAAGCAAGCAAGAGTAAATAGGTATCTCATAGGTAAGCGTGCTCCACCGTAGACCGCATCATCACTTACCATCAGGTGTGATCGTGGTCAAACGTCTACCTATCCATACTAAAAAAAAAAAAAATGTTTGAAGTAACCTGGCATATTAATAGTAAAATACTGACATGTCCCCAACGTTTCTTGAATACCAATGTCCCCGTAAGACTGTTCTATCAATCAATAGCCAGCCAGAACCAGCCAGCCAGCCAGCCAGCCAGCCAGCCAGGGCCAGCGGGAACCCTCTATGCGTGGGGCGGATTCAATTTGAATAGTATTTATGATGAATTTGTGTTGGTCAGTCACCTGCGATAATAACTTATACTCATACATCGGGGTTTTGGGAGCGGGAATGATTTTCACTAGCCCAAAAAGGGTGAAAACGATGAACAACATACATTACTATAACATTTCTAGGTACATTTGGAGCCAGATACATAGTTTAATATAAATACACGAATTCATTCCCGCACCCAAAACCCCGATGTATGCTTATACTGTATGGACAAAGCTTAGTAAAAAGATCAATCCGATTTCTTTTGACAAATAAAAATTGCAGATATTTTGGCAAGACGTACAGACTTGTGAGCGGTAAGGTAAGGTACGGTTAACGTTGATCCGGGCTAAATCTGTACCTAATCAAATATCTATTAAGCGAAGGTTGACTAAATTACTATAGATGTAGATGTTTTCGAATAAGTTGTCAGTATTACACGATACAAAAAATTATTCTTCTTGAAAAAATAATCTTTTGATTCCCAGAATAAGAGTTTTCCGAAATAATACCTATAGGTAGTAATTTTCAACGATTATGGAAAATTTTGTTGTTGGGTTTTACGATTAGTATTGTATTATATTACGATATTAGTATTGTATTACGATTAGATCACCAAAATTTAACGATTTCATAGCCAATTGAACACCAAAAAGCATAATAGTTTTCATGAATCCATCAGGAGAAAAGTTATAACTCATTTACCTACTGTCGACGGTTAATGCGCTTTTGCTCACGTTGCATTAATCCCTCCGTACCTACTTATAATTGGCGAGTAAAATTCACTGGACTCAGATTTACTAATACATTATCCATAATATAGTATATTCTAGTAAACCAACCTGTGCAACCTATCTTTATCTTTATGTTTATTATATTATACAAAAGGTCCGATATAGTACCTCTATACCACATAACATACCTACTACGTGTACACAGCTAAGCGAACCCCATAAGAAAGAGTAAACAAACTCAGGCAAAAGGACGATAAATTAGAAGTGATTCGCATGTACACAGAAAAGTCCCAAAGAAAACGGCACATTAAGAGCGTAAATCACACAATTTTTACATACCAAAGCGAGGGTCATCGCGGACACGTGAAAATAGAAAAAACCGTAACAAACGGCCCACATTAGAACAATCGCGCCCGCGATGTCTCCGGAACAAAAACCGATAAAAACACGAAAAGGTTCCGATTCGGTAAAAAATAAGAATTAGACAAAGCGTTCGGGTCCTCTATACGTGTCCAGTTTTTTTACGAGCAGCCCTTTTGTCCTTCCGGGCCTCTTTTTTAAATAGATCAGCGAGGGTAAGTAAGGCCGGACATCCAACCTGAATTATTATTGTGGATTTTTCTGCTCGGCATTCATAAATATTTTCCCGAGACCCCCGCCCAGGATTTACTCGAATCGGCGTAGAATTATAAATTCGTTTAATAAAATATGATACGATAAAGCCGCTTTTTTACTCGAGCGGACCTCTATTATATTTTGTTTAATTTATATATGAATAATTTAATTTAAAAAGGAAATCTCGGGGCTAATGAAATTTTTGTTTTCGAGATAATGAATTGAAAACACGTCGCCGGACGGTGTCGTCGCGCTGTTATTCTTTTCTCGCCGCTCATTCGGATTCATCCGCCGTATTTAAAAACCCAAAATAAAATAAAATATATTAATGTATTAATTATGGAGATGTATTTAGGCGCGGTACTATCGCGGGTGCTGCACACGTTTTTGTAAGGGATTTTTTATCACGCATGTAAAAAAATAATTACGAATCTTACTGTGCGGCGAGCGATATAATTCGCGTGTTTTTACAGTTTTTTTGTGGGTTACCGGGTGCAAGTGAAGGTAAAAAGTATAAAACGCGGGCGGTTTGAGATATCGGTCCGCAAAAAGGCCAACGACGCCTTTAATCAACACGCAAACGACCCGGCGCGCGATCAAACGGGCCCGTATTAAAAATAAAAACCGCCACACAAATATAAAACGGAGAACATCGATCCAGACTGCCACGACCACGGGGGATTAAAATCGTAACGAACGCACAAAAATATTCAAATACAATACTAACAAATTGATACAAACACTCATTAGGGCCGAATCGCGGAAGGCTCCCCTGCGGCGGGCGGCGGGGCGGCCCCGAGCCGATCTCACCGACATTACAATCCACATCCAACGTACAAATATTATCTAAAATTCCTTCTCATTTATAATCCTTTTGTGTCCTCAGCGCGGTCCTCCGTCAAATCCCCCTCCCCCACGGGGCGGTGGGGTATTTTTATATTTTTAATCGCGTCGGGCATTATCCAAATGGACATTGGCGGTCGTGCCGACTGTCGCTGCCGCCGAGATGATAAATTCTCCTTTCGTTCGACACCCGCACCCTGTTTTGTTTCGTCCCTTCTCTAATGTGGCTCCTTTATTTCTACTATTGGCATCGAAGTGGAAAAAATGTACGCTCCGTCATTAATTATGGGCGATTTGTCTGCGGCTGACTCGCGAGCATTCTTCTTCTTTCCGGTGTTCGACGATTAAAAATGGCTTGCCATCTGTGCCCTTCTTCGGTCGGGTTTTTTCCTCAAATGAGAATTGATTGTGGCAATCCGGGCGATCGTTTGATGCAGATTCGAAGCGCGGCCGCTTTCTGTTCCTTGATCGATGTTCGCTACATTGTCGCTTCTAATTACCTTCCGTTTTTAATAAAGTTTTTAATAATGGCGGACGGAATGACGTCGCGATGAATAATGGTTGATACTGCGAGCCAGAAAGATTGCTGAACTAGGAGTTATATGGCGTGCAGGTGGCGCGGAAAATGAAGATATTCGCGAAGGGAAAATAAAGTTGGAGGCGAGGGTAATGACGCCATCGATAACCCATAAGCGGGGAAAAATCGGCGACAAATCATCCCTAATTTCCCTTCCGAGCGATACAATAACACCGATCCCCTTTTAAAATTGCCGAACAAGAAGAACAATATCTTCCGTAACATAAAATTCGAAAAAGTTTAATGGGAGCTAAATCCTGACCAATAAAACATAAAAACGGGGATATATTGTGGAGGAATCCGAAGCGTCCATCGTATTAGTGCGGAGAGGAGACGTGGTGGTCGCTACTTTGCATATAGAAAAGCAATTCGTTTTTTCGCGTGTTCCCGAAAAATAGAAAAAGTCTGGTAAGCGGAGCTCCTCGGTTATGTGTGGTTCCGCAATGGGTAATATGCAGGGCTACTTAGAATAGATAGTCGAAAACTCTTTGAATGAGTATTCATACTTTCATACTAATATTATAAATGGGAAAGTGTGTGTGTCTGTTTGTTTGTCCGTCTTTCACGGCAAAATGGAGCGACGAATCGACGTGATTTTTTAAGTGGAGATAGTTGAAAGGATGGAGAGTGACATAGGCTACTATTTGTCTCTTTCTAACGCGAGCGAAGCCGCGGGCAAAAGCTAGTATCTTATACTACTGTCTTATTTGTTTTGTTTTCTTTATGCAGCTGATGTTTCTCTGGAATGCTTTGACATGTAAGCATTATCTTTTAATTCGTTTTGCTACGGGCATCTTCATTAGACATAGACATCTTACTATTCCTAAATTACTTAGTTCAAATGCGATAATAACAATCTCTCGATCTTAATACCTTATAAAAAAAGTCGAATCGGGACAACAGACTATTGTAACCTATTGCCAATTGGAAGTCACCTTTTTCTTCAACCCGCATATTTAGCATAAAAAACAATTGACCAACGATCAGCAACCCTTGCCCAGTGTCCCCAAAAAACGGAAAAAGTGCAGTGGATTGCGGCAAGAATTAATGGCGCGAAACTTCGGTTCGCCCGAGGCGCGATTCAAATTTATGTACGTCCACGTTCGGGTTTTTTGAGGCGATAGTGTTTTTTTTTTGCTAGTTGATTATGTTGGGTTTGTGATTCTTTGGGTTTTTAAGGACGTTTGAAGCGTTTGGGAACTGTTGCCGTTTGTAATGAAACTAAGGAAAACTTTTGTCATATGTAAATAGGGTTTTAGTATGTTTTATGAGTGAATGCAACTTATTAAATGAAAAGGCATAGTCTTGCCACCAATATAGGAATATATTTTCCGTACATTTAAACTGGTAATAAGTTTAGTGTAAAAAAAAGTCATGGACCTTCTCAAAGTCACAAACATATACATACATATAATCACGCCTGTATCCCATGAAAGGGTAGGCAGAGCACATGAACTACTAAGTTTCAGTGCCACTCTTCCTTCACCTTCTCAAAGTCACAAACTTATTTTTATTTGATTCTTAAAATACAGTCAGATACCAAGGGTGCATGGAGACAAACATGAGTCTCCTCATGTGTTGACTGAGTGCAACGATCACAGGACAAACCACATCAAAGGTCAGATAAGATTGTTTGAGGAGTTCGCTACCTCAACTGAATGGATTAGCCAGTATTTTCAGCCCGTCGCGCAAAATTTGGTACTACCCTTATTAATGCAATCAATCCCTATGATTTGTGGATATAGATCCACCTACAATCTACTCTGAGGGATTGCATTGTGAATTTAACAAGTTCGACTTGTTGCGGGTTTATCCGTTTGAATCAAACGTATTTTAGTAAACGGAATAAATCACAACATTGATGATACAAGTCGAATTTGTTCGAACAACAAGGTCAAACTTGTTAAAAGATATTTGATTGAATCAGCTAAACATATGTTTAAAACAATATGTGTCATGTTGTTTTTATAAAATTCAAACTTTAATTTAGTTGATTCAAATCACGAGTAACTTGTAGAATGTACTAGTTACACTTGACAAAATTGATGTTTGAACCAAAGAGCACGTAGGCGCTATTTTAACCAAAAATCTTGTTGAACGAACATGAAAACTGGTTTTTTTTTCTCTCAGTATAATATAGCTCCGGTCAGTGAAAAGCCTAGTCAGCTAATAGCCTATATTACCAATCGCAGTTGAAGCTTTAAAATGAGCAAGGCTAGCACATTCACCATTGCCGACGTTCGTCACATGCTGCCGCGCAAAGGCGGCATATTCGCCAGTTGTTTACGTGCGGTGTCGATTGCGGACGACGTATTGTACTGGTTGTTTCGGTTGATCTTGATACTTTATTGACATACAGTCACTTTTAAATAAATATTACTAAAATAAGCATAATAAGCAGAAGAGAAGATCTCTATGTTGGAGATACCGTTTACAAGGGGGTGGCCAAATTCAAATACTTAGGTTGCACCGTCACCGACACCAATACCCGGGAGGAGGAAATTGACATCCGAATCCAAAACGCCTTGCGATGTAGTGCCGCCCTTCATAAGGTGTTGGTGTCCAAGCTCCTGAGTAAGATCACAAAAATACGTATATATATATAAGACCGTTATACGACCAATACTCATGTACGGATGCGAGACTTGGACACTGACCCTTAAAGAAGAAAATAAGTTACTGGTGGCAGAAAGGAAAGTGCTAAGAAAGATCTTGGGTCCTGTCAGGAGAGCGGATGGTAGTTTAAGGCTCCTCAAAAATGCCGAAATTGAAGACCTTGTGGCTGCACCTAACATCATCGGCGAGACTAAGACCCATCGTCTCCGTTGGCTCGGCCACGTTTTAAGAATGGAGGGAATAGGTCTCTCAGTAGGACGGAGGCCAAGTGGACGGCCTAGATATCGTTGGGGTGATGCCGTTGAAGTGGATCTGCACGATCTTCAAGCATACAACTGGAGGGACGTCGCTAAGGATCGGGATGATTGGCGTACACTCGTGTCGGAGGCCAAGACTCATTTTGGGTCGCTGTGCCGATAAGTAGTAGTAGTAAGCATAATATGTTATTTAGTCACACTATGCTTTCTATTAAACAAAAATCATAAATATTCGCTTGACAATAATTTTATCCGCGCCTGGTGATTATTCTCTAGATATTTTTATTTTCATCTTCTTCTTTGCATCCTGTTACCCTCTGCTGGGGTGTGGGGCTCGAATAATATTTCTCCATTTACTCCGGTCTTGGGCAGTTTGGGTAACCTCTTCCCACCCCATGCAGCACCTTGCGCTCCTGCTGAACCGAGCGACGCCAAGTCGATTTAGGGGATTTTATTTTCATACTCAAAGTATTCTGTGAAATAAATATTACTCCTATTGGCATGCATTGATATTTATATTTTATAAATCACTTCATGCTAGCTTGACAATAAAAGACAATAAAGCAGCAAGTGGGAGAAATGTATCTATTAGTAACATTTTTCGTTGGTTAAAACGGATAAGAAAAAAAAAGTAAACGCGTTCCGGGCATGCATCGTCGGCAGAGTATGCATCGGCACAAAATTAAACTAGCTACTAAAAAATTAAACTAGGTACTAAACTGGGCCATTTTTTTCAAAGTTGTCCACCCCACTTTTTTTTGGATTTGGAAATTTTTATGTGGTTCCCACTCAGAATCGCGAGCTCTTTCAATCCTATTAGGAGAAAAAAAGTGGCCCAAGTTTTTCTTCCCATTCCGTTACCATTTTTTCATACATTTTGTATGGCGGGAACGGAATGGAAGGTTTGAAAAATGTATGGAAATCTTGGGACATTTTTTTTCTCCTTTCAAGACCTCGCGATTCTGAGTATGAATTGTGTAAAAAATACCGATGTTACAAAAAAAAGTGGGGTGGAAAACTTTGAAAAAGAATGGCGCAACTAGCAAAAGCACAGCAAGTATCAACACAGCTACATCCCCCTGCACCGTGTGGTCACAACGATCGGCTCACCTCGCTCGCATTTTCCCGCGTTTTTCCACCGCCTTTCCTTTTTCCACCGCGGTCGAAACTGTTTAATGATTTGAAAAACGTGTTCTATCAGGCTTTACGTGGAAACAACCGAAAAAAAGCCGACAACAAAGGGTTCACGGCAAATATAGACTGGTTGGTCACATTTGCCGCCTTCAAACTGTTTTTCTGCACGATTTTCAGCTGTATTTTCACTCTGATTAGGTTTTGGGTTAGATTTTAGCAGTATTTATTGGCTTTTGTGGGTAGATCTCATCGGCAATTTATTATATTTTGTCCGTTGTGAATTTACGATTATTTGCGAAGGACAAAGGGCGGTGGGCGCGGGCTCTAACGCCAATAAACGTGTGATGAATGCTTATCTGTCGGTCGACAATTATCGGTATGTCACTGGTACTGACACGTTATGTTAGCTAATCATTGAATCACATCGATCTTGTATTGTATGCTCTGAAGTACCTGTGATTAGTATACTATCGACTCAAATAAAATAATAGTTATTTGTTATACAAGGGGGCAAAGTTGTATTTTAACACACAAAATTTTTCCCCTCACTACAGCGAGGAAACTACAACGGCAAAAATGCGTTTATCACTGCTTGCTTGACGTTATTGAAGGGCAAATTACTTTACCCACTACTGGATAAAATGCGTTTTTACCCGCTGGTATCTATTAAAGGACAAAACACGTGTTTCCGAGCTAGTGAGGGGAAAAACTATTGATACTAAATTATCATTTCCCTGGAAACTACAGTATGGCTTTAGCACACGATGTCGTAATGTAAGTGAAGCGTAAGCACAACAGGCACAAACATACAATAAATTCTACACAAGAAGCGTTGTGGCAGCTCTTATTTCTAGACTTGTTTGACCATGTACACGTCATGTGGAATGAGCTGGATGCCGAGGTATTCCCGATGAACTACAGTATGGGGTTCTTCAAAAAAGGAGTATACAAGTTTCTAATGGGTGACCGCTTTCCATCGGGTGGGCCTTATACCTGTTTGCCACCGACTAGGTATAAAAAAAATGTGCTGAGGGCATTATAGCCAGTGACCGATAACTCCTTCGCTGCAGTTGCAGCTTGGAAGCATGGTGGAATTATGGACGAAGAGTGCTGCTATTTCGGCAGTTCCATATAGGTATCTGCCGCAACTTAGGTATATGTGGTGAAGTGAAAGATTATTGTCGCCAACATCAATTTTCGTATTTTGACTGTAAGTATGTAACTCTGTTATTCTGTAAATCTATGGCTCTTTGTTGCTTGTGATCTGATTCACTTGAACATTCGTATGGCCTAAAAATAGAGGCTAATATTAAAATCACACATTTAAACATTAATCCCTTGATATTTGTCTGCAAGTCACGTATAAAATATAAACCAACATTTCATCCAAAATTAAAACAGCAAGACCAATGGCCATTAAAAATATCCGTACCTATAATTTATATATTTACGTTCCCGATGAGATATAACCGAGGGTCGACCGATCGCTTCCGTTGTTTTAATTAAACAAACCGAATATAATATACGCGGGGTATACTGTTACATGAATGCGGATTGGTGGGTTACCATAGGAACTCGATGTGTAGCATTTCATCGACGACCGATTTGGCCTGGCGCCTAGTGACTCTGCCTACTAAGCCGCGGTCCCGGGCCTCGAGTCCTCGAATCCCGGTAAGGGCATTTATTTGTATGATGATCACAGAGCTATTTGTTTCTGTCATGGATGTTTCCTATGCTGTATATATACTAATATTATAAATAGGAAAGTGTGTGTGTCTGTTTGTTTGTCCGTCTTTCACGGCAAAACGGAGCAACGAATTGACGTGATTTTTTAACGGGAGATAGTTGAAGGGATGGAGAGTGACATAGGCTACTTTTTGCCTCTTTCTAATGCGAGCGAAGCCGCG